>NC_059295.1:17345940-17358440 GCF_017591435.1 Portunus trituberculatus | reverse complement strand
AACTTAACCTATCAAATCTAACTTACCAAACCTAACCTGGCTAATTAACTAACCTAACATAACATCAACTAACCTCATAAATACGTAGAGAGGTTAAAATAGAAGTGGTTTGGGAAGTGGAACAGGATGAGAGAAGGGAAATAAATAGTATAATTGTAGGTGGTATTAATCTTAATTTGCATGGTGAGAGGAGGAGGAGGAGGAGGAGGAAGAAGAGGTGGGAGTAGAGGTGAGAGTAGAGGTGAGGGTTTGAGAGGGGCGTGGCAGTAAAGCAGCCTGGAATAAAACGGGAACTAGAGTGGAATTAGCGAAGAAAAAAAAGAAAGAAGGAAAAAAAGTCTCGTTCTACAGTGGTGTTATATAGAAAATGGTGGTAATGGTGGTGGTGAAGGTGGTGATGGTGGTGGTGGTGGTGGTGGTGTTTGGAGAGATGGAGGATGAGAGTTGAAGGAAGGAAAGGAGAGTAAGAGCTGCGCAGAAAGAGGAGGAGGAAGAGGAGGAGGAGTAGGAGATGGAGGAGGGGATTAAGAAATAGACGAAGGAAGGAATTAATAGTTTTTATCTGAGGTAGTGTGAAAAGGAGGAAAGAAGGAAAGAAGAGAGAGAGAGAGAGAGAGAGAGAGAGAGAGAGAGAGAGAGAGAGAGAGAGAGAGAGAGAGACGTGTCACCTGAGTGCGTGTGTGATTAAGTGTATACAAAGCATGTTTTTCTATCTGTATTTTTATATTATTTTTATTTTCATTCTTCCTCTCTGTGTTATATTCATCTTTTGTTACATTGTCTCGTTTTCTTTTATTTTGTTATCCACCTGTTCATGAAATAATCGCTCGTTCATTTTCCTTCCTTCTTTTCATTCTCATTCATTCTCCGTCTCCTCCTTCGCATCGATAATATTCTTATTTTCCTATCTCCGTTCATTCGTCTGCTTGTGGTCTGTCTATCATCTGTCTATTGGGTCTCTCTCTCTCTCTCTCTCTCTCTCTCTCTCTCTCTCTCTCTCTCTCTCTCTCTCTCTCTCTCTCTCTCTCTCTCTCTCTCTCTCTGCAACTTTATTCTCTATATTTACATATCCTGTCTCTTTTCTTTCCCTCATATCGCCCTTTTCATCTCTCTCTCTCTCTCTCTCTCTCTCTCTCTCTCTCTCTCTCTCTCTCTCTCTCTCTCTCTCTCTCTCACTGCTAAGCCTCTTAAAACCAAGTAACACAAATAATAATGATAATAAGCACACACACTCTCTCATTCACTTCGGGCCGGCGGTAAATGTCAGTTGGACCCAAACAGGCAAGACTTACTTACCAAAACAACGTGACAAATTATCCACAACAGCCTTACGTAACAAGAACAACTGAGGGAGGGAGTGCAGGGAACACGGGACGGGAAGGATGGTGGGGTGGGGGGGGAGCGAGGCACTATAAGGGAGGTATGAGTGGATGGAGGGAGACCGGGAAAGAGAGAGAAAGAGAGAGAAAGCCAGAATGAATTTGAATGGGATGAATGAATGAGTCAATGCATAGATGGATATATACGATGAGGGGGATAAAAATAAGGAAAATATATGAATAAGTAAGCGGGAGGGAATAGATTTGAATGGGAGTGAATGAATGAATAAATGGATAGATGGATAGACGTGGTTTAGAGAGAAAGAGGGAAGTAGTGTTAAGAGAAGGAGAGAAACCTACGAAGGAGATATAAAGTAGAGAGAAACGTAAGAAGAATTAATAAAAAAATGATAGATACATTCACGGAGATAGATAAATAGAGAGAGAGAGAGAGAGAGAGAGAGAGAGAGAGAGAGACATTACCTCCCACACTGTTGTTTTCACTCAATTGTCTCATTAAGGAAGATTTTGAAGTGTCAACGACCTGACATTTTGTATTTCAGCAAGAGAGAGAGAGAGAGAGAGAGAGAGAGAGAGAGACTATAATACGTTTAAGAGTGCAGATATCATCAATGAATTTTAAACGTTTCTTATAAAAAATAATCGATATGTAAGCATGAATAGGAGCAAAAAAAAAAAAAAGAAAAAAAGAAGCAGAACAAGAACAAGAAGAAAAGAAGGTATCTCTCTCTGTCATTCATCATCATCATCATCATCATTCTTTTAGATGCCTTAACATCTCAATTTACCTCTCTGACAGCTGCCCGCCTCTCTCTCTCTCTCTCTCTCTCTCTCTCTCTCTCTCTCTCTCTCTCTCTCTCTTTCTCTTTACTTTTTTTACTCTTTTTCATCCCCTATCCCTTCCTCTATTATTTACACTATTTTTTTCCATTTTGTTGCTTATTCTCTCTCTCTCTCTCTCTCTCTCTCTCTCTCTCTCTCTCTCTCTCTCTCTCTCTCTCTCTCTCTCTCTCTCTCTCTCTCTCCTTGGTTCTATGCTTTGACATCTTTGTATGATCCAGAGTTTCGTATTAATTACTTTATTAGTCCATTTATGATATCTTATTAATTATTTGTTCATCTATTTATTTTTATTGATTTCATTTTATTTTCTTATGTTTTTGTCTCAGCGTTTGGAAAAAGAAAATCGAAACTGTCCTTTTTTTTTTTTATTTCGCGTCAAGGAGATTCCAGGAAAAAAAAAAAGAGATATAAGAAAACATGTCCCCCCAAAAAAATATATATGGAAGTTGACCAGTTTAATAAAAAAAAAGGCAATAAAATGTCTTGACGCTCCTTTTAGAAACACTTCAGAAAAGATAGAGAGAGAAAAAAATATATTAAACAGATAGAAAGATAGATAGAAGAGAAAAAAACATGAAACGGTAGAGAAAAAAGAGAGAGAAAAAAATATATAAATAGATGAATAAAATATTAAATCAGAGAGTAGAGAAATTAGCGTGTACAAAGGTGTCTTCTTGCTCCTTTTAAAAACACTTCGGGAAGGATAGATAGAAGAATAAATAAATGAATAGAAGGCAGAAAAATAGAGTAGAGAGTTCTGAAGTGTGCGAGTGAAAGCTTGCTGTTGCTTCTTCACATTTCAAGGATATCCGTCAAGCTGAAGGCAACTCAGGAAAGCACAGCGTGGACTCAGCACTTGTTACCATCCTCCCCTCAGCACGCATTTCTCCCTCCTTCCGTTTTCTTTCCTCACTAAGCAGAAAAAGAGTCGAGGAGGATGTTCATCTCATCAACTCTCTCTCTCTCTCTCTCTCTCTCTCTCTCTCTCTCTCTCTCTCTCTCTCTCTCGCTACTTTCATGATTGCTGTTGTTTTCAATCTGCTGACCTTATACCTCCTCCATCTCTCCTCCTCCTCCTCCTCCTCCTCCTCCTCCTCCTCCTCCTCCTCCTCCTCCTCTTCTTCTTCCTCCTCCTTCTCCTCCTCCTCCTCCTCCTCCTCCTCCTCCTCCTCCTCCTCCTCCTCCTCTTCTTCTTCCTCCTCCTCCTCCTCCCTCCTCCTCCTCCTCCTCCTCCTCCTCCTCCTCCTCCTCCTCCTCCTCGTTCTTTGTCTCTTCTTGTCCCTTGTCTTCCCTTGGCGCCAATTCATTTCCATTACGTTTGATATCTTTTCTTTTTTACGATTTTATTCACGAATTTTATTATATTCTACACTGGAAGAGGTAAAATCGACGTATGTGCTTGCAGTTTTGTTTTTTATAGTTATTAGAGAGAGAGAGAGAGAGAGAGAGAGAGAGAGAGAGAGAGAGCGTAATCTACTCCCCGCCACATGCACGCATCCCGCCCTTCATTCCTTTCATTGTTTACCTCATTTGGGTCTGACTCAACGCGCGCTGATCCCCGGCACCGCTCCCCGAGACACGAGCTCCTGGCCTTGTTCTCTGTTTTTCTAAGCTACGTTGTATTGCTTGTATCTTATTATGTAGACTAAGACGATGAACATGAATAGATACCAGGCTAATTTTTCTTATTTTTCGTATTTTTCTTTTTTTGTTCCATGTGTTCCGGGGAAGCAATGAATAGTGAGAGAAGATGACGGTGTTTTCTTTCTTTTTTTTTTCTTTACTTTATGCCACGCTGATTTTTTTTTTTCTACGTTCCTTTCTCTTTTTCAAATGTCAGAATATGATTTTCTTTTTTTTTTGCTTTTTTTGCTTTTTTTTATGATGTTCCGTGGAAGCAATGAATAGCGAGAGGAGGAAAGCATTTTTTTTTTTACTCCTTTTTTCTTTAATACCGGACTATATTTTTCTTTTTCTTTTACATTTCGTGCTTTTTATAAATACCAAATTCTAAATTATTACATTTTTTTTTTTACTTTTTTTCTCATTTTCAAGGGAAGCAGTGAATAAATAGATATATAGCTCACTCATAGACGAGAAAACCAGTGAATACTTATTTTTCTCATTTTCAAGGAAGCAATAAATGAAGAATTAGTTTACACATAGACGAGAAAACCAGTGAATCGTGAAACTGAGAACAGGGAAGTAAAAATTTGTGTTTTCACTTCTTTGAACACCACACCATGATTTCCTTTACGTGGTTTCATTTTTTTTCTTTTTTTTTTCTTTTTCTTTCTCTTTCATGTTGCGGGGAAGTGCCAAATAGTAAGAAAAGGAAAGCGCACACATTTATATTCTTAAGCTTTTAAAATTTAGTCTTAAGCCGATTGATTTTAAATACTGCACGTCATCTTCGTTGAAAAGAAGGAAATAAAAAAAATACGAGGCACAAGAACCTTAAAAAAATACAGGTTGGAATGCATTCGTTTAGATATGCTATTCATGTGATTCTTTAGAGAGAGAGAGAGAGAGAGAGAGAGAGAGAGAGAGAGAGAGAGAGAGAGAGAGAGAAAGAGGAAAAGAATAGGAAAAACACGATTATCAAGACAAAGATGGACGGAAGAGAGATAATGGACAGCTATGAAGGAAAGAAGGAAGGAAGGAAGGAAGTAAGGTGGAGACAAACAGACAGACCAGCAGGTGTTAAGAAGGGATGAAGAAATGATGGAGTAAAGGAGAGAAACTTAGGAAGGAAGGAGGAAAAACGAAAAGGAATTAAGGAAAGAAGGCGTGGTGTTAGAAAGGCTTGAAAGGAGAGAGAGAGAGAGAGAGAGAGAGAGAGAGAGAGAGAGAGAGAGAGAGAGAGAGAGAGAGAGAGAGAGAGAGAGAGAGAGAGAGAGAGAGAGAGAGAGAGAGAGAGAGAGAGAGAGAGAGAGAGAGAGAGAGAGAGACAGACAGACAGACAGACAGACAGAAAGGAACATATAGGTGCCTGGTAGCTAACAAAGACACGAAAAAAAGTTGGGATATCAAGACAGAACGACAGAGAGAGAGAGAGAGAGAGAGAGAGAGAGAGAGAGAGAGAGAGAGAGAGAGAGATGCCGAAGAATGATTAGGCTTTGAGATGAAGGGTCGTGGTAGTACAGGTGTGAGGGGGGGGATAATGAGGGCTTGCAGGTGTGAAGGAGGGCAGGTGAGGCGTGCCAGGTGTGTGGAGGGGCGCGGCTGCCACACACAACAGGGACTAGAGGAATGCTAGCCTGGGGTGGAGACGGTGACGACGAGGAGTGAGTGTGTGTAAGTGGTCAAAAGTAAGCTAGGTAGGGCAGGTGGGACGCGGTAGTGGGTGTTACGTTCGCACAGGTGTAAAACATCAGCCCAGGAAGGAGCTGATGAGTCGGTCATGACAGGTAATAGTGATGAGGGAGGGGAATGGCAGTGCAGCGGCAAGGAAGGAATGTGGTTGCCGCCTATTCACTCTGGCAGGGAGGGAGGGAGGGAGAGAGGCAGTGAGAGAGGGAGGGGTAAGAGACAGAGGGACGGACTAGCACAGACAGGCACACACACTCACACACTCACACACACACACACACACACACACACACACACACACACACACACACACACACACACACACACCTTTACATCACGTCTATTTGACAGGACGATTGTGACTGACTGGGTGATCGACTAACTGACTGACTGACTGACTGACTTACTGACTTACTGACAGGTCAACAGACACTGGGACTGATTGACTGACTGAATGATTGGGTGACTGAACTGACTGGTCGGCTGAATGAATGAATGAATGACTGTCTGACTATAAGTACGTAAGTGACTGGAAAATCGAAGAATTATTTAAGTGAAAGACTGAATGACTGATCTTAGCCACTCAACCACGGCCAGTCAGCAGGAACGCGGAGAGACGAAGCGAATTAAACTACACAGAAATTTCCCAAGACTTAGCAACACTCGACAGTACAGGAGTCAGAGCGAGGAGGACGAGGAGGAGGAGGAGGAGGACTGATGAACGAGCTGACGGGAGTGCTGATGGCCGTGCTGATGGGCGGAATAAGGGCTGGGCTACGAGGATGGGCGTAGGACCAAAGGGAAGCACCATGCACCTGGCACCACTACCCTACCCTAACCCAACCCACCCTTACCGTTTTACGTTTAGTGCTACAGTAATGAACGTTAATGGGGGAGACTTGAAACGTGGCACTATGGTAAGGAAGGAGGGAGTAGATGTGGCACCGCTGCTCCTTCCTCTGCTGCTGCTGCTGCTGGGCCGAGGGTATATAAGAGTCCCGGCCACGCTGCGCTATCACTCGGCACTTGAGCTATCGTGCTATCTTATCCCGTCGTCAAAAGTAAACTGGAGGAAGTTGTGGTGTGCTGGCGAGGCACTTTGGGACTGGAGCCGCGGCGAAGGCTGTAGTTGTTGTTCTAGGGATGGTACGTGGTGGTTGGTTGGTGACGGATAGTGGTAGTGGTGGTTGCAGCTGTAACTGTAGTAGTAGTAGTAGTAGTAGTAGTAGTAGTAGGGTGGTAGAGATTCTAGTTTTATTAGTCGCATACTTAATCAGAGGAAGGGAGAGAATACTTAATCAGTTACGTAGATGTAAATTTGAGAGAGAGAGAGAGAGAGAGAGAGAGAGAGAGAGAGAGAGAGAGAGAGAGAGAGAGAGAGAGAGAGAGAGATAAAAGCAAAGTTAAGTGAAATAGAATAAAGAATATAATAAGGATGCTATCAAGATAAAGAAAAAAAATATTCAGCGTGTACTTTCCAACCAATAACCAATCAATAAAAATCAAACCTAAGAGAAAGAAAGCAAGGGAACGCCATGAAGAAGAGGTGAAGAGCCGGAGTTCCACGTATCACTGCTTACTGTCACTCGTTATCAGCCAGTCAGTCAGTCAACACGTCGGTCTTCCCGTTGTAGTCATTCATTGCGTGAGTCAGCTGCTCCACCACAGATGCCGCCTTTCATTCACTGCTGCCTCGGAATGTAATACGGATTTAATCATTAGTAGGAGAAAATTATTACTTGCTCGTCATGGTCTGCGCTCTCTCAGTTGACTTACGTAGCTATTCATTCATTCATTCAGTCATTACTTAGCCACTCAAGTTACTCATGCCGGTCATTCACTCTGTGGTTTACTCACTCGCTGCTTAGTCAGTGAATATATCAGTTAGTCAATAAGTTAATCAGATAATTCAGTCAGTTACGAGAACACTTAAGTTTTCATTAGTTTCTTAGGAATTGGATTGACAAGATGATGAGAAGAAGGAGGAGGAGGAAGAGGAGGAGGAGGAGGTAGTGGTTGTGGTGGTGGTGATGATGGTTGTGGTGGCTTTGTGCGAGAAATGGAAAAGAAAAAGTAGAAGCATAGGTGAAGATAAAGAAAGAAGAGAGATAGCAGGAGATGGAACAGAAGAAATGTGGAACAAGAAGAAATGACGAATGACAGAAGGTGAAGAAAGACAAAGAAAAAAGGAAGAAATGGAAATGAAAGAAAGTAAAACAGAAGGAGGAGGAGAAAGAGAAAGAGGAGGAGGTGGAGGAGGAAAGGGAGGAGAATGAACAGAAGGATAGGGAAGGAAGAAGAAAAAAAAAACATATGAAGAATGGAGGGAAGAAAATGAGAAAGAAAACAAAAAAAGAGAAACGAGGATAAAAAAAAAACGTATATGAATGAGAAAAATAAACATAAGAAGCAAGAAAAAAGAAAAGAACAACTGAAACACAAGAAGCAAGTAAGAAAAAAGAAAAAAAAGGAGAACGATGGAGATATGAAAAGAAAAAAGAAGCATGAACACAAAAGATCACAAACAAAGAACAAAACGCCAAAGGGAGAAGAAGAAGTAGAAGAATAAGAGGAAGAAGAAGAAGAAGAAGAAGAAGAAGAAGAGCATGGGAAGGGCAGAGGAAGATGTGGTATTGAGAGGAGGAGGAGGAGGAGGAGGTGAAGGGAGGGGAGGGGAGGGGAGGTACAGGTCCGGAGTCACACAGGTTACAGGTGAATTAATGATGATAAGACACTTGATCTGAAGGCTTCCTACAATCAAGGCCTTCATTCAGCCACTCTCCCCGTCCCCACTCTCTTGCCTTCCCGTCTCTCAATCTTTCTTCTCTTCCCGTTAACCAGTGTCTCTTCTTCCCTTCTCCTGTAGTCTTTATCTTCTCACCGGTCAATCTCTCCTTCCTGTCCCTTAATCTCTCTCCTTCTCGTCCTCTAATATCTCTTCTCTGTGTCTCTCTTCTCTTTCCCTAATCTCTTTCTTTCTTCTTGTCCTCAAATCTCTCGTTCTCGTCCCCGAATCTCTCCAAACACGAAATCTTCCTGTCGCGTATTCCTTCTCTTCTTCCCAGATTTCTTCCTCTCGTGTCTCTTCCCTCAGTCAGGCCGTCTCCTCTCTCAGGTTACTCTCCCATCTGGTGGTCATTAGTTAGCTGTATATGAGTCTCTTGTTCTTCACTTCAGTCGTTATTCATTGTAGGAAGTTACCTTTTAGAGTTACACAAAGGAGAATGGTAAAGGATGAACTCGCTATAGTCTCTCTCTCTCTCTCTCTCTCTCTCTCTCTCTCTCTCTCTCTCTCTCTCTCTCTCTCTGTGTGTGTGTGTGTGTGTGTGTGTGTGTGTGTGTGTGTGTGTGTGTGTGTGTGTGTGTGTGTGTGTGTTGCATTGTGGTCTGTCAGTTGTCAGTCATTCAGTCTGTCAATCAGTCATATTAGTTACTCGTAGTTGGTCTGTTAGTCATTCACTCATTCATTAGTTAGTTAATCAAGAAATCTGTTTGTTTTTCATTCATTCAGTCAGTCAGTTAGCCAAATAGTCTGTGTCTCTGTCAGTCAGTTATTTGGTTAGTTACTCAGTCAGTCAGTCAGTCAATAAGTCAGTCAGCCAGGCAAGCAGCAGTCGAGCAGTCAGCAAATCAGCTACTTTGTCTTTTGGTTAATAATCTTTCAGTCAGTCTGTTCGTCCGCCAGTCAATCAGTCAGACAGTCAGACAGTCAGACACTACACTGTAATCGTCCCCTTCCCTTCTCCCACGTAGCCAGTCTAACCTGCAAGACTTCCTTCCATCCAATCTTCCATTCCCTCCAGTCCATCCTTCCCTTCCCTCCATATCTCAACCTCCACATTTTCCTCCTTCCTTCCTTCCTTCCTTCCTTCCTTCCTTCCTTCCTTCTTTCTATCATCACCTCCCTTCCTCCCTCATCCACCCAACCTTTCACTTGTTAATGATCCACCTATTATTCCCTCCAGTCCCTTCCTTCCCTCCACTCCATCTCTCCCCTCCCTCACCCTCCCCCCCTCTACGTAGTCGCCCTGAGAAACCTGTCGCTGCTCAACATTTCTCAGATTCATTCTCCGCCAAACATTCTTGACTCGCTTTTTGTCGCCGCTAATATGCCGCAGCTACATGGCGGCGGCGGAGGAGGAAGAGGAGGAAGAGAAGGAGAAGCAGAAGGAGGAGGAGAAGGAGAAGAAGGAGAAGGAGGAGGCGCAACCAGGATATCCAGCGGAGGCCAAGCGGATGTGTGTGTGTGTGTGTGTGTGTGTGTGTGTGTGTGTGTGTGTGTGTGCGCCACCTTGCAGACGGGAAGGTGTGAGGGAGAGTAGATGAGAGGAGAGATAAAGAGAGAAGAAAAGGAAGGAGAGGAGGGAAGGAAGAGCCGTGGATTAAAGAGAAGGTCTACTACTACTTTTTTTTTCCACATGTGGGTACCGTGTGGATAGTGTAAGCCTGACTGACCAAGCAGGAGGAGGAGGAGGAGGAGGAGGAGGAGAAGGAAGGGGGAGGAGAAGAAATACATCCTCTTGCCTTTCCGCAGAGCCCAAGGTCATGGGAGTTTTTTATTCGTCTTTTCAGAATTGCGCGAAACCATTTATCGATGTGGGACTTCTTGACGCGGTATGGGTAAGTGTATGTGTGTGTGTGTGTGTGTGTGTGTGTGTGTGTGTGTGTGTGTGTGTGTGTGTGTGTGTGTGTGTGTGTGTGTATCTGTCTGTCTGTCTGTCTCTCTCTCTCTCTCTCTCTCTCTCTCTCTCTCTCTCTCTCTCTCTCTCTCTCTCAGGTACAGTTTCGCGTATTGTGACTTCATTATACCTCTAAATATTCATCTCCTCCTCCTTTTCCTCCTCCTCCTCCCACACAGCGTGACATTTAAGGTGGAGGAAGCTTATTATCGTTTGGAAATCAGCGTGTAAAGAAAAGGGCAGCTTCCGGGAGACTGGTCCGCCTCCACTACCACCACCACCACCACCACTACCACGTCCAAATTGCACTTTTCCCCAGGTCTGGAGGCGCCGCGTCCGCCCGCCGTCCTTCCGTCCCCTTGGGCCCGCCACGCCGCTGCCCGCATGGTAGGGACGATAATGACCATTCCTGTGGTTTAGGGCTGAAGGTTGTAGATAGGAAAGAAAAAACTCCTGGGTCACCCCGGAGTCGCCCATTCATCGAAAACTGGGCTTGACTCATATAGAAGTCGCCAGCGGTCGTCTTTCGTGCAGCGGCGTGCAGGTGTACGGCGGCGGCACGGCCCACACGCGGTGCCGTGGACGTGTATAGGGATATCAGTGTCACGTTATCAGTAATTATCTGAAACAGTGGTGGTGTTAGACGGGGAAGAGGCCGGTGACAGTGGTGGCGGCTGGCGGTGTGTGGCAGCTCGGCGTGCGGGGCAGATGGCGGCGGTGCCACGTCTTCCAAGGGTCGCACCTCGAGAATGAAGGTAACAATCATACCCGCTCCGTCCCGCCGCGTCTGGCTCGGTTTCACATTCTTTCATTCACGCGCCGGAAGCACCTCGCTCTGTTCGCGACCACACTAGCAACACGAGGTTTCCACGCCGCCACGCCGCCCACGACTTGCAGAGGAATCCGATGGTGAGTGTGGCTGACTGTGAGGAGGCGGTGGTGGTGGGCGAGCGTGGGGCGTGGGGGAGGCGCGACAGGTGAGCGGAGGCTTGTGGAGAGGATGGCGCTCACCTTCCTTCCTCCACGCACGGCATGGGAGGCGTGGCAAGGGCGCGGGCGACAGGTGAGGCGTGGTAGGCAGCCTTGGCGCGCCCGGCCGACTGGGTGCACCACGCAAGGAAAGTTTTCATAATTTTAGTTTGTGATGCTCGTGTGTATCACGTCACCGAGAGGCCGACTGCTTCCCGGGGTTAGCTGGGGGCGGGGGGGGAGGAGGGGGAAGCGTAGGCCTGTGTGTGTGTGTGTGTGTGTGTGTGTGTGTGTGTGTGTGTGTGTGTGTGTGTGGGAGGGAGAGATAGAGGGAGAGAGAGAGGAAGGGAGGGAGACGGATAGAGGGAGTTTACCTTGTGTTTTTATAATACTACTACATCCTTTATTTTTTTTTTCTTCTTCCTCCTCCTCCTCCTCCTCCTCCTTTGAGATTTATTTTCTCTTCTTCCACCATTTGAATTTTCGCTTCCTCCATGCGAGATACACACACACACACACACACACACACACACACACGATGAGGACTTGTCATAGCCTTGGCAGTGATCGTAAATGTATATTAGTAGTAGTAGTAGTAGTAGTAGTAGTAGCGGCGGTGGCGATGGCGGTAGTGGTCACGATAATGGCGTCACCTCATCTCGTAAGTGGCTCATCGCGACGCAATCAAGAGCCGACAAGAATCAGGCTCATCAATCGTCATCCCTGAGTGCGCTGTTTATCATGCATCATCATTTGCATCGCCCTCCACACCCACTCCACTCATTACTTATCCTCCCCACCCCACCCAACACCTCCACACACCTCCACAATCCCTCCACACCCTCTCCATATCCCCTTCAGTCATTACTCTCCCTCGCAGCCTCGGGAGTCGACTACTGGAGCGCAATAGCACGTCTCGACACAGTTAAACATTTGACAGTCGCCATTTGACACACGGTTGTCTAATAATGCCGCTTCTCACTGGGACGTTTTATGTTCAGTCGTTTCTGAACATTTTGCTAAGTATTCATTAGTAAGGTTTGTCTACTTACGTGTTTTCCCTCCTTATTTTTTTTTTTTCCTTCTTTTTTTGGGGGGTAAAGAATGTATGTACAGCGTTCTTAGTGGTACTTGCTCCATGTCGTAGTGAAAAGGTTAACCAGCAAGGACTCTCACTCAACTTAGTCAATTTCAGCTGTAGGATGCAAAACTCTCCATTTTATTTCCAAATTTCTCTCTTGTCTCTCTGTCAACCTTTCAACCTCTGTTCTTCTTTTTCTTACATCTCTCTTCTAACATCTTTCATTTTCTGTTCATTCTAACCATTTCATTATCTTACACCTTTCTCTCTCTCTCT
>NC_059295.1:17290940-17338440 GCF_017591435.1 Portunus trituberculatus | reverse complement strand
AGAGAGAGAGAGAGAGAGAGAGAGAGAGAGAGAGAGAGAGAGAGAGAGAGAGAGAGAGAGAGAGAGAGAGAGAGAGAGAGAGAGAGAGAGAGAGAGAGAGAGAGAGAGAGAGAGAGAGAGAGAGAGAGAGAGAGAGAGAGAGAGAGAGAGAGAGAGAGAGAGAGAGAGAGATGTTAACGCCCCTACAGAGAGTTATCTTAAAATATTTGTGTGTGTAATTCACCTCGTTCGGTCGCCTGCTGGTCACCCAGCCAGTCTTCCCCATTATTGAGCGAGCTCAGAACTCATAGACCGATCTTCGGGTAGGACTGAGACTACATCAACACACTCCACACACCGGGAAAGCGAGGCCACAACCCCTCGAGTTACATCCCGTACCTATTTACTGCTAGGTGAGCAGGGGCCACACATTAAGAGGCTTGCCCATTTGCCTCGCTGCTTCCCGGGACTCGAACCCGGCCCTCTCGATTGTGAGTCGAGCGTGCTAACCACTACACTACGCGGTGTGTGTGTGTGTGTGTGTGTGTGTGTGTGTGTGTGTGTGTGTGTGTTTATAAATAAGCTTTTGTGTTTATAAGTACCTGCATATCTATTTTGTATTTATTTTTTATGTCTGCTTATCTGTATGTATATTACACACACACACACACACACACACACACACACACACACACACACACACACACACACACACACACACACACACACACACACACACACACACACACACACACATCTTTAATACAAACTTTAATGTCAATGACCTCAATAGAAAAGAATTTCAATCAATTATTCTTTTCACATTCAGGTCGTTTTCTTTGTGTTTTGTTTTTTACGGGTGTTTTTTTTCCATTCCCGAATTCTCTTTAAACATTATTAGTGTTTTCTTTTACACTTGTTTATTTCTGTTTTGAATCTACTTTTTCATATATTCCTTTTTTAAGTTCATTAACCTTATAGGATGAAAAAAAAGGAATCAAATCGCCTTCGCATGATGTTTTTATGTTTTTAATACTTATTGACATCAAAGAAATTAAAAAAACAAAAGAGAATCGAGTTGTCTTCAGTAAGAGTATCGATGCTCTTTTATATTTAGCCCCATCTGTGTCATGACGAATCTCGGTCAAATAATGGTTTTAGTTCATCATACTAAGCGAGGTTTGAAAAATGTATTAGGAATAAGAAAAGGCAATTGAGTCGCCCTGCTGTCATGATGCGTGTTTTATTCAATATACATAAAAATGTTTAGAAAATGTATGCCAAAGGAAATTCAGTTGTAATGATTTCACGTGACATTTTTTTTACTTTTATCATTAAAATACAAAAAAGACAACCAACTTTTTTTTTTAATAAACCAAGAATACAATAAAACAAAAAAATATCGTATGGGAAGTGGAAGAAAAGAGAAGCTCAGCGGAAAGACTTCACCTCTTCAGTACCATAACGTGTTTTCATATTTACTTCAGAAACTTATGTAGGGATTAAAAAAGCGAAGACTCTGGCTGTTAATCTTCTGACCTTCATAGACCCTTCCTAATGTAAATCAAATCGTCTAATCCAAAACTGGTGGTAGAAATACATTCCCAGCACTGAAGAGGTTAGTGGACAGAATAGAATAACGACAAGAAACAACGTGAGGGAAGAATTAATACAAAAGGCGAAACTTCCTGACTATTATAACACCTGACCAGACCAACACTGAGGAAGGAGCCAAGCGTTCACCCACACAAGCCCCAGTCCCTCACGCCGCCACATACTCATACGTACGGCGCCTTTGAGTTAAGACCTTCACCATCTTGATCTCACCCTCATTACTTGCCCCGCGATAACCACGATAGCAGCATTATCACGGACGATCTGAGTGCTCTCTGATAACATGCCGACGCTCACTCATGAACACCCCCCCATTCTTATCCTCCACCTCCTCCAGCTCTCAGTGATGCCAACCCCCTGTACCTCCCTCCCTATTCCTTGCTCCACCTTTTTCTCTTCCTCGTCCTCGTTCTCGTCCTCGTCGTCATCGTCGTCGTCGTCGTCGCCGTCGTCGTCGTCGTCGTCGTCGTCGTCGTCGTCCTCCTCCTCCTCCTCCTCCTCCTCCTCCTCCTCCTCCTCCTCCTCCTCCTCCTCCTCCTCCTTCTTCTTGTAGATTAATGGATATGGCTTTAATAATAATGTTTTTTTTTTTCAGTTCCCAGTATTCTCAAAAAAAAAATCACATATTTATTTCTATGCTGAAGGTACCATATACATTTCTCTTTCCTCTATAACAGTAAAAACTACACGCATTTCTCTTCTTTCTGTGCTAAAAAACTAAGTGCATTTTTCTTCTTTCTATGCTAAAAAGATACATACATTTCTTTTCTGTGTTAAAAGTACATTCTCCTTTTAAAAAAGAACAAAAAAAATCTGTGGTAAAAACGACACTTCTCTTCTGCCAAGCTACCATACTACTGTCATATCAATGCAGACTATGCCTACATCACGCCATTCACACTATGCATACAATAACAACGTACTGTATATCATTTATCCTTAATCTTACGTTTCTCTCCCGCTTTTTCATCCTATATCCTCTTTCTTGTAGTCTCCTGTCTTTCTCTCTCTCCGTCCTACATGCATCCTTTCCCTTTCCATCCTTTTCTGATCTTCCCTCCTGTACTCTCTCTTACTCTCTCCCTCTTTCACTCTTCGTCCTAATAACATCCTTTCTCTTCCTACCTTTTCTTGATCCGTCCTGCTGTACGTCCTTTCTCTCTCTCTCTCTCTCTCTCTCTCTCTCTCTCTCTCTCTCTCTCTCTCTCTCTCTCTCTCTCTCTCTCTCTCTCTCTCTCTCTCTCTCTCTCTCTCTCTCTCTCTCTCTCTCTCTCTCTCTCTCTCTCTCTCTCTCTCTCTCTCTCTCTCTCTCTCTCTCTCTCTCTCTCTCTCTCTCTCTCTCTCTCTCTCTCTCTCTCTCCCTGTTATACATACATACATCTTTTTCCTCCCCGCTTCTCCATCCTTTGTCCCTTTCCTTCCTCAGTAGAGTGTAGAGTTGTGATGGAAAGATGGGTTGTGATGGAGAGAGGGTGGGTTGTGGAGGCGTGCTACTCCCTCTACCTTGCCTCGTGACTGTTGTAAGAAAAGTAAAGTAAAGGTCTTATGGATGTGTGCTTTCATTGTTACCATTGTTATTTTGTGGGGATTTCTATGTCTAGGGCTGAGAGCTAGAAAGGCCAATGTCAAAAAATGGCCGATTGTTGATAAGCACACCACTAAACTAGAAATTTATCAGTCCATCAGTGCTATAATGGCCAATGTTGTCCATGCATCCGGGAGCTACACTGGCGCTCGTTTGTTGTAATTAGTTGATAGTTAATAAAGAGGCGCAATATTTCATACATGCTTTTCTCAAAACTTGGATTTTTTGACATTGGCCCTTAGAGTTCTCAGTCCTAGATTTGTGATTCATGGCTAAACTCATTCTTTCTTTACTGATGTTACTGTTGTTATCGGTATATTAGATTGTGTGTATATAGTTTTGCTTCATTGCTTTCATCAACTAACTTGTTTCGTGCATGGCAATCTTTGTGTGAAGGGAAAGAAATCAGGTTACTAATGTTTTGTTTATGAATCTTTCTCACTACACAACGATGATTGCAAGAAGGAACTTTATAGGAAAAGGGAAGAAAAAGGCCCCAAAACAGAGTTGTACTTACATACCAGAGAACTCCCTGTATGGAAGAGGAGTGGGAGGAGAAGTAGTAGTAGTAGTAGTAGTAGTAGTAGTAGTAGTAGTAGTAGTAGTAGTAGTAGTAGTAGTAGTAGTAGTAGTAGTAGTAATAGTAGTAGTAGTAGTAGTAATAGCAGTAGTAATCGTAGTAGTAGCTGTAGTAGTAGTAGTAGTAGTAGTAGTAGTAGTAGTAGTAGCAGCAGCAGCAGCAGCAGTAGTAGTAGTAGTAGTAGTAGTAGTAGTAGTAGTAGTAGTAGTAGTAGTAGTAGTAGCAGTAACAATAGTATCATTAGTAACAACAACAAAAGTTCACTTGAAACATGGAGAGTTGGTATAAGTAATGATGGCGGTGGTGGTGGTGGTGGTGGTGGTAGCGGCGGCGGCGGCGGCGGCGGTGGTGGTGGTGGTGGTGGTGGTGGTGGTGGTGGTGGTAACGTTTAGTACCCAGTCGGCTTCCCTCTGGCGTCGCTTTTAAGTATTCAAGATATTTGGTGCACCGGATGTTTGGTATCAAGGGCGTTAAGTGCCTTGCAGTAAGCCAGAGAGAGAGAGAGAGAGAGAGAGATGTAACTTTACGTACGTTCCTTTCTTTTATTTTCGTGTACTTACAACATGTACTACGAAGATACTTAACGTGTCTGAGTAAATGTATGAGTGCATGTGTACGTATCTTGTCTGTGTGAGTGTGTAAATGTCTGTCTGTGTGAATGTAGGCGCGTATCTTGTCTTGTCATTACGAGTATACATAACACATTCACCAATAAGTGTTTAATGAACGTGTGATAGGGAGGAGGAGGAGGAAAAGGAGGGGAGGAATGTGGTGGGGGTGCGGGGTTTGGGAAGTCTCTAGTAATACGGTACAAGGTCGTGGTGGACAGAGGCCGAGATGAGATGAGGTGAGGTGAACGACAAGAAAGTGATGATTGGGAGTAAGATCGAGATGAGGAGTATTGATAGGGAGTGGACAAGGCTGAGTTGGTGGGGAGAAGCATGTGGCGCTAATGGGAAGTAAGGCTGGCTGGGGAGAGGAGAGAGGGGAGAGGGGAGAGCAACGTTCGGCCATGCATACCTTACTTCCACTGCATACAGACTAGTGAGTTAAGGTTCTGCAAGGTGGGGCTACGGAGGTGTACGTAGAGGCAAAGCTCCTCCTACTGTGTGTGTTCTGTATGTCTGCACCTGTTGTTGTTGATGGTGGTGGTGGTGGTGGTGGTGGTGGTGGTAGAGGCGGTATTTCCCTGAGTTGCATTAAATGTGTATATATATTTTTTTTTCCTCCCTCATTTATTCCTTCTGTGTTTCTTCCTTCTACTTCCCTCTTATTTTTTTCTTCCCTTCTTTCCTTCTTGTGGTCGCATGTTCTTTCTTCTTTCTTCCTCCTCTTCTTTTGTCTTGCATCTCCTCTCTGTGGTGTTTGCTTGTTTTGTTTTTGTTTTGTTTTTCGTTACGACATAAACAACTGTAAGTACACTACTGCAACCACCACCACCACCACCACTACTATTACTACTATTACTACTACTACTACTACTACTACTACTACTACTACTACTACTACTACTACTACTACTACTACTACCACCACTACAACCACTACCATCACCACCAGCAACAACAACAGCAACAGCCCATTTTCACATTATTATTGTCTACCTGTTTACAATACCTGAACGCCCCGCTTATTACCACCAGGAATCGCTGCCAAGCCGCTAAACTTTGGCTGGCTGAGGAACCTGCGCGAATGTGGGGCCCTTAAACAGTGGGATCTTTTCTTTCCCACATCTCTACATCTCTGCTTACTCTCCATGTGTTTCTAGATTCGCTTTCCTAGGCCTTTAAATAGTGGGTCCTTTCCTTTCCCTCATCTCTACATCTTCACTTGCTCTCCATGCTTTACCATCCTCGCTTCCTTTCATCCTCATGCACAAAACGCCACTGCTTGTATGGACTTGTCTTCTGAGGGTCACATTCCTCTGCCTGACTCATCGTGTGTCTGCAGAAGGTCGCTGATCCTATGGAGAGGCTTACAAATGGGAAGGACCTCTGCTGGATTCCACTTATATAGTGTTTATAGTATACGTTTGTGTTACGTTAGTCTCTGCTATATGTAAGTGTTTGGAGTATACTATTAGACTGTGATTCAGAGTATGATAGATTCGAGGATGTGAATATTCTGTACTGGAATCTGTTTGGTGTTTTTATTATTCGTTTTCGTTTTCATTTGTTCTAGCTCTTTTGCGGGTAACTGGTAGTAATTAAAACAATTTCTTGTTTGTTTGGTTATGTGGCGTGTGTCAATAGCTAGCAGGTTTACGTGTTTCTTCACGCATTGGAAGATTCCGTCACTAAAGCTGGTACCTTCATAAAAATCCTCTGCTCTCTCCCAGACTTGAAGAAATGTCGAGTCTGCCTGAGAGCTGAGGCCGCAATGACCAGTCGACCCCACCCCATGAAGCGAATTCGTAAAGTAAAAAGTACGTGTGTACTTCCTATTTTACCTTGTTTATTGAATATTTGTATATTTACTCATTACGGTGTGTATTTAATGAAAGGTAATGTTTGCACTATACTCATTGGACGGACGTGTGGCATGATAGTAGTTGACCTCTTTAAGCTCGAAATTATGTAAATTTTCCGTTTATTTACAATGTTATAATAGATGAAATAACCACGAAATTTACTAATTAAAGAAATTACTCTTCCTTTATGTACTAATGTTAAAAAGACCACAAAGTACCCCTTTAGCCCATAAATTCCCGTGAAAAGCCCACATGGTATAAATAAAAAAAACTTTTCTTTCTGAATTTTCTCGCGAGACAACAATAAAATCTTACTTTATGCGTTAATTCTGAAAAGAGTACAATACTTTTACCCTTTCAGAAATGCGTCCCATTAATAACAAAAAGGGCACAAGCTTTTTCCTCTTAAAATTGTCTCGCGAGACACAAACAGCAGGACGCGATGGACGGCGCGGCGCGGGGTCGGCGAGGCTTAGAATTGTATAATGTACACAGAAGGCGGCGTGAAGGCGAGGGCGGCCCCTGGGCGAGCGTATACACATGTCGGGCCAAGTGTAAACCAAGCTGATGATTGCCCCGTCCAAGGCCCTGCACCCTGAGAGGTGATGACGGAGAGGCGCTGGTTAGGGCAGCAGAAGATTAATTTTAATACGGCTCTCGACGTGATAAGAGCTGAGGAGGAGGAGGAGGAGGAGGAGGAGAGAGACAAGGACGCGATACAACAGTGTGATGTAATGTTTTATTGTCTCATTTCTCTTCCTTATCACACATTGACCTGCTCATACGAACAGAACATAAAGGAAACTACAATGAGAGGCCAGGCATACACGTGGCAGTTCTCGTAAAAGAAAAAATGATATATATATATATATATATATATATATATATATATATATATATATATATATATATATATATATATATATATATATATATATATATATATATATATATATATATATATATATATATATATATATATATATATATATATATATATATATATATATATATATATAGATAGATAGATAGATAGATAGATAGATAGATAGATAAATAGATAGATAGATAGATAGATAGATAGATAGATAGATAGATACATAGATAGATAGATAGATAGATAAGTAGATAAATAAGTGAATGACAAATACATAGAAATAAAAAGGCTTACCTGTTTTTAATTATCATTCCTGTCCAGGAAATGTCTAATCTTTTAAAGTTCCTTATTGACTCAACACATAAGTTTAGAGAGGGGACTAGAGAAGGCATAGGGCAGAAGTAAAGTGTAATGCCAAGACAAAGTGGAGTGGCGATATATAGTGCAACAAATATATAGAATGAATGCAAATTAATGAAATAAATATCTTAGAATAAATGATAAATGAATAAAGATATAAATAAGTGATTATAAAAACGAGTTTCTTGCGTCGCTGTTAATTCCTTTCCTTCTTTTGACGATCTTGGCACCTCCTGTAGGTTACACATATCCAACGCTGCATCCTTTCTGTCCACACCTCCATGGCAGCTACTACTGGAATGTTACAGTGCCTTACGGTCACATTAACTCCAATCCTCGCTGTGTGTGTGTGTGTAGGTGTGCCCCGTGACCCCGCGAGGCCACAAGGCGGCGGCCACAGGAACTCACAGCTTACGAATGAATCACTACTCCTGACGGGAGGTAAACTTCTTAAGATAACCATGAACTTATCAGCGAGGCTTCCTGTGGTCATGATAGCCGGAAGCGCTGGGGTGCATGGGAGAGGGAGAGAGGGAGAGGGAGAGAGGAGGGTTTAGGTTTGGTAAGGCAAATATTTCGCAGGAACCAGCACTCTCTTCACACCCAAACAGTGAGTGCGTGGGCCGTGACGTGCGTGATAGACGCCACTGTAATCGGCCACGCCCTGGTCCGCTCATGCTGGCGTTGTTGAAAAGCGGCTGGCCGCTTCACCACCCCTCACCCCCCTGCTCTTCTTTTTCGCCCGTCTCGCGGCATTTCTCGCTTTCTTCAGAAGTGCGTCACGTCATGCTTGTGGTGCACTTTCATGCTTTCACTTATCTCATTCCGCTTACGTGGTGGAAGGGGGTATATCGGTACGTATATTTCACACGTGCGTTGTCAGTTCGTGTTGGTGGTGACATGAGCGTTTCTGTATTCTGATGAAGACCTTTTTTATGTAAGAGGGAAGTCTAGCTTAGGGAGACATAAAAAAAAAATGTATATATATATATATATATATATATATATATATATATATATATATATATATATATATATATATATATATATATATATATATATATATATATATATGTGTGTGTGTGTGTGTGTGTGTGTGTGTGTGTGTGTCTGTTTCACTGTTTGATCTGCTGCAGTCTCTGACGAGACAGCCAGACGTTACCCTACAGAACGAGCTCAGAGCTCATTATTTCCGATCTTCGGATAGGCCTGAGACCAGGCACACACCACACACCGGGACAACAAGGTCACAACTCCTCGATTTACATCCCGTACCTACTTACTGCTAGGTGAACAGGGGCTACACGTGAAAGGAGACACACCCAAATATCTCCACCCGGCCGAGGAATCGAACCCCGGTCCTCTGGCTTGTGAAGCCAGCGCTCTAACCTCTGAGCTAACGGGCGTAAGTGTAACCTACAGGTGTGTGTGTGTGTGTGTGTGTGTGTGTATATATATATATATATATATATATATATATATATATATATATATATATATATATATATATATATATATATATATATATTACCAAACAGTGGCCGAAAGTGTTAACCAAACCTGAGGGTGTCTCGAAACCTTCCTCTCGATACAATTGAAGTCAAAGGCAGGAGTAAATACACAGGAAAGCAGGAAGTTACTGTATATTATGAAAAACACTTAGAACTCTTAAAGACTCAAAGACTATTTTCTGTAGCCGCAGATAACCAGTCAGGTTCCCAGGAATGTTTTTTTTTTTTTTAATACTCACTGGTTCATGTTAAACTATCGCCAGAATCATGGAAACGCCTTGCAAACCACACTGACTTTCACGAGAGCTGTTCAAGGCAGTTAAAATAAGAATACTGCAGTCATAAGTTTGCCAATGCGTGTCCCGCCCACGTCCATCGATGAAAAGCAATCTGCATATACAAGTCTGCATTATTCCAGACGTGAAAATTGCTGCAGAAAAATAAAACCACCAACTTCAATAAACGTTCATATCCTAATTTACCTATGGCTTGCCACAATTACACATTTCTTACTGCATATATTTAGCAGCGCACGACCAATCAGAGTCCTTTCTTGCAAACAGTAGCCAATCACAGCGTCCAAATGGGCAGAGGGGAGCGGGGCTTATTCACCCGGTCGGCCAATGATGTGGAGCCAAGAGTGAGAAGGGGAGGAGCTGCGCCCTTTGTGTTAGTGTGAACAGACCTGCGAGCCTCGGAGGGTGCGTTGCCCCCTGCCGGGTGTTTACTGCAGTGCCTTCGTTAGTAATACCAGAGAGAGGGAGAGAAAGGGGGGGGGAGGAGGGAAGGAGAGAGTTTAAACATTCAAAGAAAAAGACATGAGAACGTATGCTCCACCACCACCATCACCACCCATTCCACCACCACCACTACCATACCTAGTATCACCACCACCACCACCCCCACCACCATCGCCACTATCAATATCATCCCTTGCGCCATTCCTTTCTCCACTACCACCACCACCACCACCACCACCAGCAACAACAACAACAAAAGAAACCGTGGTCCTAACAGGTGTGTACCCACGCAAGGCTCCGCTTGCGGGCCTGCGAGCCACGGCCATTCACTGGATGCGATCTGGAGGCGAGTGACGAGTCCCGACAGCCTTTCTCTCTCTCTCTCTCTCTCTCTCTCTCTCTCTCTCTCTCTCTCTCTCTCTCTCTCTCTCTCTCTCTCTCTCTCTCTATCTATCTATCTATCTATCTATCTATCTATCTATCTCTCCGCCGTTCACCATGCTGTAATGTCTCCGTCAATTTCCATCACTCCCCGGCCTTATCAGTGGTCGCCGCCCGTGACGCCACCTGTCTGAGAGGCGTCACGTCAGCCTCAGTGTCTCTCGTCTGCATTCCTTGTGGATGACCTGCTGTCCTGTGTGAGCGGCGTGCGTGGGTGAGGGTCGCGCCCCGCAGCTGCCTTCCCGGGACCCGTGACCACCACAACGAGGGCACGGCGCTGACAGATCGCCAAAAGCTCTAGCGAGAAAGTGATAGTCCTGCGCTCTCCCTTGTGCAGCGCGACCCCTGACCCTTGAACGCCATAGAAGGCACAGCCGGGGGGACGGTCCACTGCGCAGGGCAGGTATTGCACGTACTGCTGCTGCTGCATCCCTGTCTTCCCCCGCCCCGCCCCGGCCCGCTGCAGCTGTCACTTCTGGTCTAGCCGGAGGGAACAAGCGAGGCATATTTCTTCATCTGAATTCGAATTTCGCGATAATGGCCCATGATAAATTGATACGGTTCTAATTATCCACTCGACGGTGAGGCCAGGCGGCGTGAGGCAGGACGGGGCCTGGGGTATGCAGGCCTGGCACCGCCCCGCTCACAGCCCCTCCACCTGTAATGACCGACTTATCGTGTATCTGGAAACATAAGTAGCCGTCCCGATGCCCTATTTTGGTAGTGTTGCCACGCGCACTTGCACTTAAAAATAGGCTTGCAAAATATCCACCAGAGCCCCGCCTCGCCTGGCCCCTCCCCTCCTCTCTCAGTCCCTCCCGCCGCCACACCGCCTCCCACAGCAGGCCGCACGGTGCCCTGACCGAGCCCTGACTCACCCCCGCACCTGACCTGCTCTCCCAAGCCCTGAAAAGTCCCAGTGAAGGAGGAACGTCGCCCTTTGTTCTTTGCCGGGTGTGGACGAGCCGCGCACCCACCGCGGCCTCGGCAGGGCGCCAGGGCACGGTGAGGGGCGCCTTGGCCTCCCCAGCTGTTCATTCTTCCTTACGGGTTAGTCGGTAAATGGGCGCCTCAGGAAACCTTGGGAAGACAAACTACGGTAACCTGGATGTTGCAGGTGTGTGTGTGTGTGTGTGTGTGTGTGTGTGTGTGTGTGTGTGTGTGTGTGTGTGTGTGTGTGTGTGTGTGTGTGTGTGTGTGTGTGTGTGTGTGAGTGTGTGTGTCCGCAGGTTCAGAGGCCACAGTGAGCAGCACCTTGGGGGTTTGCTTTACCACCACCTCCTCCCCCTCTATCCCCCTCCTTCTTCTCCTCCTCCTCCTCCTCCTCCTCCTCCTCCTCCTCCTCCTCCTCCTCCTCCTCCTCCTCCTCCTCCTCCTCACCTTTACCACATTTTCATCAGTCCACCTTGACCTTACCTTATGGCTGATATTTCTTTCCCCTCCATGTTTATTAAGAGGGATACACTTTTTCCCTCTCTCCTCACCTTCTCTCTAATTCTGAATCGTGAACATTGGTGCTAGGGCGTGTCCATGGTTTTCCGAGAAGGGCGTGGAGGAAGGTGGAAGAGCAGCAGCAGCAGGAGGAGAAGAAAGAGGACGAAGAGGAGGAGGAGGAGGAGGAGGAGGAGGAGGAGGAGGAGGAGGAGGAGGACTAGGAAGAGGAGGAGGAGGAGGAGGACTTCACACACGTCCAGCCAGCTGTCCAAGGTGACTAAAAGATCAGAGGGAAAACTGAACGTTAGAGAAACACAAGAACTAACCGAATAACACCTTCATGGAGGCAACCTTCTAACATCCGAACGTCGCCAAATAGTTATGGATAAAAGTTCCCTACGATGCAAATATTTTATAAGGAAACGTGAAGGAGGGAAAAAAGAAAGGGAAATCGTGTGTGTGTGTGTGTGTGTGTGTGTGTGTGTGTGTGTGTGTGTGTGCATCGGTGGCCTTGGTGTAGCTGTGCCCTGCCGCTCACTGTTCACTACGAGGCTGACAGGCTGGCAGGGTGTTTTGTTTCTCCTTCCACCACCCTGCTGGAAAGTCTGCATGGGAATGGAGGACTGGGCAGGATGTATTACTCAGCAGGGATAGTTACGTAGTTTTATTGGCCAAAATAATGCAGTTGTTTTTGTATAAGGCGGACATAGGACTACAGAGAGAGAGAGAGAGAGAGAGAGAGAGAGAGAGAGAGAGAGAGAGAGAGAGAGAGAGAGAGAGAGAGAGAGAGAGAGAGAGAGAGAGACAATAAAAAAGAAAAAGGAAAAATGTCCCACTGCAATACCAAGCTCAAAAAAGAAGAGAGATGATTCCAAATTTCCCATAACAGTAGAGTAAATATATATTGGATTATCACTGATCCAAATAATGACAAAGTACTTCTAACAGAATCAGATGACAGTCAGAAGATCAGAGAAGATGCAAGAAGCCGTCAGCCCTCCACGTGGCGGTCACTGTCTTGAAACACATTATTTTTTTTTTCTCTTCGTTTTTATTTCTTATAGGCGATGTGATACGATACGTGGTTGGGAGGGGAAAAAATATAAGCGTTTGTGTTATTCTGTATGAGTTTTTTTTTTCTTTCTTTTTTTGTAGCGGTTCCCCTTTAGTTTTCATTCCATTTCTGTCAATCTTACTTTTACTACCTCTTCTTGTCCTTGTCTGTCTATTTCGTTAGTTTACTCCTTTATGGTTCATTTCATTGTTGATTTTTTTACTCTCTTCACTGTCTATTTCACTATTCGACTCCTCAACTGTCGATGTTACGTTCTATTTTATTCTCTTACTGTCTATCTCACTATTCTACTCTTTTACTGACAACTTTGTTATTTATTTTACTCTTTTACTCCTTTTACTGTCTATTTCACTATTATATTCTTTTACTGTACATTTTACTATATCTTGATTTTACTACATTACTGTCAATTTTACCATCTTTTTTGCAACTTTACTGTCTGTTTCACTATTCTACTCTATTTACTCTCAATTTTGCTATCTTTTTTTTTTTTACTCCTTCACTGTCCGTGCTCCTTTCTTATTCATTCTCCTTCCATGCTCACTCGCACCCGCTACTCTTCCTTCTGTAAATGGTGTACATTGCACGAGAGATAGAATTGTACCCCTGTGATTGTCAATGGCTAAAGCTCGCTGATTTTGTGAATATTTCGAGTTAGGTTGGAAGAAAAGTTGCCATTTGGTGTTGTTATGTGGAAGTGTCCCCTATGTTTTACGATCTCTGTAAGTATTGGGAGAGTTTTCTATTTGTATGGAGGTACAAAAGATTGCCCCTTTTTGTCACGGGTCGAACGGGGCCAAGAGTGTGATTGATGTGTGTAGGCCATCAATGTATAAGTGTGTGTGTTTGTTGTTTATCAGGGCTGCCCCGTGTGGGTTTTGCCGGTCTGGTATGTAGATAGATAGATGATGGTGATAATGATGATGATGACGACGAGTAATAGTAGTAGTAGTAGTAGTAGTAGTAGTAGTAGTAGTAGTAGTAGTAGTAGTAGTAGTAGTAGTAGTAGTAGTAGTAGTAGTAGTAGTAGTAGTAGTAGTAGTAGTAGTAGTAGTAGTAGTAGTAGTAGTAGTAGTAGTAGTAGTAGTAGTAGTAGTAGTAGTAGTAGTAGTAGTAGTAGTAGTAGTAGTAGTAGTAGTAGTAGTAGTAGTACCACCACCACCACCACCACCACCACCACCACCACCACCACTACCATTACTGCTGCGTGACTGCGACAGATGGCCAAAGACTGATGCAACTCTTGGCACAAAAGAAAGAAAGGAAAACGAGTATTACAGACAGAATTTATTCCCTTTAAATTACTCGCTAGTGTGTTTATTTTCATCTATTCATTTCCCTTTTATTTATTTCCAGCACTGTGCAATAAGATGGACAATACAAAGCACAGTTGTGGTCATAACTTAGGCAAACTTTTGTACTCAATTCCCACTGCGTTTAGAGTTGTGTCTTAATCCTAAGTTCTCTGCTCTGCTTACTCCTTACAACACGAAACAGTTGATGGCTTCCTAACAGCTGAGGGACTTTATACTGAAACACTTCTTCGCAGTACCTGTTCTACATTCGGAAGGCTCTAGTTGAAGTTATACGGGTTTTAAGGGTGTTTTTTTCACAATTCTAGTGACAGTTTAATCAGATTTCTATATTATTGATAGGAACGATACTCGTGAGAACCCGGTTAGTTATCTCTGCGACTTTTGAAAATGGTCGTGGTGAGGGAGCAAAGTGTTTTTGATACAGGCTGGCGGAGATTGTGGGAAAACGTCAAACACAATGAAGTCAGACAGGTTAATCGACTTTTGCCCACCAGATGGAGTGAGATGCAGACCCGCTAGGCTGAGAACGCCACGGTGGTCAAGACGTGGTCGCTCCGTGAGGACACAGACAGGTGCACGGGACAAGGAGGGATAGGATAAGCGGAGGTCCTTGGT
The DNA here is from genome assembly GCF_017591435.1 of Portunus trituberculatus. Classification (NCBI taxonomy): domain Eukaryota; kingdom Metazoa; phylum Arthropoda; class Malacostraca; order Decapoda; family Portunidae; genus Portunus; species Portunus trituberculatus. Next base: position 17,323,843 of record NC_059295.1, on the reverse strand, counting down.
GGAGTTGAGTTGCAGTGAAGCTACAGGGTAAGTAGTTCTGTGTTCTATGTTTTGTCATTGAAGGAGGGATTAACATTGTGCTATCTATCGTTCGTAATTTTGAAAAAAGAAACAAGATGATATATCGCAATTTCATTGATATAAAATCTTTCATAATTTTACACTTATTTATTTATTTATTCATTTATTTGTTTGTTTAAGGTTTTATATTTATTTATCTTATATGCATTTATTATATTTGCTAGTTGTTTTTCATGATGAAAGTGACTAATCATAAGAGAAGCCAACAAACAGCCACGTAACGGCCAACAAGTCTGCTGCAACTTGATGTCCATGCATGTTTTTTTTTTTTTTTGTGGTACTTTTGCTTATGTTGACAAATACGATTTTTATTCATGTATTAATTTGATTATTAATTTATTTATTCATTTTGGTACTTTCTTCATCGATCTTACCGACATGATGAAATTGACGTTAATAATTATGACGACGATAGCATAAGAACATGAAGAAAACTAAAAGGAGCCAGATGATATACGTGTGGCATTCTCATGTGTAACGCGCGATACGTACCCATGTCCACCTGCCCTTATTAACTCTCTCCAGTCCCTCCAAGCTTCCTTCGATGCAAAGCAGTACATATATGTGTTTTATTCGTTATGGTAAGCTAGTCAGTTAGATGGTTCACTGGTCGGTCAGTCAGCCAGTTAACTAGTTAGTGAACTGGTTATGTTAGTTATTTTATTTAATCATTCTGAGTAAAAGAGACACAGAGAAAGACGGCAAAAAGCCCTCTAAGTTCCCGTTTTCTTCCACACTAAAAGAAAAAAAGGAAATAGATTAAAAAAGAGTACCATAGAGGAAATACTGGCAAATTTCGTTCTTGTATACTATGATTGCATTGGCGTGAATTTCATTGTGATTCATAACGAGAGAATGACTTCTGAAATGTGATAGGTGCTTCTTAAAAAACTGCGCTAGGTGAATGATTTCAAACTAAACTTATTATGGACTATTTTATATATTATTTTGATTTATTCATAACACCTCTAATAGCTGAATACCACTCGTCGCATTTATTTATTAACGTCTGCGATTTTATGCAACAAGAAGTGAATTACTAACACTGAAACGTTTTGACTACTCCATTGCTCGTTTTGCTGCTAGTGTTGCCTCTTGAATTGTGTGTATGTGTGTGCGCGCGTGTGTGTGTGTGTGTGTGTGTGTGTGTGTGTAAAGAGAAGAGGGGTACAAGGGGTACAGGGAGGATGCAAGGTATAGTGTGAAGAAATAAAGATGGATATTGAAGGGAAGCAGATTGAAGTTAGCGGAGTCTATTTTGCTACTCACGAAATTAGCTATACGTCACTTTGCACTTTATTCAGGAAGGGAAGGCAGATAGTCAGCATATATATATATATATATATATATATATATATATATATATATATATATATATATATATATATATATATATATATTTTTTTTTTTTTTTTTTTTTATGTAAAGGAGAGGGCCACTTAAGGGCAAAAAAAAAAAAAAGATTAAAAAAAGGCCCACTTGAGTGCTGGCTCTCTAAAAAGTGGGAAAGCGTCAGCCAAAATTGGGAAGCAAATGCCTCGATACCTCCCTCTTAAAAGAAGATAATGTGAGTCTTTCTTTGCTCTCGAATTAATCTATTGTTATGTGTATGTTGTAAATTATGGTTTTTTTTTTTTATTATTATTTTATCCGTTTTTAGTCATGAAGATGAAACATTAAAAGTGCATATTTCAATTCTGCTCTCGATTATCATTATAAACATTCTATTATATATGTAATCACTTTCATCTAGACATTAGGTGTCTCAGTGCGGTACAAATATATTCAAATGGAATTTCATATTTTGGGCATAATTTCCTTCTTTCTTGTTCTCTGATGGTGCAAACTACAAAATCGTCTTTCAACCTTTGATTGATAATAGTAACACTTACGATTTCATATGAGTAACTCTACACGACTTTCTTGTGACAAAATCAACCTGCGTACATTGGAAAACTTTACTAAATATCTCATTACGTCCGTTTCTTTCGGCCTTATCCTTCAAAATTACAATAGATTTCTTCATTATTTATTTATTCTTTATTTAAATGATAAGAAGCATATATGTGTTCAAAAAGTAAGGTTTCACTAAAACTTACAAAATCTCAATAATAAAAAAACACTTACCTAGTAATTTTTTTTTTCCTACTCGAGCCTGCAAAGTAAAATCTGAGGATGCAGTATTTGAACTTTGCAATTACTAAGTACGATCTAATGAGTATCTTCATCTGTAATGCGAAACCGAATCATTTGAAGAGCTATGGTCATGAACATAAGTAAATAAGGGAAACTACAAGAGACCATTAAATTTATATGTGACAGTTCCGCATGAGGTAATTTATACCACATGATGCCTATTTCAACCTATCATCCACATTCATGAACTTATGAAGGGAGATGATGGTTGGGATGAAATATGATTACAAATTTTGGCTTTGACCTAAACTTTTACTCTCTCTCTCTCTCTCTCTCTCTCTCTCTCTCTCTCTCTCTCTCTCTCTCTCTCTCTCTCTCTCTCTGAAAGTATTAAATCACAAGTCAATAATAATGTCCCCCCCTTCCTTTTATGATTGCCAGAAGAGAAAACGATCTTTTAAGAGGGTAACTGTTATAGATTGATATTTTCTAAAGTTTTTTGCTTTCTTACGTACAGCTATGATTTAACACGCATTTCTTTCACAACTATTCTCATGTTTAGAGAAATGGAGTTATTGTGTGTCATGTAATTGAGAATAGTAACAAGAAAAGGGAAAAAAATTAATGAAATATTGCCAGGTTGTCTTTCCTCATCTCGCCGCGTGGGGGCGGGGCTGCGAGTAATGATGCTGGCAGGTGCAATGAGGCGACGACAAACAAAAAGATAGTTACAATAGAATAAAAAAAAGATGAAACACGACATCTGTAATTTAAACTAAAAGATAGAGACAAAATTTGAAAAATAGAAACTTACTATCTAAAGATTCTTAGAAAAAGAACATATTAAAAAAGTTGTAGGTCCCGTTGAAAATACGGCATCTCCTCTGACATGCTGACCACCTCACCTCGATAAAACTCATGCATTAATCAAATCCCCCCTATTGATCACTTTGAGGTTTGACTCTCTTACTGAATAGCCTCCTCCCTATCAATATCAGTAATTTTATAGGTCGCACTTTTTCCTACTAAGTTGCTAAAGATAATTATGTACCGGTAAGGTAAAAATGGAACTTTCTGTTCTCATTTCCTGCATCTCCGGTTAGATCATTCTTTCTGTGCTAGCATGGTTACCACTAACCAAAGGCTAACCATGACAGTAAAAATTTCCAGTATTATGAATGAAAGTTTTATATTATTGCAACAAAAATCCTACATTCATAAGCAAGAAAATCTTAAATGCATTAATGTTTGGCTGGAATTATAATGAAAGGCTGAGGTATACAGATTATGTTGTTATGAGAGAAATTATAATGTAAGATAAAGATAGTTAATATGATAACTATCTGCATATATATTGTCTGTTAATGTGTAGAAAAATTACCCCATGTAATCACACCACAAAAATATAAAACAAAAAGGTCGAGAGAAGAAGAGATAGGTAAAATAAAGTATACATTTTGGTGCCGAATCGTGCACAACACGCACAGCTGACCGGTGGAGAGGGAGGAAGACGAAGCACACAGGACGCCGCCACACACACCGCCACTAACACTCCATCTATATCTATATTTCCACCGCCATGAAGGGAGCTGTTCTCTTCTCCTTAATGTGTGTGGCGGCCGGGGCTGTAGTAAGGGCTGCTGAAGTGCTGAGACCAAGGGGAGTGCCTCTTTCAAGTGAGAAATAACCCTTACATGTTCTCCTTAGCAACCGTGACTGTCAACATGTTTTCTTGACTTTGGTCTCCCAGTGCTAACCAGGATGTGTAAATGTTTAATGGTTCGGTCGTGCGGTGGCCATCTGGTGGTTTTGAGGTGGTATTTATTAAACTGGTGGTGTGGAACTATTTTAATGTATTTGTCACGCATTTATTTGCTTTGTTTACTTTGTTGAATTTCGTGGCAGCTTGGTGGATCTTGAGTGTTCAGGTATGGAGTTGGTGTTGATGCAAGTATCTGGTAGTGCTTTTGTTCTGAGTTCAGACTTAAGGTGTTCAGTGGTTGGCTCTGAGGTGGTGTTTGTAAGACTGTATGGATGAAATTACCTTTTGGTGTAATTAGTATTTGATTGTTATTAATATCTAAGTGTTCATTATTTTAGGTTCTGGTTCCAGACACTTAAGTATATACTTTAGTCTATTGTATGGATTTGTTGCAGCTTGGCCTAGTACAGTACTCATAGGTGTGACTGTTTACTGGTGTGCCACGGTGTGTGTTTATAACTCAACACCTGTGCGAGGTGGTCAGTGGCATGAGGAAAAGTGGTGAGACGTGCATTGGTGTGTAATTATGATATTAAATGTTTTATCGAAATAATAGCCAATAAGTAGAAAGACACAAGATGGGGAATGAGTTAAACTGCATATTCTTTTATTCAATTTAATTTGATAAATAGCCATATTAAAGGTTCAAAATCACAACTTCTGTGCAAGTTGCATTGAAATATAGCCTTCTTGTACTACATATGAGTCTTGTTCATGGAATAGTGAAAACATTTTCCAAAATATTAAGTTATTCACTTATTTTGGTTCTTGTTCCATTAAAGAAAAAGAACAGAATCCAAACAAAGTCTTACAGAGCATTATAACTAACACAGGAAACTCTACCCTTTGCTTAAAAGCACTGAAGCAACATTCTTCTTCATCACTTCCATCTTTTCCCTGGCATAGTATCACCAGCCCTATGGTTTACTGGTTGAGGGTCTTTGCTTCTTTTTCTCTATTTCTTCAGTGACCACAACACCATGAGGATGTAGTGAGGCCATAAGTATTGCAGTGGGATCCTTGGCAAGCCTCGTGTTATTGTATCGCCTGAAAAATGTCCTGGTATTTATTAAAGAGATCTGGCCTTTGATTAATCAGATTGTCATGAATCTCACACCAAAATTTAATAAATCTTAACCCTAATTAAGCCTGAACCCAGCATGGGATAATGTTTTCGTATCTAAACTAATCCTAACCAAGATTTTTTAGTTAAACTCAAGTTTTCAGTGCAATTCCATCAAAATCAGCCGAACAAACCACTCAGAGATTGGCCTTATTTGTGATGTGTTGGAATTATGTGTTACTATGACTTGGATGTATATGATCTCTAGCATGAACCCATTGTATGGCAAATTTGTCCCACCTGCAGATAAATTCCTCAGTAATTGCATGGTACCATAAAGCTTGGCATCACACTGGTGGAAGTGGTGGCAATCCCAGTTGTAATTTGTTGCTTGTGTGCTGTGCCAGGTGTTGGGTGAAGGATAAAAATTCATATCTTGTATAACAGAGAGAATGGGTCAGCTGAATTGCCAAAAAGAAAATGGGAGTGTTGCTATTTATGGCAGAGGAAATTAGAATGCTAGAAATTGATCTGAGTGGAGAGGAAAACTCCATCCAGTGAATGATCATTCACTGGTGATCACTTCCAATGTGATTGAAATGTGAAAATTATATTGAATATTGACAATCCTAACAAGACTTTAATTCTCATAATGAAACTGATGTTATTCATAGGAGTTATATATATTTGGAACAATAATAATAGCAATGATTATACTTATGACCATAAGATTGAGTCCTGAGGAAATCACTCTGGTGATCACTTCCAACCTGACTGATAATATGTGAATATTATATTGAATTGTGGCAGTCCTAACAAGGCTTTAATTATAATAAGGAAACTGATGGTATTCATGGGAGGTTTTAGGAATAATAATAATAGCAATAATTATACTAATGACCATGAGTTGAGTCCTAAGGAAAGAGAAACCAAACCAAAAGTAACTAGTTTTATTTCACGCCTTTTTTTCATTATTAAAACTTCTATAAGGAAATATCAAATGTGAAAGTAGTCAGAGAATGAAACTCAACCCTTGTTCTGGTTTTGTTTTTGTCTTGATCTATAGTAATTTAAAAAAAAAACATGAAATGCTAGAAGCATCGTACACCAATAGAATAGGTTAATCTTTCCATCTCCCATAGCCTAATTAACAGCCACCCATTTACGTTACAGAGGCATCTTTCTATGATCCATCACGGGACTTCAGCTGTCTTGATGGCTCTGGCACAATACCATTCTCGTACGTAAATGATGACTACTGTGACTGTCAGGATGGCAGTGATGAACCTGGTACAGCAGCATGCCCCAATGGTAAGACCCTGTGTGTGTGTGTGTGTGTGTGTGTGTGTGTGTGTGTGTGTGTGTGTGTAGAAGAGAAGTTACTAGAGAGTAGAGTTAAATAATAAATACTTTTCTTATTTTTCATAACTCTGCTGTAAAATGTTTAAAATGTTTTTGTTGGATATGAACTACCTATATTGATGGTTACTAAGGAATACTAGCATTTCTTGAAAGACTATGTAGAGCAATTACCTATGACTGAAATTTAGGTCAGTCATAGAATTGCTTTACATAGCTAGAGATCAGCATGTTATGTTATGGCCAAATTTCAATTATATATAGTTACTGTTACAAAATTGCATATGGCCACAAATAGGACTTGCTTTTGAAGAAATAAAATTGGCCCAAACATCTGGTCTTCAGGAAATTTTTTTTATTCACATTTCACATTTATTATGTTTTGTTTGTATTCCAAGTCAGCTATCCTTGTTACTTAAGTCAGGTCAGGTTAGATAAGGTTGAATTGAATAACCTAACCTATTGCAATTCATTCCAAAAGTAGATTACGTAGTTTTTTTCCAGGTCTGCTTTGTAATGATATACTAGTTTTCTTCATGAGAGAGAGAAACTGATACTAATCTTTTTATTCATCCCACACCAGGTTTCTTCCACTGCACTAATGCTGGTCACTCGCCTCTCACGTTACCCTCATCTCGTGTCAATGATGGTGTCTGTGACTGCTGTGATGCCTCAGATGAATATGCCTCCTCGGCCAACTGTGTGGATGTGTGCCGAGAGCTGGGGCGGGCAGCGAGGGAGGAGGCTGTCAAGCGGAGGGAGGAGCGCTTGCGAGGGTTCCAGCTGCGCCAGGCCATGATTGAGGATGGACACAAGAGGAAGAAGGAAGCTGAGGTGTGCTTGCCTTTGGGGTTTCGTTGCAGTCTGTTCCCTTTCAGTAGTGTGCTAGGTTGCAGTTAAATTTCTCATCTTTCTTGTCTTTTTTTTTTCAGTTTATTCTCTATAAATCAAGTTGTAGGATGGAAAAAAAAGTATTTCATCATTAGTTTTGCAGCCATTCGTAAATTATAGAAATCAGGTTAAAGATCATATATATATATATATATATATATATATATATATATATATATATATATATATATATATATATATATATATATATATATATATATATATATATATATATATATATATATATATATATATATATATATATATATATATATATATATATATATATATATATATATATATATATATATATATATATATATATATATATATATATATATATATATATATATATATATATATATATATATATATATATATATATATATATATATATATATATATATATATATATATATATATATATATATATATATATATATATATATATATATATATATATATATATATATATATATATATATATATATATATATATATATATATATATAAAGGCCCAGTGAAATGTTATTGAAAAATTTCATAATGATTCGCAGCAATTGTATGACATTTTCTTAGCAGTACCACAGATTGCTGTTATCTCATCATTACCATGGCCTCAGCATCACAGCCTGGTGTGGTGTATAGATAGACCAGTGCAATGTTCATGATTAGATAACACAATAACCTTGCACTTGAAGATAAAGAATCTGAGCAATTAGAAAAAAAGTCAACAATTTTATGGAAATTGTAGCACCAGTATTCTAATAACTTTTCATGTCTTTCTTTCTAGGGCAAAATTGAAGATCTGAAGAAGGAGAAGGAGGAAGCCGACACAGTCCGTATTGAGAAGGAAGAGCTGAAGAAAGCTGCTGAGGAGCCAGAGAAAGAGGCTCTGGAGAAGTACCGTGCAGCAGAAAGTGAGAAGAAGGCACAGGAAATAGCTCAGCAGAAGGAGAAGGATGAGGCTGAGGCAAGGGAGGCTTTTGCTCATCTTGACAATGATGGCGATGGAGTGCTGACCAAAGAGGAAATGATGTCCCGACAGACCTTTGACACCAACAGGGACGGACAGGTGTCTGAGGAGGAAGCTAAGGTGATTTGGGTTTGTATATAGGGAGCACTGGCCTAGAACAACAAAGAGCAAAAATATAAGGCCTGCTAATATGCCACTCCCTAAGGCTGGGAACACATGAGCAACTTTATGGGCTATGTCATGGTGGGGTTTAGCAGCTGTGGCACTACGTTGTGGCGCCATGTTTGTTATGTGACTGACCGCCCATAGTTCAGCCACAGTCGCTCAAGAGTGTGGGTCCTCAACACAGTCATGCCATGCTGTGGCGGGAATGAGCAACAGCTTGCCACAGTTGCTAGCCACAGACGCTTGTGTGCACACGACAGCTTCTAAATAATGGGAACTCTTGGAGAGCTACATCTCCTGCCACAAAGTCACTCATATGTTCCTGGTCTAAAGAAAAATCTAAAATTATCATTAGAAATTGAGGATAAATGTCTGTTAGTGTCCCACATCCTGACTTGCAATGTCTTGTTCTAGTGGTTAGTTGATTTGATCATTTAGCTTGTCCATTTGCTAGTTAGTAGCTGATAGGATATTCATTTACTCATTTTGTTTTATATTTAGATTAATTAAATTTGTTTTGAATTGTCATTCTTGCAGAATAACATGTTGCTTTTGTAGTAATTTTGTTTGTTGTGAAGACTGTTGTTCCCATTTTTTTAATCTTCATAGGGTAGCAATGGCTGAAGAACATCCCTCTTCTCCCATCCAAACAATTCCTTTTTTATTTGTTCAGGTCATCCTTCTGAACCAGCACCACTTTCAGACATATACTCTAGGATAGAATGATACTGGGCCTGTACTGTATACTCAGATCCCTACAAGCATCACTGATTAAGATAACAAAAAGACAATTAGCCATATTCCCCAAGCTTGCTCTGTATACCCTGTGTTACCCAACCCATCACTCTGCATCAACAGTTTTACTTGCAACAAGAGGACACCATGAGTTTGGAGACCTTCATTAGCACCGGCTGGGCCATGATGCGGCCTGTGTACCTCATGGACAAACGCATGTTCACGCCACCTTCCACCACCCCACCACCACAGGCAGAGGAGGAGCTCACCCCGCCACCACCAGTATTTGATGAGGAGGTAACCACTGGACTAGTGTGTGATTGCTCTTGTTTCCTTCACCATGTCTCATCTCTCACTGTAAGGAAAGTGAAACAGGACAGTGTGTAATTGAATCAGTATCAAGATGCTGTTTATTTATATATTTATTTATTTATTTATTTATTTTTATTTATTTATTTATTTATTTATTTATTTATATGTTTGTTTGTTTACTTAATTGTTTATTTTTTCATCCATTTCTATTTTATGTTTTATATTTTAAGCAAATACCCATGCCACATAGGTTTTCTTCTTGTAAACTTGGATGGTCAGCCTTTAGACTGACATAGTGGCACAGGCAAGATTTTTAATTGACATCTTAAAGAAGTAAAATAATCTAAAGAAATATAACAAGTAGGGAGTGTTTGGATAGGGAGAACAGAAGCTTTTCTGACTCAGCTCTCCCTATGGAAGACACATCTGGAGGGACCAATGCAACAGAGCAAGAGAAAAATTAACCTAAAAGGGCAATATTTTCTGTGATAAACCGTTTTCCAATTTCAACCTCATGTGGTACAAGTTGTGTAATTAGATGTGAGTGATTGTAGCACTGGATCTCCTGTTTCACACATCTTTTGTATTGAGTCATTCATTAATCAGTCAGAACATCTGTATATGTGTAGCTGCACATAGTACATTTTCACTCCCTTAGGAATAGGAACTACATTGCTATAAATTAAGGAATTTCATTATGTATTTTTCAAAGTAGTTTCTTATTGCTTCTGGAATTTATTATGTATATGTATATATTTTTTAGATTGAGTAATTAGTTGTATAGTAATATATATATTTTTTTAATGCCTATATATTTCAAGCTCATCTGGATTCCCACAACCTTTAGGATAGAACAAAGGAAAATTCTCAGTTAATTTAACTCATGTAGCGTGGCCAGTGAGAATCAGACCTCTCACCCATAGAAGCATAAAGCTGAGATGTGTGGAGATGCTTGTGAATGTGAATGTATGCATGTAGAGGCCATGTCTCAGCCACTAGCACTCTTGAACAGGAATGTCAGCTTGATAGACAGATAAATGGAAATTCAACTTCTCATATCAGGCAACTCGACCTCCTTCCCTCCCACTAGGCAATGTGTTACCTCATCAAAGTTAAGTGAGAATCTTTGAAACATTTGTTAACACTAAACTCCTATCCACTTCATAGAAAACACTATCTATAGGAAATTTGCAAGGGATTTTATATTAAAGATATTTTTGACTGGGCTGAGATTATTCCTGACTGGGCAATGTTCCCAACAGGATGCCTACATGACTGATGATGAGGAAGATGAGGAGGAGGAGGAGGAGGAGGTGGAGAATTTTGACTCCGATGTCGACTCAGAGGTATCTATTGATAGCCCATGAGGATCTTGCTTTGCATGTATCCATCCTTCAATCCTTGCTTAGCTTCATTGAGCTTCTGCTTTATTTTATACCTATTTGAATGATAAGGCAATTTAATTTTGTAGCCATGTCATTAATTACTCTCATTATCACCACCAATGTAGGAGGCTGACAGCTGAAGCACCACTAACTGTGATACTAACAGACTTGGTAAAGATGACTAGAGTGTGACTGTTTAGGGAATTTCAGTGGATTTCATGACTGTTGTATACTTAATAGCATTGTGAGAGAAGCAGATCCTTATAACTGAAATTTCATAGTTAGTCTCTTGCTAATGGGAAGTGACACAAAGTACAATTTTCATTTTGCCTCTTCCAGCACATGTACTTTAAATTTGCACTCAGTCAGTCTTTAGGGAATTTTTAATCAATATTCTTTAAGATTATAATATTCCAACCTCCTGTTGTTTGAAATATATCCCAAGGGCAGCACAGGTGTTGTTTGCTCTAAAAATTGAAACAATAGATGCACTGGACACAAGTATCACATCGCTTGCTTACACTCATGTCTGGCAGCAATAATGCAGGATTGAGTCACAGGAGAAAGTAGTGTTATGAAAGAGGTTTTCTTGTCTCATAACTTTCAAAATTTTTTATAATAAATCAATGTTCATGAAGGATCACTCACAACAATGATTTCCATAATGATCATCTGGGTGTGTGTGTGTGTGTGACCATCCTCTCATGTTAGGGCTTTTGAATAGTAACAGGTGGTTCCTACTGAATATGTAAATGAACAAAAGCTCACAATAATACAAGGTCATCATATTCACATGTCAATACTGTAAAAGCACCCATAACTGATTTATCCACCTCCTAACACAATATAAAGTACACATAATTGACTTATCCACATCTCAACACATTGTAGAGTACACTTACCTCCCCCATCCCCCATAAAGGAAGGCCTGACGCTATGCTAACCACTTCAACTTTCCCCGTGGCCTCACCACACACAGATATCGCGCTACGTAAACTCTCGGGCTAACTGGGACCTCTTAGCGGTGAGGGGGATAAATTGTGCGTGCATGATCAGTATCTTCTCTTCCTTTGCTGTGTGTGTGTGTTTGTGTTTCTGTGTGTGTGTGTGTGTGTGTGTGTGTGTGTGTGTGTGTGTGATTAATTTGGCTTAGGTTGATTGCTATACATTTGCTGCCCATAAGATGCACTTTTTCCCCTTTAAACACTTGTCAGTCAGCTGATGAGTTTTTAGAATTTATCAGTGAATAGGTTTCCTTTCTTCAACATATGAAAGTGTGACATAATGAAGAATATTCATACTCAAAGTTACTCTATGTATTAAAAACACAAACTCAAATGAGAAGTTTATCACGTTGGCCTCTAAGAAAATATGTAAGAAATCTTGTGTATCTGAGAACTTTAAATTCATAGGAGAAAATTTGTATAGGAATTAATTCTGCTTAGATTCCGGTCATGATTCAAAGCACCAGCCTCATCGTTGAAGAAATTTGCCTTCCATTGGAAGAATTTTTCAGGTCTATAAATTATTTCCTTTTCACTAAAGGTTAGCTTTGTAATATTTGAGAGTTTTAGTGAAGAATTTTCACCATGATTTTTTTTTTAGACTTGCCTGGGATAACTGGTAGAGATTTGCCTATGTGATGTGAAAGAAAAAGTTTGATATCACTGGATTAACTGTTAAAAGAAAATAGTATGAGAAATCATAGGCTTTTAAAACCACCTCAGAACTTTGATGTGTTAAATGTTGTAGGAAATCCATTTTGATTTCCTATCAACCAACTTTGTATTGTAGATCTTTTTTCTTTTCTATATTTTCTTGCTTCTATTTAAGGTGCAGACCTAGAACTGTAATATGTTTGTTGTAAAAAAAAATTCAATGATATTATAGGGCCAGCTCTTGTATGGAAGCTTTAAAAAAAATTGTGTAACAAAAAAAAAATCCTTCTAGTAATAAGGTTGACAGAAAACTACTATTGTCTGCGCTGATGCTAATAGTGTAGAGGCTCAAATCAATTCATTATCTTATTTTATTGACATATTACAAATAACATTTTTCTTCATTATCAGTCACTTAATCGGTCATTTCACTGCTTTAAGTATAGCAGGTGCATCCTTTGGGCTACACTGCACTGTATTTAATTGTTATTGCATGATTAGTCATAACAGATGGGAACTGATCAGAGTGAATGCCTGTTGCCTAGGAAAACTCACCTCACTGACAATGCCTGCACACTGTGTACTCAGCTTCATGGCAAGCTATGTTAATATGTACCTGTTACTGACCTTCATTGTCTTCTGTTTACAGCTATTTCCACAGTTTAGTTTTACTTCAGGATTCAAGGACCAGTAGGATGTAGGATGTGTAGATGAAAATGTATCAAAATGTTGGAAAATAACTTGATATTGTATTTTGTTCCTTATCTGCTCTATCCCTAAATATTTTACTGTTTCCCCTTAACAAAAAAGTATAACTTCAACTTAGCCTTCTAAATAATCTTCAGTATGTGTGTAGTGACATACTTTTCATGTATGGTAGAAAGATTACATTTTCTGTCTGTCACTGTAAACATGTCAAGTCCTTCCTGTAGCACTGAACACAAATGTAATTAGCACTTTTTTATGCACTTATCACAGTAAAGCATTCTGTTTGCCTGTCCACATTGTCTCTGCTGCACTAAGACTGACAGTCCTCTACGTGTACAGCACACTTTTAAACAATGATGTGATGGTAGAATGTATTGGAGAGTGGCCCAGTAGAACCCACACACAAGACACTGGCAAAGCTAATGCTAACATTGACACTACTCACTCCAAACTAGGATGACGGTGGTGATGATGCAGAAGACTATGACCTTCCTGATGAGTATGCAGAGGGAGACAGCAAGGAGGATGATGATGAGGAAGATGAAGGCGATGTACCAAAAGAAGAAGAGGAAGATCCAAAGTATGATGAAGAGACTCAGAAGATTGTTGATGGTGAGTTAGAAATTAGTGGCACAGGGAGGTGTTTCATCAGTGCTTCCCTGACATAGAGCATAGCAGGTTGTAGATAATGCTAAACCTGTACTGCCCTTGCATCTACTGATCAGCAATTGCTATGTATATGCACTGGCCAATCTTGATGTACAGTAAAACCTCGCTTGATGAACGTCTCTAAGGACGAACAATTCGGGAGACGACCGAAAAATTTGTTAATATATCGACCCAGGGAACGAACGATATTTTGGGGAACGAATGCGGTTAAACGGCTCGCCAGCAGGTGAGCCATTTGTGTGATAGCCAACCCGGCTATCACACAACAACAAAACAAAACATAAGCACAAAAGAAAAATAGAAACAGGAACATACGAAAAATATTACATAACATAATCTCCGTGCCACCACGATTTTCTCCTGTTTTTCCTGGGCATGGTGATGTTACCGGTGCGCTCTACTGTAGCTTCCTCAGCGTTATCCTCGCTGCTCTGGTGGCTCTCAGCGTTGCTGTCATCATCATCCTGGCCATGTCCAGGTACTGCAGATTGTGGCACATCCATCGCAGCTGTTTCCTCACTCGCCTGGCAAGGAACACCGCCCTACTGCCCGCTCCTCTCACACTGAGCATCACCTCCGAGGATCAGAGGAACTTCCTGGCTATGTGCCTTTAACTTCCCTTTTTGGAAGTCCAAACTTGCTCCGACACGCGTGAGGAAGTCAATCCCCAGCCGGCAAGGGTCTTCCAAGGCAGAGACGAAGACTGCCAATCTTTCCATGTTTCCCACGCTGATGTTCACTATAACGGGGCCCCACATAGCGGCACTGACTTGTGACGCTACACAGCTGTTGTGTAGCTCTGGCACGCTGCGCACATCCAAAGTCCTCTCTCATGACTGTCTTCTCGGATCTTGTCTGTCTTCCTCCCCATCCTCCTCTCCTCCATTCCATCAAGCCATCAACATCCAGTCTCTTAAGTAAATAACCTTTTCTTTTTTATTAATTTTATTATCATTTTGATAGCACTTAGGTAAGTAAAACAATTTAGGCTTTCTATAATTATTTCATTCATGTCATGCATACATTAAAGGTCTATTTTGAATGGGTTTTATGGACAAAAGTATGATATTTGCTTTTGGTCTGGAACGAATTAATGGTATTTCAATACATTCTTGTGGGAAAAATTGATTCAGGGGACGAACAAATTGGGTGACGAACAGGATTTAGGAACGAATTATGGTCGTGAGCTGAGGTTTTACTGTACTAGTTTTCAAAGTCCTGAATAAAATTATTTTATCTTTAATTCAAATTCAGATTTCTGAATATAGAATTTGCTTTTAACAATAAAAGAATATTAAAAATAAAAAAGAAATATATGTTTAGATGGAAAAAAAAATTTAAATGCATGACTGAATTCTTTATTTACAAATGTCTTTTGAGGAACATAACTCCATCCAAATTCACATTTACGTTACTAATATTTGAAACTCGTGAAAAGTAGATGATTTGATGTCTCCATTAACTTCTCACATACAAATATGTTAACTGAGTTCCCTAGCAAGCTCTGTCTCACCTGACCCTTTGCAGCCGCCAATGAGGCACGAGAGCACTTTGACGAAGCAGACCGGCGGGTGAGGGACCTAACCAGGGAGCTACGGACACTGGAGGAAACACAAGGCAAGGACTATGGCCCAGAGGAAGAATTCAGAGTCCTTGAGGGTAACTGCTATGATTTCACCGACCGGGAGTACATCTACCGCCTGTGTCCCTTTGACAAGGTGAGTAAAGCAGGTGTAATGTGATGTGTGTCACCACTTCCTGAGATTGGTTTGTCTAATTCTTCATTCTTTAAGGCTTTCTGTGTGTCAGATGGGGAAGAAATAAAAAAAATTTTTACTACTGCCATTTTACCAATAGATAAAAAATCAAAGTAATTTTCCAATAAGAACATGAAGCAAACTCAATTATGATATAATACATAGCCATGCCTTAATTTATGGGAATTTTAGACCATATATTAAGGCTTTTTTTTTTTTTTTCACTATCAAAATACCCGGCTAAATGAAAACCCAAAGAACAATATAAAACTCACCTCATAAAGGCGCCTACAGAAAAAAAATGCAAAAGTTTATTTCAGTAAGATGCCACAACCTAAGAATCCCATTAACTATCTAATTCTTACAAGATTATAATGGATTTACTCTGCTTCTCTTGAAATACTATCAATACACATACACTTTACTTTCAGTCAGTTTTATACACTTTGTTACATGGACTTAAACATGAATATCTGGAAGCACCATGGAACCATAGATTATAGCCTTGATTGTTCCTCCTATTTGTTTTATTTAGATAGATAAGCATAGGGTAGGAAAGGCATGTTTGATATCCATGGGCTAACAATTGCCCCTCCCGTCAAGGCCATCTGCAAGCCTGTATTGCTTCCTCCTCAGGCCACACAGAAGCCAAAGTCAGGCCATGGGGAGACACGACTTGGTCAGTGGGGTGAGTGGACCGGGCCAGAGGGTGACAAATACAGTCGGATGCTTTATTCTAATGGCCAGGCCTGTTGGAATGGGCCCACCAGATCAGCTGATGTAAGTATTATTGGTTCAGTGATGCCCTTTCTCTCCCAACTTTCTGGTCCAAGACCTTATAAATGTAGCATTTTTAACTCTCAATATCGAAGTTAATGAATAATGGATGACTGCAGCTTTTAAGAGTGAAAATTAAGTCGTAAAAGGTGTTTTTAAATAAGCTGCTTTCTATTCCAAGAACTGGTCACCAATCATTATGTAATTCAAGGTGTTTTCTTTATTGGTAGTCAACCAATAGCTTTTTCATTTAGGTTCAACTTTCATTAAGATCTTGTTACTTATTGTGGGAAAGATCCACAGTGTTCCACTGTGTGGCTTCATATATAATAAATACACATCAAATAAGGCTTTGGATACCAGGATCTCAGTGTATGCAAAAGTTAGGTATAAAGAAAGTTTGGCATACCATTGTTACTTACATACTAATGAATACACAAAATAACAAGATTGGTGTATGTTTGCTTTTGCTATGGTGATGGTAAGGATGATAATAAATCTCTCTCTCCCTCCCTCTCTCTCTCTCTCTCTCTCTCTCTCTCTCTCTAGGTTCATATATCATGTGGGACAGAGAATAAGCTGATAGGTGTATCAGAACCAAACAGGTGTGAGTATGTGTTCCTGTTCAGCACTCCAGCAGTCTGTACAAAGCCAGAGGAGGAACTCAGTGAAGAGACCACTCACGCCCACACTGAGTTGTAGGGAAGGGTGTTGGCCTCCCGCCTGGGTGTGTGTTTGCCCAATGTCTGCTCCCTGTCATGTATGTGTGTGTGTTTTTGTTACAAGCGCAACTGAGATATTCCAACAGTGATGACTTTTATATGTGATGTTGTAAGTGAAAAGTTAGTAGTGAAAGAAGCAAGTCGGCATTGTAGTATTTAAAATGTAGAGTTGTGATAATTTTTTTTCCTTTCTTTATTTGATTTAGTTTTCTTTATTTTGTTGAATGGCAGTCCAGAATTTAGGTTGGTTCATCCTTTAAAAAGGGTACATACCACCAAGTTGAAGCATTGCATTGGGTATTGTGATCCACCTAAGTTGCAATAATAATGTTAGGAGACAAATATTTTTGCAGGCTAGCTCTCTTTTTTGAGGGCTCAAGAGTAAATTTGATACATGATAAGGAACTTTTGAATATGTATTTAAAAATAGATGTGATCACTAAGTGATGTTAAAAGCTAGTAAAGGTTCATTCAATATAAAACACCCAATCATACTTGTTATTTGTTGGTGACAGCACAATATATTTAACAGTCCATGAGATCCTTGTCTAAACCCACCTTGGTTTATATGTTACTTGCAATCACCACCAAGACAAGAAGTAAAGCCCTGAATGACTAAGTAAGTGATGACTTAAGTAAGGTAGTATTTAAGCAAAATCCTTGATGATGACTGATCTCTTGAACTTACATGCAATATACATACTGCAAATCTCCAATAACTACTTCTTCATCTTTCCCTCTTTTATTTCATCCTGATGGCACAACTGCCATCACACCTGTCTCTAAATATGAACTCCTCTGTCAAACCTTTGCTAACAACTCCTCCCTCTGACTATTTCATGCCTAAAGTTAAAGTTCTTCATAATTATGTTTTCCATGGCCTTGCTGGCCTAAACCCTCAGAAAGCTTATGGACCTGATGGATCCCTTTCTATTGTTCTCAAAAACTGTGCTTCCATGCTTGCACCTTGCCTGGCCAAACTCTTTCAACTATGTCTATCGACTTTATTTCTCCTCCTTCCTCTGACTATTTCATGCTTATAATTAAAGTTCTTTGTACTGATGCTGGAAGTTTGCCTACATTCAGCCTGTTCCTCAAAAAGGTGATTGTTCTAATCCTTCAAACTACTGCCCTATAGCTTTAATTTCTTGCTTTTCTAAGGTTTTTTTTTAATCTATTCTCAATTGGAAGATTCTCAAACATCTGTCATTTCACAATCTTCTCTCTGATTGCCAGTATGGCTTCCCTCAAGGTTGCTCTACTGGTAATCTTCTGGCTTTCCTTACTGAGTCTTAGTCATCCTCTTTTAGAGATTTTGGTGAAACTTTTGCTGTCACGTTAGACATATCAAAAGCTTTTGATAGGGTCTGGCACAAATCTTTGATTTCAAAACTGCCCTCGTACAGTTTCTATCCTTCTCTCTGCAACTTCATCTTAAGTTTCCTTTTCGACCATTCTATTGCAGCCATGGTAGACAGCCACTGTTCTTCTCCTAAATCTATTAACAGTGGTGTTCCTCAGGGATCTGTCTTGTCATCCACTCTCTTTCTACTATTCATTAATGATCTTAACCAAACTTCTTGTCCTATCCATTCCTATGCTGATGATACCACCCTACACTTTTCCATGTCTTTTCAAAGACAACCAACTGTTCAGGAAGTCAACATATCATGCAGGGACGCCACAGAGCGTCTGACTTCTGATCTTTCTAAGATTTCTGATTGTGGCAGACAAAACTTAGTAGTGTTTGATGCCTCAAAAACTCAATTCCTCCATCTATCAATCTTCCAGACAACTATCCCCTCTTCTTCAATGACACTGAGCTGTCCCCATCTTATCCTTGAATATTCTCAATCTGTCCTTTATTCATATCATAATCTAACTGGAAACTTCACATCTCATCTCTTGCTAAAATGACTTCTATGAAGTTAGACATTCTCACCCCTCCAACTGCTAACTCTGTACAAGGGCCTTATCCATCCTTGCATGGAGTAATCTTTGCATGTTTTGGGTGGTTTCACTCACAAAGTTTTGTCAGATAGAGTGGAATCAAAAGCTTTTTGTCTCATCAACTCTTCTACGACTGACTATCTTCAGCCTCTTTCTCACTGCCGGAGTGTTGCATCTCTTGCTATCTTTTTATCACTATTTTTGTTCTAACTGCTCCACTGATCTTGTTAACTGCATGCCTCCCCTGCTCCTGTGGCCTCACTGCACAAGGTTTTCTTCCTCTCACCCTTATTCTGTTCAACTCTCTAATACAAGAGTTAACAAGTACTCTCAATTATTTATACCTTTCTGTGGTAAACTCTGGAACTCCCTGCTTGCTTCTGTATTTCCATCCTCCTATGACTTGACTTCTTTTATGAGGGAGGTTTCAAGACATTTGTCCATGAATTTTGGATAACTCATATGAACTTTAAAAAGGGAACTGGCAACCTTGTGGCCCTTTTTTTTTCTTTTTTTTCATGTTTTGTTGCCCTTGGCCAGTTTCCCTTCCTGCATTAGAAAAAAAAAATAAATAAATAACTCCAGGAACATCTTCAAGAGGAAGCAATTGCCCAATCCCATATAAACATAGATATTTTACTATTTTTTGCATTCTGTAGTCTGGTCACATATTTGTGTCAAACACATCAAAGCAAGTTTAGTAGATAAATCACTATTAAGTTTACTGAACAATATGTACTATAGCTATTTCCACAGAATGCTCTTCAGTATCTGTTTGAAGCTATAAAGCTTAAGTAAAGAAGTGGTCTATCTAAGTGAAACAGCAGGTCACTGATGCTCGAAGATTTGCTCCGCATGTTTCACAAAAAAAAAAAAAAAAAAAACGAATAATGAGTAAAACATTTTAAGTTTGATTAATTCTTAAAGCGTTTCTGAGTTTCATTTTTGAAATTTTAATGGGTGATTTATTCTGTAATAACATCCTTGAAAACTTGACGAATCATCTCTGTGTCATCTGAAATTAGTTCGAGAATGACGATTTTATGTACCGTTCTCTATAAGATATTCTATTTGTTTGTTGGTATTGAAGGATATACTTGTGAGATGCGAGAAATAGAGACCAAATAGCATCTTATAGATGAATGTATGAATCATGAGAGGTAGAGAAAACAAACTAGTGACATGAGCAGGGGCTATTTAGACGAGGATTGGAATAAAACAAAGGTTTGCACAGTATTAGGATTGACTCTATGGGGGTGAGAATAAAAAGAGAAAAGAAAATTACTAATCACACTAAGTACTTCCTTACCCACAGATGGGAAAAAGAAAACGAAAGGTAAATAAAACATTAAAAATGCCAGGAGCGCTTAAAGTAATAAAAAGCAGAATAGGCAACTAGAAGTGTACTGACGCTGTCTGTCTCGTCGGCGGGACTGTCTAAAGTAATCCTGGGTGGCCGCTAGTGTCGGTAAGTTGTTTCCTTGACACACGGCTAAATAAAGTGTATGGTGACATGCACAGCAGTCCATTACATCAAGATCCGCCTGTGCTCATCTAAAATCAGAAACTAAGGAGCAGGAGTTTGTGTGTCGTGAGGAGTGAGTTGATGTGGTGAGTGTGAGTGCCTGGTGGTGGCCGCCCCGCCTGTTGTGCTGCCCCAGACCCCCAGTGTACAGCGGCTTGTGCCCTGCCTCCACTAGTACACATGGGTAATTCATGCTCTCATCACTGGTCTGCCTTGAGTCCTGACATAGTATGCATAAGATGCGTTGCACAAGTCTGGTCGTAGAATATATTTTTCTTTTGTTCTCGAGTTGTTCCTCTTGAAGCATGTCAATGGCTGGATAGTTGAAAGACAGTCCGTGTACCCTATTGTTCCTGCCCATCCCTTGCCCTCCCAACTCCCATGTAGCAGGTAGCAGGTAGCTGCAGTAGGGGGATGCATTCAAGAGATGTTGAATGGGGTGCAGTTTGTTCTCGTTTTGATGTAAATGTAGTGGCAGTGCGCAACGAAACTTGTGTGTTCTCGTGTACATCTGTGGTGTTAACCATAAGGCTGTTGTCAGAGATTTGTGGTTATTTTTCTCTTGTGAACAATTGATTGGTCCAGTATAATTCCTTCCAACCTTTCGGAAAACACGTTGTATTTCAATGATACGATAGTATAAGTGGTGGAATTTTTTTTTTTCACTATCCTATCTTAGAGAGATGATTAAAAATCCACAATGAGGTTCTTCCTGTGCCTTATTTGGTAGGCTGGTTGTCGGGAAAAATTTACGAGAGGCCCTTTTCCCAAATATGATTGTTTTCTTCATTAGACTTTAGGAAATGCAAAATTTGGTCTATTTCAGTTTCCCTGACAAATTAGATGAAAATTAATTTAGTTTAAGCTAACTTAACCTAATCAAACTGTTTTTGGCACAATGAGTCAGAAATAGAGAAGCACACGCACAAAAAAAGTAATAATACGTAAAGTCCAGTGAATACACTATCATAACATGTACTGTAGTCATGTTATGAGTTACAGGCAGGGACTAATACTAAATGTTAACCAACAAACTTACTCACAGCTAATCTAACCTAAACCTAATTTAACTCTGTTTCTGGCACGATATCTTGGTTTTTTAAAGCATCAGTATGAGTCAATAACAGAAGTGTTAAAAAATTTAAAAAAAGTTACTGTTTACCATCAGTCCTTGTCAGTAGTGCATGACACAACTACATAATTGTGATAATATACTCACTGTACTTCACATTTATGAATTTTTCATGGGCAAGGCTTTTATTGGCTTGTAGTGATATTTTGGAAAATTCAACCCCTCATCAGAAATAGAGTCAAGTGAGCAGTTTTTCTCAGTCTTCCTCCCCTTTTTCCTGAGGCTGTTTACATTATTACAGCACTTTGGGTCCTGTGGGGGTTGTGGCATCAATAAATCATGTGTGATATCCAGTGAAAATCCACCATGCTGGTAGTTAATTAAATGACATCATAGCAAAAGCAATCACGTACATTCAACTATAGGATGCTCAGTGAGAGCCTGCCATGCCAGGAGTTACTTATAGTATTGCATTTGTTTCTCTTGAGAGGGCAAAACTTTAACGTCAGATCAACCTCCTGCCGTGAAATAGCATCCATGAACGCTTGGAAGGACAGTAACGAGGTATCAGGTTGCTCTCAAGTTACTGGGAACACCACCTCTCGAGGTGATGTTACTTACTATCTTATATATGCATTTATGTTCATAAAAACATTAGCTTTTTACAAAGCTTGTCCCCAAGAAAGGATTGTTTTGTATTGCATAAAGTGAAATCTTACATGGAATACCAAAAAATAAAGCAGAGATGAGATTGACCCGAGACGAGGCGGAGACTCGCGGCGACTCAGCTACTGTTTCTTCTTTTTGTGACCCTTTTAGCTTGTGTGTTGCTTTCACCACGATATTTATGTTTTCTTATGTTCTTAATATTTGCTAATATATGGTAGCAAACACAGTGAGCTGTTTGTTTATTGTTTCATCTTAACCAAATTGCACGTGGAATTTATCTAATGTTTTGGACATTACTTTGAGTTAGAAAAAAAAGAAGTCTTTTTCTTCACCTTTTTCAAGCATTATGTATGTTTTGTATAGGTATTATTCTACTGAAATATGTTTTATTTCACATTGCTGTCAAATGGAAGCGTTAAGGTTAGGGAGGGTTAGAATGGGTGCTGACGAATGGAAACGTTAAGATTACAGAGAGTTAGAATGGGTTGATATTGGCAGCATTGAAAACCCATCCATTTATGTAACAATAGTTTGCTTTGGTGTGCATATAGTCAGTAAGTGAAGCAAAATCTGGGTATGAATGAAAATTGCATGCCCCACTGAGGCACTGACTTCAACACTGCCAGATGAAGTTCCAAAGCAAGTAATTCATGCCAAAGGAAGCGGTATTTCATTAGTAATTAAGTATCACTCAGTGCCACAGAGTCGAGGTTATCCTCATGGCATGAGCGTATATGAATACTAAGATATGATATCCATTATAGCAGGCAATAGAGGAGTGGAAACATAAATATCGTGGTGAAAGCAACACACAAGCTAAAAGGGTCACAAGAAGAAGAAGCAGCTGAGTCGCCACGAGTCTCCGCCTCATCTGTGGCCGATCTCATCTCTGTTTTATTTTTTGGTATTCCATGTAAGATTTCACTTTATGCATTAAAAAACAATCCTTTCTTGGGGGCAAGGTTTGTAAAAAGCTAACAGAAATGTTGTTTTGTGAACATAAATGCATACATAAGACAGTAACACCACCTCGAGAGGTGGTGTTCCCAGCAACCTGAGAGCAACCTCGTTACCATCCCTCCAAGCGTTAATGGATGCCATTTTGCGGCAGGAGGTTGCTCTGACGTTGTTAAAGTTTCTTGGATCCATCTCCTGGCAGCCAATGAGCATTTTTAGGCAGGCTACCAACCTCCATCCGCCAACAGCAGCGAATCTTTGTGGATGCTATTTTATGAAGGTTGGTATGTGAGCAGAAGGTTGCTATGGAGGTTGTCTGTACCAACATAGACAACAACCTGCTTCTTGGATCCAGCCCGGAGCTCCCACCTATCAGCCAGCTGCGGAATTAACTCTGGCGCGCAGTTTGAAATTGCGTCTGGCGCTCAGTTTGAAAATGCATTGGGTCAAATCGCGTACAAGTAAACATATCGCGCAAATTAAATCAATTAGCCTGTTCGCAGCTAAGCTCGTAGACACCTATCAGCGCTAGAATTTTTAATTGTTTCGGAGTTCCTGGGGCAAAGGGGTGACTTAGCTAATCTGGAAATTGATGTGTAGAAAAAAGTACAACATGAATTGTTGCACATGTGTATTCAAAATTAAAAGCATAATTCAATGTTATTATTCTATCTTGCTGGTGTATGAAAAGTCTTTGTTAATGAAATTATAAGATAAAGTAAAAAAAAAACAGATAATAATTTTTATTTAAGTAAGTATGACCACTAAAAATAAAATGATGCCAATTTCGGTTTCTGCATTTTATCTGAGTGTTGAAAAATATGGATATCACTGTCACGTCCTATATATAAAGATAATCAGTGAAATAAAAACAATCAACACTGCTGGCGGACATACGAAACACTAAACTTTGCGCCATTAAGAAGACTGGTAAGGCTTGGGGTGTTGTGATTTGCTGCTGGAAAGCATTAAGTCTGCGACACAGTACTATGTTTTCTATGTACTGCATGGACTTGTCTGTTGTTTTCTATACTCAAATGAAATTATGTATCAGTATACATCCGTTGATAATAGTATGAAATGATAAATTGCTTGCCTTGATACAATTTTATGCTGTTTTAAGAACATCATCTGAAATTATGAATTGAGGCTCAAACAATGTTATATGCAGTCAGTTATCATGAAATTGATTTACTTAAATTTCAGATGCATTTGTGTGTAACTATACACCCGTGTAAGCTTGTAAGACTTGCCCCAAAATGTACTTATTTTCCAGCAAGAATTACAAAATCTAGCACTGTCTGGCATCAAAATGCTGAGTGCGAACAGGCTAATTATAATATTTTTACGGTCGCGTTATAACAAAAACGTGTAAATCAAATACGCATAAATTGAGTTACCTGTGTGTGTATGTATATATATATATATACACACACACACTTAACCCTCGGCTATCGTGCCCAATTGGGGCTGAAATAGCCGTGCCATAGCTGAAAACGCGATAGCCGAATTGATCTTGGGGGAAGGCGATAAGCGATAGCCGAATTGATCTTGGGGGGAAGGCGGTTTTGGCCAATGAGCGCTCAGATATCCCATGACGTCATGGCAGGGCGCCCGATAGCAGGCATCTGAGGTCGCAATAATGAAATTTTAGCAGCTTTTCATGGGTGTGCGTTAGCAATAAAACGCGATAGCTGAAGTCGGGATAGCCGAGGGTAGACTGTATATATATACAGTAATCACCCGCGTATCCGGATTATAACAGCCAAGGCCCTGGCGGATACGCGAAATATCTGGATATGCGGAATTTCCTTTCCCAACCCCTTATAAATTGAGAAAAACATGTACATAACCCAAATGGGTAATAAAACAATGAATGAAAGCACAGTGAATGATTGTGTATACAATAATGACTTCCTGGAACATGATAAAATGATAATATATAAGATACCTGCTTCTCTAGAAAATGTGAGGGTTGGGAAGGTGCCATCAGCAGGGTCATGGCAATCTGCTGTTTCACTGCTGAATTGGACACTATCTGAGTCATTATTAGTGTGTTGAAGTGAAGTATTTATTGTTTGTCTGGTACAGCTTTCTACCTCTGTCTCAACATATTTTTTTGTAATAGTGTTATTGTGAGAGCTATGTGATGTAAAGTTGTGATGATGAAGGCAGTAAGAAAAAAAAAGTGTTTGAAAAGATTATAACAGTCTTATGATATAGAGAGAGATGGTGGAGAAGCCTGGCAGTTACGCATTGGGTGAGACAGGGGGAGATAACACAAATGAGGGAAGGGAGAGGGGAAGCCAGAATTGAAAGTCCAGCTGTCTCACAACAATACATTTGTTTGTTTGTTTCTAGTTGTCTTCTCTTTTTGATGTTTCTCATTCTAATTCTCGTCAACTTTTACCTGTCAGGCAAAAATTAGAGAGCTAAATGACACACCTCCCTGCTTGACTACTCAGGCTGTGACACAGTCACACAAGACATTTTTTCCTGGTGAGAAGGGTATTTAATTATCAAAAAAATAACTATGCCATCTGGTAATTTAAGGTCTGAAGATTTTGGAGATACAGTAGTAATCACAAAATCTTAAATTCCACAAAATCAAATAAATAAATCCTGCATCTCCCTAAAGTCTGAGTTTATTTTTTTATATATATTTTTTTTTTTTTTTGGGTGGTGGGAATTCATATAAGTCAGATACAGTAATCGCCCGCGTATCTGGATTACAGCAGCCAAGGCCCTGGCGGATACACAAAATACCCAGATACACAGAATTTCCTCTCCCAACCCCTTATAAATTGAGAAAAAAAACATGTACATAACCCTAATGGGTAAGAAAACAATGAATGAAAGCACATTAAATGTATAATCTGGAAAAAAAAATTGTACATAAGCAGTACAAGGGGTGGTGGGATGTACACCCATCAGTAAAGGCGGCGTCACACTACCACTTTTCCGTTAACTTTCTTTGTCACGTTTTGTCAACTGTAAACAAACATGGCTGCCCCTTCACCCCCAAGCCAGCTGCTGCTATTTTAGGCCAGTAATGCTCTTTATGAGAAACTTCAGACAGCTTTGTCCACTCATAAATGACAGAGAAGCTCATTTTGGCCATTTGCTACTTGGAAGTTTTGCCTTGGAGCGTCTCACAGAGAAATGTAAACAAACAACTGAACCATTTTTCGCTCCTAGGCTGGAACAATATATATATATATATATATATATATATATATATATATATATATATATATATATATATATATATATATATATATATATATATATATATATATATATATATATATATATATATATATATATATATATATATATATATATATATATATATATATATATATATATATATATATATATATATATATATATATATATATATATATATATATATATATATATATATATATATATATATATATATATATATATATATATATATATATATATATATATATATATATATACATACACACACACACACACACACATTTACATCTACACTTATGAAGATGATATTAAGTTGAGATTACAGCATCATTCCAATTAGCAAGAAAAAAAATTTTATTATAAAAGTTGGTTAGAAACCACAAATCTTAATTTGACTAGAAATTAACTCTAGAAGAAAACGGTGTGTTCCTCCTGGCTCAAGACAACAGAAAGAATTGACAGAACAGTAAAAACCCAACGGAGATAATTGAAGACGACGGAAAAAGTGCTATAGTGTGACGCCGCCTTAAGTGCTGCTGCCTAGCGGGATCAAAGGATCACTCGCGCAGTAGGTTTGAATATGCTTGGGGGCAGCTCCGGATAGTGGCGATCTGGATACGCGGGCGATTACTGTGTGTGTGTGTGTGTGTGTATATATATATATATATATATATATATATATATATATATATATATATATATATATATATATATATATATATATATATAAACTCATTGTGAAGGACAACATTCACATATCCAGCCTGACCCAGGCACAAAAGAGGCACTGACTGACCCCATCCTAACATAATACTTTTAAGTCACACCAGGTTTAACATGTGCAACTTTGTTATGTATGATAGTACCTTTGGGGTAATTTGGAAATTTTCAATAACTTCATAAAAATTAATTGTCAATAATGAAAATGAAATATTGCCCTCACCATGAGCAAGGTGCCGGTAACCTCACCTTGGCAGAAATCAGCCACCACATGTCCCATGGGAGGTAACACACCTCATTCTGGGAAAAGAGGCACCCATACCCTGACCCCCCCCTTAGCTGCCAAATTAGGCTGGTCATACTTTGAATATTTTTATAGACAAGTTGTATGTGGGTGTTATATGAAGCTGTGGTTGGAAGAAGAGGTACAGAAGCTGTACACAGTATATGTCCTTAACTTACCTAGTTTTTTCTCTTGTGGTGCATAATGCATTTCAAGATTCAACTTGTAAATCAACACATCGACGTCTTGCAAATTATGCTTGGATAAGGAAACAAACTTAAATAACTATTAAGTATAATCCATACTCTTAGAAACAAATTCATTGCTATATCAAAAGCATGCTGTGTGAAATCATATGCTCTATATAACTATGTTGAAATGTACTATATTAATCAGTCCAGAGATATTTACCATTTTGGGAGAGGGGAACATACAGAGGAGACTCAATACTCGAACGTCTAAATAGTCAAACTTTTCAATACTCAAACGCAAAAGTTTGATTTAATACTCGGAAAAATACCTGATAGTCGAATGCCCACAGACATGGTTGTAAACAAAGGCTCCCCGGCCTCTCCCTCTCCTCCCTCCACCAATTGTGCTGCAGTGGTCATCAGAATAACATCCTAGTGCATTCTGTCTGTAGTTATTCATTTATGAATTTAGATTAACACCAAAGCCTTATTAGTGGTGAAAATATCTGGTAATTAATCGCTGCACATTTGGTCGTATACAAAGCTCTGTCCTCTCCCTTCTCGCAACCATCACTGTTCCATTCTGATACCGCATTATCAGTAATACCGATAATCCGGTATACTGGATGTCAGTACACATCCCTAGTCCTGTTGCAGTCTTGAGAAAAATAACATTCTTCTGCATTCTGTTGGTAATTTTTCATTTAGAAAATTATGATGGCACCAAAGAGGCTTATTAGTGGTGAAAATAAGGAATTTGGTGAGAATGTCAGTGAGCGAATTCACCAGGAGAAAAGTTACAAAGACGTTTTCATGGATGGTGACTTGTTCTCTGACGACTTCCCTCCTCCCCACCCTTCTTCCCTTCTCTTATAATTTATCCATCTCCAGAGCCTTCATTTACTTTCTATACAAATCAAAATTATAAGAAAATTATTGAAATTTTTATAAATCTGAGGTTTTGTTAAGATGAGAAGAAATTACCTGATTTATAGGTATCAATAGTTGAACTTTTTAATACTCAAAGAGCCATTTGGATTAATTAAGTTCAAGTATTGAGTCCCCTCTGTATATTGACATTTTAGTTTCTGCTTATTGTTATGTGACTTGCTTTTGTAACCAGGATTTATTTTATAGGTAAAAAGATGTGCATATGCAAACTGGTTAGTACAAGCTTGCATTCATCAAGTAGTGAATGTGTATTGCTTTTATTGTGTAGTTCAGCATAGATGGTGACACAGTTTACTTTGTCATCAGCTATATATAATGGATACATAATGGATACAGTACCTACTGTTTTCTGATGGGCATTAATGAAGCTCTCCTTACTTTGTCCTGTAGATCCAGGTATGGCCCAGGCTCAAATACAACAGCAGCAGCAAAAAGGAAATCAGTCTGCAGATTTTGGACCAGATAGTGGAGGCAGAATAAAGGTAATCACTACCAGGGTTACTGAAAGTGAGGCTGATTAAACAAGAAAATTATTTCCTTAATAATGTGCATTAACAGAGTATAATAGTAGCATACTTTTATATATATATATATATATATATATATATATATATATATATATATATATATATATATATATATATATATATATACAAAAATATGAGGTGCAGTAAGAAAATTCTATCTCAAACGTGAAGGGACTGACCATAGTGAAACCGCTGATATATGGCAATGTGGCACGGTACTTTGGAAAGAAGAGAGAGGAGGACGGACACACTCATGAGTGGACTGTGTACGTGAAGCCTTACAATAACGAAGATATGTCTAACTATGTGAAGCAGGTCAGTTAACAAGCAAGAGATGTGTGGTAGTCATAATTTTATCATTATGTTAATCTGTTGTTTTGAGTTGTGAAAACTGTCTCTTTCCTTTCCTTCATCATCAGTACGAGTATTACCTTTTCTACATTTGTCAATAGTATATGAAGAACACAGGAATCAATAGGTTCCATTTCTTCCTCAATTTTGATGGCCATAGCATTGTACTGTACATGCATACATTTCAGATACACTTCAAGCTGCATGAGAGCTATGCTGACCAGAACAGAATGTTAACTGCACCACCATATGAAGTCACAGAAACAGGCTGGGGGGAGTTTGAAATTGTCATCAAGATATATTTTCATGATCCCAATGAGAGACCAGTGAGTTGTTGGAGTGTATGTCTGCTGTCCTGCTCACCTTAATGAGTACATGATTTTTGCATTTGATTAAAGGAGACACTTAGGAATCTACCCTTAAAGAAATTGATTCTCTGTGACATTTGACAAACAAGTATGTAGCATTATGAGGGACACTTAATCACAGAAAGAACTGAGATACATGGCTTTAAACTTGCGTTCCATGCATCACCTCTCTTTAAATTTCTATGTACATAAACATCACACCTTGTACTGTGTGCTTTTTACATTTTTTTACTATTTTTCAGTTTATATATATATATATATATATATATATATATATATATATATATATATATATATATATATATATATATATATATATATATATATATATGTGTGTGTGTGTGTGTGTGTGTGTGTATTTGGGCTGGAGACTTGACTTAACAGTCTTATTCATAATGTAAATTTGTCAAAAAAAAAAAAAAAAAAAAAAAAAAAAAAAAACATGGAAAGAAATCACAAGCATAAAGCAGTGTTTCCTTTCAGGTGACAATATACCACATCCTGAAGCTCTTCCAGTCTCCCCCTGGTACCACCCCTGCTGCTGTGACGGGAGACTTCAAAAAGCCACTAGTATCGGAATTTTATGAGGAGCTGATTTTCCAAGACCCATCTGCCATGATGCACCAGCTGCTCACCAACACACGGCAGCTCACCCTGGGGGAGTACAAACACGACACTGATTGTGA
The DNA here is from genome assembly GCF_017591435.1 of Portunus trituberculatus. Classification (NCBI taxonomy): domain Eukaryota; kingdom Metazoa; phylum Arthropoda; class Malacostraca; order Decapoda; family Portunidae; genus Portunus; species Portunus trituberculatus. The sequence goes on along the minus strand of NC_059295.1, from coordinate 17,293,206 downwards.
GCACTTCAACTATGGACCTTTTCATTTTATTTATATCTACTATTTTTAATTCTTTTAACCCATTCAATACTGGGACAGATTTTTACTTTGAGATTTGTGTACGATTAGATCATTTTATTGACATTAGGAGGGGTCTATGGAGATCAGAGAAGATTACTGGCCAGAATCTTCACTATTTAATATGAAGTTCTATAAAATCACGAAATAGTAAGCAGAATGAATATACATGTAATCGCATCATGGTACTGAAGAGGCTAATGGTTATGTATTTTCTTAATCTACTGTGTATTTACTTGTCTCTCTGGTGTCTTTTCCTTCCAAGATGAGCACAGCAAGGGAGCCTCCATCTCTCCCTTATCAGCGACTTCCATCTTACCTCCCTCCTTTCTTGTCCAGTTAGTTTTATCTCCGCTATCATCTTTCTCTCGTGTTGCAATATTTTACTCCTTTCCATCTTCCAATTGATCGTTTTTCCTATTAGAACCTTCATTTTCACTCTTATGTATATCTCTTTTTCTTGCTTCTTCAGTTTTCCATTTTTAGCAGCACCTGTCATATATTTTACTTGTTACTCTATTCTTCTACCTTCCAAAACATGCCTCATTGTGTCCATTTTTACTCAATCTACAGTTAAACACTCATGTTCCATTTGTAAAGGTGTTCATATCACACTTTTTTTTTTTTTTTTTTTTTTTTTTTTACATATTTTCATAGTTCTCATCCTCTCATCTTCTTACTCCACATGCCTTTCTCAGATAACTCTACTCCATCACATTATTTCTTTAAAAATTAGTGCTATTTCATATCCAGCTCTTTAATTTATGTTTGTATGACCAGATGAATACTATATCTGAAACATCCATGGACTATTTCTCCCTTCACCTCCTTCCTTTCTGAAAGCAATCTACACCTACTGCATAACATACATAACTTCTAACCTTTTATGTCTCCTTCTTCCTTTCAAGTGTGGACTTTGATTTTCAACAATGCCCTCATATATAACTGTTGTTTCCCAAGGATTATTGTTATTATCTCAGTGAAGGAAATAATGAAATTGTGGTTAATCAAATCATCTGGATAAGCATTGTTCTTTGGGGAAAATTTACTGAAAGAAGACACTTTCAGGCTCAGGAATCATGTTACAGCTCCATCTCACATTGTGCCTTGCATTTCTTTTGCCATTCCCAATTCTTTGGCCACTTGAGTCAGTCCTTCCTTGATGCTATTTTTACATTCTCTTGTAGGTTTTCTTGGTGCATGGTAATGAGTGGGCTATGAACAATACTTTTATCTTCACTAGATTGCCTGTCAGCTGACATTGGTGACCATGCTCTCTCTCTCTCTCTCTCTCTCTCTCTCTCTCTCTCTCTCTCTCTCTCTCTCTCTCTCTCTCTCTCTCTCTCTCTCTCTCTCTCTCTCTCTCTCTCTCTCTCTCTTACCAAATCTTCCAATGTCCATTTACCTCCAGGCTGCTGCAGTTTACATCCAAAAACTTCATCCTTTCTTTCTCTTCTGGTCTTTACCAGCAAACATTCCCTTTCTCAACTGCCTTTTTATAATATAATAGGCTGTATGATTTTATTGTTCAATCTTTCAGTATTTCTTCATATTAAACCTACATTTATTTTTCAGTTGAGGATAAAAAGGAGAAAACCATAAAGAACCTGCTAAATGCCAAAGAGAAGATCTCAAATGAAATTGCTGATTTGCGGGAAAAGATCAAACTTGCTAAAGATACCATTACCAAGTTCAAGGATGAGATCAGTAAATATCAAGGAGACATGTCTGTGGATGTGTCTGGACTCTCATAGTGTTAGAGAGAGAAACATGACATTCCTCTCATTCTCCCTGACCAGGTGTGTGTGTGTTGTAAAATTAGAAATTCTAAAGATTTAATGAAAAGTGGATTAAATATTTATATAATGGTACCTGGCCATAACAGACACTTTGTGGTGAGGTGTGTCCTTTACTGCAACTTGTCCGTTATGGATAGATTTCTTTGCAAAACTTTTAACTGCTTCCTTTTCTCTTTTTTTCACTAATTTATTTGCTTTTAATAATCTAAAAAGATATTTTGAACATTTAAACTACCTTATTATAGTAAAGTAATAAAAACCTTTAAAGCATAAAAATAACGAAAATATTATATCAATTTATGAATAATCGAATAGTGATTGTATATACACGTGCAAGAACAACCAACTTCATACAAGAATAAATACAAACTGGCCATTTAGGTGTGGTCCTGGACTTCACCAGTATATCA
>NC_059295.1:17175940-17285940 GCF_017591435.1 Portunus trituberculatus | reverse complement strand
CTGATTGAAGCGGCCTGACAGTACCTTATCGTATAACTTAGCCATGCTATTTATTGATAATATTCATGCTGCGATAATTCTTTGCAAGCACTTCATACCTTTCTTGAATAGTGTAATCATGCAAGCTGAGTAACAGGATGCATGGTAAGAACCAGAGAATATAGCACTGGAAACTTCAAATAAAATCAACCCACTGTGATGGATGATAGCAACTTAAAAATTCTTGGATGAGTGCCATCTGTCCCACAAGCTTTATCTTCTTGTTGCCTTGATTTCCTGGACCACCTCATTCAGTGTGGTCATTATCCAGCACTGGTATGGTTACATTATTTGCAAAAATCACCGACATCTACAGCCTCTACATCTTGTAGGTTTGAAGACATCTGCAAGATGATCTTTAAATTTCATCAATACTGCGAAGTTCCTGACCATCTGAGAATGCAGAGAGTGTGTGTGCATGTGTGTGTGTGTGTGTGTGTGTGTGTGTGTGTGTGCATGTGTATACTAAGTGAATTTTTCAAGCATTTTATAATCATAACTGGAATTGTTGTATGGTAAGATGTAAGGTTTTATGTAAAACTTTAGAAATGGGGAGGCAGGTATGTATAATTTGTAATGAGCTTAATGTCACTGCCTGTGTCCTGTTTCAAGTCTCTCATCAACAGGTGTGTTCCTTCATATTCACCATCAGGGCATCGTTGTACGTGGGGAGTGTGTGTGCTTGTAGTTTCTTAGGTCATCACTCACATACATTGGTAAGATGCTGGTCTAATTGATGGAGGGAAATTCAGGAAGCTATTAAATCCAGACCAGTTTCTTAGGCAAGCCACTTCTCGTGTGAGCTGGGGCATCCTCAATTGGTGCAAGCATTGGCTCTGAATTCTTCTTGCTACTCCAAGCTGTAGCCATAACAGATAGTAACAGTGACTCTTGTTGCTGCTACTCCTCCTGTCGTAGAATTTTTTTAAGCTTACACATTCAAAGGTTGCAAGTCTTCCTCTATTTGGTACTTACAAGCTGGAAATGGAAAAAATTGATTTAATCTGTATACCTTTTAAAAATAAGTTCTCAAATATAAAGTCTCATACATACCAATTCAAAGCAAAAAAAAATGTGATACATGTAATAATTAATGATTACAGAATGGCCTCACTTAAAAACTGCCCCATTTAATAACTACTCATATACAATTTTATATTGTGGAATATTTAGAAAGTAACAAAAATAATGTAAAAACTAATAGTATATATATTGTGCATCAAACAGAAACTCAGGTTTTAGCCTTTCAGCCAGCCACACAGGACAACCCAACAGGGCTCCCAGCCAAACCCTTCACCTCCCCCATACCCTGCCACCCACAGTAACTAAATGTCTTAATATATTAATAGTTTGTTGTTGCCCAACCCAACATTAGTACCTTTGGTAAAAGGTAGTTGAAGGAGGCAGGGTTGGGTTCACTTAGACAATTTTTTTTTTACCAAGTGTCAGGTAAGTCATTAAGTGAGGACAGTCTGTATCCAACATCACAGTAAGAATTGCTATAATGTCCTCAAATTGTATATTTAGCTTCAGCAGCAGCAATCAAAGTATACCTGTTAATTCTTTGGTGTTCACTTACTCCTCCTTGGTTGTCTTGTGTCCTCAAACTTGTCACCTCTTTCTGCTTCCCATGTCACCACCACCACTAGGCATTATGTGGTGTTGTGGAGGTGGTTTTCAACCTGGAAAAAGAATTATGTGTCTAATAAGTGTACAAATTAGTTGTATATAGCCTCTAATAAATGTAATCATTTATATTTTTTTTAGCTAACATAATTTTGGTATGAATATCTGGGTGATTTAATCTGATTCATAACAAACTGACTGACTGACTGACTCCTCATACACTTCACGAGACCTGCACACAGAAGTTTGAAAATCAACTTTGGAAAGACTGAGGTGATGGGTATTTTCAAAGAGAAACTGAGTGAACAATAGGTTGGAATACAAGCAAATTAAGCAGTAGTAGATGACTCTACACTTAGGAAGCATAATAAAAGATAATGGAAAAAGTGAATGAAGTGAAGGATTGCAATAGTGAAGACAGCATTTAATAATATGAAAAGGATTTTAAACCTTAAAATGGAGATGGATATAAGAGCAAGATTGTTGAAATGCTATGTCTGGTCGGTACTGTTATATTATTACTAAAACCTGGACAGTTGGTTATTACCACGTGGAAGAGGATAGAGGCTACATAAATGTGGTTCCTGAGAAGAATGTTCAGTGCCATGGATGGCGAGGATGATGAATGAGGACCACTGGTGTTGAGAAGAGCCGGAGTACAGAAGAGCATGATGGCATCATTAAGAGAGATATCCAAGATTCCTAGGACATGAAATGAAGGAGAATCAAGTGGATAAGTAAGCACCAAGAGAAGAGTGAGAGATGTACAAGAGCTAAAGAAAGAGGAAGAATGAAGTTCATGGATCAGTATTTTGTTGAAAGATGTACAAAGATTTGACAGAGCAAATGATCATCTGAGGTTTGTTGAAGATTTGGATGAATGGCATAACATGATCAACATCAAACAAGACATTCACTTCAGCAAGGTAAGGTAAATTATTGATTTCATGTAGCCAATCTGATTTAAACAATTAGTCCTACTTATGATTTTTATGTGTTGGTTATGTATCAATCAAACTATGAATTATTTGAGATTGCTTAAGTATAATACAAGAAAATAATTTAATAAGACAAATAATCCGTGCAGAGACAAGGATCAATGCATAAAAATTCATAGATTTAAAAAAAAATCTAAATAAAGAATAATTAAATTCATTCAGAAAAACCATGACTTTTCCAACCCTGGTAAGTACTCTGCTGATTCTGTTAACTCGATGGTAGGTGTAGCCGGGATGGTTCCTTTCTTAGGATATCTACCCACACCAAATATATGGTATACTATACAGTGTATACACAGGATGATTCTGTTTATTGACCACAGTGTAAAGGAATATCACTCTTAATTATCAATAGTATCCAAAAACAAATACAACAGTATAACAGTTGAGGTACGTGCCAGGAAACGTGAAACACACACACACACCGTAGTGACCGTATACTGTAAAATCAATGTTTGGAAGTACTAACACACCGTGACTCATGATGGTGCAAGCACCCTGATTGATTTGAAAATATTCATTTTAAAAATAGTCATTTGCGGAAAACATTTCAGCCAATTGCACAACCTTCAATCACACCGACACAACGCCCTGATATAGCTGTTCGACAACCATAACGTTGGTACAAGCATGACTGATTGTCAGTGAATAACAAGTCTGATTGATTGATAACTTTATTGTTGTAGAAATGTAAATAGGTTATGGTGGAATTATTTACAGATGACTAAGGAATTCATGATACCCCCATAGTCCCTCATAGGGATTAGTGTCTTGTACACAGATTTTAATTTCCACATCGATAGTTCACGCCTTTTGCTGTGTCATAGGATTCATCAAAGAACAAGCATATTCATATTGCCAGTAAGATTGAGTACGTGATTGTGCAAATGACTGATGATTAATGATGATTCAGCGTGTTTTGCTATTTTACACACCGCGTAGTGTAGTGGTTAGCACGCTCGACTCACAATCGAGAGGGCCGGGTTCGAGTCCCGGTAAGCGGCGAGGCAAATGGGCAAGTCTCTTGTGTGGCTCCTGTTCACCTAGCAGTAAATAGGTACGGGATGTAACTCGAGGGGTTGTGGCCTCGCTTTCCCGGTGTGTGTTGTGTTGATGTGGTCTCAGTCCTACCCGAAGATCGGTCTATGAGCTCTGAGCTCGCTCCGTAATGGGGAAGACTGGCTGGGTGACCAGCAGGCGACCGATATTACACACACACACACACAATGGAGGTTTCCACAATATTTGATATTGTGGAAACCTCCGTACGAACAGGATTAGTCCCGAAAGAGTGGAAAAGAGCTGACATTGTGCCTATATATAAGAATGGTAGTAGAATGGAACCGCTAAATTATAGACCAGTATCGTTGACTAGTATATTGTGCAAGGTATGTGAAGTAATTAAAGCTAAGTGGAGTGAGTATCTAGAACATGAAAACATTCCGAGTGAAAGGCAGTTTGGTTTCAGAAAAAGAAGATCGTGCGTATCCAATTTATTATGTTTTTATTCAAGAGTGACTGACATACTACAACATAGAGAGGGATGGATGGATGCTATCTACCTGCTCTCTCTCTCTCTCTCTCTCTCTCTCTCTCTCTCTCTCTCTCTCTCTCTCATTAATTAATTAATTAATTAATTAATAATAATAACAATAATAATAATAATCGCAATAATGATATTAATAATCATTATTTTTCAGTAATTTATTATTATTATTACTATTACTATTATTATTATCATCATCATCATCATCATTATCGTATTATTAATATCATTGCTATTATTAATTCTCTCTCTCTCTCTCTCTCTCTCTCTCTCTCTCTCTCTCTCTCTCTCTCTCTCTCTCTCTCTCTCTCTCTCTCTCTCTCTCTCTCTCTCTCTCTCTTTGGGTATGTACGAGTAACTACAAGTAAGTACACTGATTCACTGAGCGAGAATGAACAAAGGTACTCAGTATGTTTGAGGACCAGTTGACTCGGGTCTCAACTGTCTTGGGTCTCAACTGACTTGGTGATCAACTGTCAACGGTCACAATATTGACTTGTGGACCAGATGACCTGAGTACCAATTGCTTCAGGACCAATTGACTGTAAACCTAACAAATACCCCCATGCCTATGGAGTTAATCTGTGAGAATGCCATAGGAAATCCTCTGTAGGAAAGAAAATTAATTCTTCTTTACTCCTACACGTTTATTACTTTAAATCGGTGACTGGGAACGTTATAATAGTACTAGTGACCCTTACCTATACCTCACGTGTGTGTGTGTGTGTGTGTGTGTGTGTGTGTGTGTGTTCACTGTTTGATCTGCTGCAGTCTGACGAGACAGCCCTACGGAACGAGCTCAGAGCACATTATTTCCGATCTTCGGATAGGCCTGAGACCAGGCACACACCACACACTGGGACAACAAGGTCACAACTCCTCGATTTACATCCCGTACCAACTCACTGCTAGGTGAACAGGGGACGGAGACGCACCCAAATATCTCCACCCAGCCGGGGAATCGAACCCCGGTCCTCTGGCTTGTGAAGCCAGCGCTCTAACCACTGAACTACCGGGTGTGTGTGTGTGTGTGTGTGTGTCGGTGTGTGTGTGTGTGTGTGTGTGTGTGTGTGTGTGTGTGTGTGTGTGTGTGTGTGTGTGTGTGTGTGTGTGTGTGTGTGTGTGTGTGTGTGTGTGTGTGTGTGTGTGTGTGTGTGTGTGTGTGTGTGTGTGTGTGTGTGTGTGTGTGTGTGTGTGTGTGTGTGTGTGTGTGTGTGTGTGTGTGTGTGTGTGTGTGTGTGTGTGTGTGTGTGTGTGTGTGTGTGTGTGTGTTGTCGGGTGTGTGTGTGTGTGTGTGTGTGTCAGTGTGTGTGTGTGTGTGTGTGTGTGTGTGTGTGTGTGTGTGTGTGTGTGTGTGTGTGTGTGTGTGTGTGTGTGTGTGTGTGTGTGTGTGTGTGTGTGTGTGTGTGTGTGTGTGTGTGTGTGTGTGTGTGTGTGTGTGTGTGTGTGTGTGTGTGTGTGTGTGTGTGTGTGTGTGTGTGTGTGTGTGTGTGTGTGTGTGTGTGTGTGTGTGTGTGTGTGTGTGTGTGTGTGTGTCGGGTGTGTGTGTGTGTTGTCGGGTGTGTGTGTGCAATTCACTGTTTGATCTGCTGCAGTCTCTGACGAGACAGCCAGACGTTACCCTACGGAACGAGCTCAGAGCTCATTATTTCCGATCTTGGGATAGGCCTGAGACCAGGCACACACCACACACCGGGACAACAAGGTCACAACTCCTCGATTTACATCCCGTACCTACTCACTGCTAGGTGAACAGGAGACACACCCAAATATCTCCACCCGGCCGGGGAATCGAACCCCGGTCATCTGGCTTGTGAAGCCAGCGCTCTAACCACTGAGCTACCGGGTGTGTGTGTGTGTGTGTGTGTGTTGTCGGATGTGTGTGGGTGGGTGGATTTAAATGCTAATTTACCTTTCTTGTTCTTACTCTTGTTGTTGTTGTTGTTGTTGTTATAAAAAAAACGTAGTTGTTGTTATAAAAAAAACGTATCGTAAATGTAATTTCATTGTATTGCATATATGAACGTCTCTCTCAATTGAGTGTGATGTTACAAAGCTGCAGGATGACTTACATAATCATTTACTTATCTGCAATAATGTTATGCCCACCTATCGTACCAGTCATTCATTGAATTAATTTATAATCTGTATCACCCTGACGCGCTCTGTTGACAGTAACAGCTGCCTAATACTTCAGAGTTGGCTCCCCGTAGTGACGTAATGCTGATGACTTTTTCCAGTCACGTCTGCTTCACGAAGGTTGCAACCGTTTCATGTTAAAACAGCCGCATTTTCAAACGTGGTGTTAATTACTAATATCAATGTGGCTCTTTCTTGGCAAAGAATCGTAAAGAACAATTTTTCTTTTTTATACCATGTGGGCTTTTCACGGGAATTTATGGGCTAAATGGGATACTTTTTGGGGTACCTCCTATCTCAAAACCCACCCGCTAAGAAACCATTGCCCCGAGTGAGGAAGCCCAACCTAAACTCGGACCGTGGACAGGATTCTAACCCGTGCGCTTGGAGACCCCTCGGACCCCAAAGTACGCATGGTTCAACTGTACCACGGCGGCCCCTATTGTTATCGATATACATGCAGGATTGGGAAGGTTGTGTGTGTTGTGTATTGTGTGTGGGTGTGTGTTGTGTGTGTATATTTACCTATAGTCCTGCTCGTCTATAGTCCTGCTCCTCCAACAATGTGGATTGGGTGCGGCTTGTAGGGAATTCCCGCTGTACAGTGGTGAAGCATGTCTCATAGCCAGTGATGCAGCAGAGTTCTAATAGTAGTAAAACTTTAGCAAATATGGTCAGCAAATATACATACGCATTTAGCCTTAGTATTACAACGTATGAGAGAGCAGTAAACTTATTATTGATAATATATTCATAAGCTTGGCAAGAAACGTGGCATACATATTTTACAGTTGCTAAAAAAAAATATATATATATACTTATAAAGAGGTTTCCTTGCGGTTTGGGATGGGTAAATAGTTCCATAGTTATAATTAGATTATATCGTGAAGGAAAGTACTCTAAAATAAGCTGACATAAGTAAGAAAAAAACTACATTCAAATCTTCACGGCAGCAACACCAATCACGCCCGCCATCCATACAGGTGATGGGAGGTCAGCTGCGGTGTCCTTGACCAGGAAGAAAGAGAGGGAGGAAGAGGAGGGTAAGAGAGAGGGAGGAAGAGGGAGAGAGGGGGTGTAGCCAACGAGGGATTAAAGGTATGGCAGCGCTGTCCTCCCGCTATTTCCCATGGGGCCCAATCCACATTCTTAGACGAGCAGGACTTACCCCTCCCTCTTCCTCCCCCTCTTTCTTCCTGGTCAAGGACACCGCAGCTGACCACCATCACCTGTATGCATGGCGGGCGTGATTGGTGTTGCTGCCGTGAAGATTTGAATGTAGTTTTTTTCTTACTTATGTCAGCTTATTTTAGAGTACTTTCCTTCACGATATAATCTAATTATAACTATGGAACTATTTACCCATCCCAAACCGCAAGGAAACCTCTTTATAAGTATATATATATTTTTTTTTAGCAACTGTAAAATATGTATGCCACGTTTCTTGCCAAGCTTATGATATGAATATATTATCAATAATAAGTTTACTGCTCTCTCATACGTTGTAATACTAAGGCTAAATGCGTATGTATATTTGCTGACCATATTTGCTAAAGTTTTACTACTATTAGAACTCTGCTGCATCACTGGCTATGAGACATGCTTCACCACTGTACAGCGGGAATTCCCTACAAGCCGCACCCAATCCACATTGTTGGAGGAGCAGGACTTTTTTTATAGTTGCATTTACAGGAAAAGAGTTATTCTTGTGCTGTCCTGTTTCCATATCTATATTCGTCCAGTTTAGCCTTAAAGCTGTATGAGGGTGTGTGGGTGTGGCATCTAGTATGTAACTTTGAACTTTTGGGACCTTTATTGAAGGACGCGCCGCACTTCCTCTTCCCACTCGCTTTCCCTTCTCTGCCGCTATAACTTCAGTAGGGATATCAAACATGTTCTTTCAATCTGACCTATATGTGTAATGTCAGGAAAGTGTGAGACGAGATGGTGCAATAGGCTAGTTGAGAGAGCGAGCGAGCGAGCTGGTGCAATAGATTAGTTTGGAGTGATGACGCTATAAGCTGGTTTGGAGTATAAATAGGTTGGGTATTTTGGGTAATTTAACTGATGATGTAATAGACTATATATAGACTGTAGATAATGTTAGGAGTAGGAGATACAGATAATGTAGTATACGTGTATATTGCGTCTCGTGATATCCACTGATAGTTTTGGTTGCGATGTAGTATTGATGATAGTTTTACATTATGATATTAATAAAACTTTATATCAAAGAAAAAAAAACACTGCTAGTTAACACAATTTAAAAGGTGAATAATTTCATATTCATTAATCTCAAGTTATTAATCGTCTGTAGGAATTATCATCGTAAGCAGAGTACCTTGCTGTAAGGAAGAATACATTTGCGTAAAGCCATACCAAGGAACTTGATCTTTGTATGTTACTAAGTGTTGTCACTGAACTTGGAATGTAATGGTGTTGTGTTGCGTAGTCCGTGAACAGGTGACTTGGTTCAGTAAGTCCGGTGGTTGGAAGAAGAGACGTAAGTGTTCAATGCAGTGAGCAGTACCGTACGAGGTGGTTGAAAATCCTCAAAGTTAATTGTGATTCACCAAATCAAGAATGATTAGCCTAGAGAGTATGGAACCAAAGAAAATGGTGTGGATGAATGATTGATAATGTAATTCCCTCCAGTGGTTGGAGAGAGAAGGCTTTGAACATTTGACATTACGCATTAGGGGAATCGACCAAAATGAAATTAAATTATTTAAAAAATGTTTCGTTTTCCACTACACTTGTCTGCTGAACTCCTCTGTAAAACGAGCCCTGATTGGTTTGTGACCTCACCTGCTTCACCAGAACGAGGTCGGGGGACTGGGACGGGTGATCTCAACCACCAGCAGAGTCTGACCCCCGGTCAGATCTGCCCTTCCCACCCCCCCCGTTGCCCTTGGGACAACCGAGGAACTGGGGAAGCTGGTGCAGCAACCCCCCTTACAACCAGGCTGGTAACTATTGTACCGTGGAACATTCACGGTCTGGTAAGCAAAGCCGCCAGCCTCCTACAACACATCTCCACCCACAATACAGCTGTCATCGTCCTCCAGGAGACACTTGTGGCTGATGCCTCTATCATGAGAATTGGGGGAGGCTATCAGCGCTTCCACCCATGGTACAACAACTTTTTGATGTCTCGTTATTGTACCATGCTTCCACCAACCCTATCAGCCAGGGGGGTCACGTGGTCTCATGACTCTGGTGAGTGCGGTCTGGCTTGACCTCGTGCAGGCTGGCGGGCCCAGGCAGCGGGGATCTACACGAAGGTGTGAGGTGATAGAAGCCCGGATACGCTTAGGCTATCCCTACGGGTGTCAGCTGGGTATCGCCACACCAGACGGTAACGTCGGCAAGAGAGTGTCGTCTGTGTGGAGTAGGTGACTCGCACACACTGGATGGATGGATTTTAATTTAGGCGCCGCAACAGCCACGGTCATTTGGCGCCGCTACCAAAATTTTAAAATATACGAAAAATGTTTAAAAACAAAAAAAAAAAAAAAATAAAAAAATAAAGAAAAATAATTATAAAAAAAACTAACAACAATAAAACCAATACAATTAAAAGTTGCTAAAACACAAAGTACAATAAAATCGAATAAAATATCAAAATACATAAATAAAATTCCAAAATTCACAAATAAGGGAGAAGGCCAGCCTCTCCCAAAAAAACCGATTAAATCATGGCCAAGGGCCAGACACGCTGGTCCAAGGACCTGAGAGACGTGAAAGACACCGCTATCTCTACTGCGACAGCGGTAGAGGTAGCGGTGTCGCAGGTCTAGTAAACTAGGGCACTCCACAAGTAGGTGCCGTACTGTGAGTGGCACCAGGCAGTCTTCACAGTAAGGTTGAGGGTCCCTGGTCAGCAGGTACCTATTTGTAAGGTACGTGTGACCTATACGTAATCGCGCCAATAAAGTCTGTGCACGGCGATCCCAGACATGGGAGTATGTCCACTGAGGGAGAGTGGAAGTAGTGATCTCTACCATTTTCGAGGTTGCGACCCCCGTTAGCCATCTCCTCTGCCATATTGCTGCGACCGTCTTACGAATAAGATCAAATACATCTCGAAACGGAACAGAGGCAGGAGATGGAGCGCAACTTGCTGCCTCTTTAGCGAGGCGATCTGCGTGTTCATTCCCTGGAACACCTACATGACCAGGGACCCAACAGAACCCAACACGATATCCTCTTTTGGTAAGTAGATAAAGCCACTCCATGGCTGATAAAACCAAAGGGTGAAGGGAAATAAAAGAGGAGAGAGCAGTAAGAGCACTGCGAGAGTCACTAAAAATTGTAAAAGACGAAACCGGGAGAGTAAAAATAATCTGTAAAGCTAGGACTATGGCAGAGAGCTCCGCAGTAAAGACGGAGGCTACCGAAGGAAGGCTGCCAGACCGACAAAAGAGAAGAAAACCACAGAAAACCCAACTCCTGCGTCGGATTTGGAACCATCAGTAAAAACAGGGATGTCATTAGAATGGATAAAAAAGTGTTCTAAAAACCGTGTGTGGGACAGAGCTGGCAGGAAATCCTTCTTGCCATCCATGGCAGGAGGGCATAATGAGGTAACAGGAAGCTGCCAATAACCAACTCGCGGGAGACGGAAAGAGTACACAGGAGTGGGGTCGATAGATAACTCTGCCATGAGATTTGCAACACGTAGGCCGAAAGGTTTAGGAAGACTCGGTCGAGTGACATACGCCTCGCACACACTGGAACCCTACCTGAAGGACTGTGAGTGAGTGTCACACCTGCGAGTGAAGTGTAGTGTTGCCTCCCCTACTTTACCGAAGCTTGCCACCCACTTTATCCATATCCTTCCCCAAACACTCAGGGACTATCCACAATTTCGTGATGTTTTGTAAATATGTACATGCTTAGCTTTGATAATCTACTATACATTTCAGCGGTGGACAAACGGTGTTTTTTGCAAATATCTTCTAAACGAATCGTTGGATGAGTATGATATTTCAACACACTACCCTGAACATCATCGTAATTTATGGTTAACATACCACATTGCTATATGTGTTATATGAGGAGTTTACCGAGTCATATTACGCCTAATCCAGTCATCATATCAAAGGTGTTATACAGAATCGGACGAGTGTGGGGTACTCGTCTAACCCCTCCACCACCACCGCCACCACCACCCTGAACAACCCCCAGACCACTCCTTCTCTACCCCAGTATCGCATGACCCTCTTCCCTAATTCCCTCTTCACCCTCTATTCACACCATCAGCCTTCCACCTTTGATATTTTCCCTTTTGTAATTACATACGTATAGGTATAATAGTTACATACGTCAGTATGTACATACATATCCATTAATAATATTATTTAATACAATTGCTGGTATATGTGGACATGAAAACCAGAGTGGGTCAAACGACCGTGAAAGCAATAGCTAATTCCGCTGTTAATGGCCGTATAGCTGGATAATAAGCAACGTATCTAACAAAATAATAGTATATATAAACTGGACTACTTTTTATGATCAATAGGTAGACAGTACGCAATAAGAGTATCAAGTTTTCCTAACAGTAGAAGGTCCAGGTCACAAGTAATTCCAGCACATCATGTTCACATGGTTGAACATAACGACTGCAAACATGGCACGTAAATGTGCTGTTGTACAGTAATTATCAACGTGAACCCCTTCTTGCCTTCATGAAATTGTACCATACTCGTTAATAATCATATCTATACATACACACTTACAGAACATAATGTATAAATACAATGGTGGGAGACTCAAGCCCCAGTCTTTTTCACAAATGTTTTGTGTTGTGGTGCTATTTGTGAATAAAAGTTCTGAATCTGAAATCTCTCTCTCTCTCTCTCTCTCTCTCTCTCTCTCTCTCTCTCTCTCTCTCTCTCTCTCTAAACTAGCCTATTGCACCATCTCGTCTCACACTTTCCTGCCATTACACATAGGTCAGATTGAAAGAACGGTAAATTTCCAGTTTCACCACATTCTCTTTTCTGGACGAAACTAATTTTTTCTGGTAGATTTCGGCTTGCTTTTAATTAATTCACCACTTGTTTTTGGCGCAAATCACCGTTTTTTTTTTTTATCACCCCTCAAACCTAACCCAATCTAACCTAACCTAACCTAACCTAGCCCAACCTAACCTAACCCAACCCAACCCAACCCAACCTAACCTAACCGCCAAAAATACGATTAAATCTTTTAAATTCGGTATCGCCATTATAAATAGGTTGCGCCTTATAAATATGAGATTCAAAATACTCGTAATGAGGAGCTCTATCTCGTGAGGTGGGTAAAAAACACCTAGTGGAATGTGGTGAAACACTGGAATAATACCGAAAGAACATGATGGATATCCTTACTGAAGCTAGCGCAGGGAAAAGAAAGCAAGTGGGAAGAAGTGCGGCGCGTCCTTCATTAAAGATCCCAAAAGTTCAAAAGTTCCTCTGCGATACGAAACGCATGATAATTAGTGTCCATCGTTCACACCTTCTCCCTGTCAGGCACAGATCGTGTACAAGTATCCAAAGAACGAATAAAGAAAAATATATATATCATCAACTGCCACTTACCGCCTCACCCATGATAGATGGGGAACTGACGCCCCGAGAACAAACCCACCTTCCCTCAATGCAGTTATTTAGGAATGACGCCGGCTGCTCCACCTCGTGGGCAACTCTGCCTGTTCGGGGAAGAAATGAAAAATACAGAAGCTGATATACGTCCTCATACCGTTATAGACTTCCAATAATTAAGCAAACAAGTAGGAAAAAACGATAATTCTTAGCAACATGAAAACACCTACACCTTACCTCCGCAACGCCCACCAAGACACTGAGCCACAGTGTTGCCAGATGGCGCAGGTGAAATTTCAGTAGAAATGTACGGAAAAATTCAGTAGATATAGGTAAAAAATCAGTAGACACACTCGATAATATATGTGCATATAATCAAATTAAAAATGTTTTTATATGAATATATTTGAAGTAGTGAAATTAAATTAAGAAACTTTCTGTAAGTACCGTACTGCAATACTTTATTATAATATGCTGGTAGAAAAAAATTACTTCTTTAATTCACAAAACAAAACGAACTACCTTAGTTTAGCCTAACATACATCAGTCTTCTACTTCATCATCATCAGCAGTGGTTTCAGCTGCTGTTTCCTGCTCACATTAAATTATTCTTGTACATTTCACTATTCATTCTTTTAACCATTTCTTTTTTATTTCAAAATCATGACAATTATAATTTGATATAATTCTTTTTGTGTGAAGCATCCCACTAATAGTTTTAGTTGACAGTCTGTTTCTCAGTTTTGTTTTCATGAGATTTATGCTTGAAAATACTCACTCCACCGTTGCACTTGAGTGAGGCAAGCACAACAAATTAAGCATGAAGGTAGAGAGGTGTGGGTACATTGGCTCATTATCCGTGATCCACAAAAGGGGGGAGGGGAGGCGAAATACGCATTTACTACTTGATTCCAACTGGGGAGTGGAGGAGGGAAGGGAGGCCAAATACGTGTACTGAGTCTGATTTCTTGGGGGGAGTGGGGGAAGGAAAGGAAGGGAGGGACATGTTACGTGGGAAACAAACAAGGGTATAGGAGGGTTATAAACTGAATAAATATTATTTATACTACTGTGGGCACTACATGCAGGCACTACCAGAGGCCTATATAGCTTCGCTAACCCCCCACCCCACCCCTTCTGCTCTGCTCACTCCCTTCCCCTCTAATGAATTTCGAACTACCAGTAACCGGGAAGTTTAATTTCTGGAGAAATTCTGGAGAACCTATCAAAATTCTGTAGATTGCAGCAATAATTCGGTATTTCATGAGATTCGTCGGAATTTCAGTAGATCTCATGAAATTTCGGTAGATCTGGCAACACTGCTGAGCCACTCCACCGCACTCCACGACTCACGAGACACGGCTCAATGAAACTTCAACTGAGACATGCTTCGGATTCACATTAATCTCTCTTATGCATAACACCGACACATCTCCAGCTCACCACATGCTGTCACCAAGATGAGGCACCCCTGCAGACCCAGTGCTGAGTGAGGATGAATCACATTAACCTACTGGAATCATGTGTTATGGATCTTCTTGTCCTTTACCTGTATATAGAGTTAGGGAGCGGTGCCTCGTACAAGTCTACTCCACTGGTTTCCGCGTCCCTTACATCTTCCTCTGTGACACCCTTTCTTTACAGTTCTACCACAATTTCATTCCTCCATCTCACTCCATGTCTTCCAGTAAATATACCGATGAACCATCATCCACTTGATTATGAAAGACTATTTCGGGGATTCATGTGTGTGTGTGTGTGTGTGTGTGTGTGTGTGTGTGTGTGTGTGTGTGTGTGTTACAATGAGCGTACAAGCAAATTACTAGTGACAGTACGAACTATGCATCAAGATTCATTACTAGGACACATTTTTACCTAGAGATTTGTGTAAGATTAGACCATTTTATTGACATTAGGAAAGATCTATGGAGGTCAGAAGATTAATGGCCACGGTCTTCGCTATATTTTAATCCCCTACATATGTTTAATAATAACCACAATGAATATGGAAACGCGTCATGGTACTCAAGGGCTGAATTCTAGTATCAACTCGTGTGTTTAGTCTGGAGAAGTGACGTCATTATCAACAAAGAATGAGTGAGACATTTAATGCACAGCAACAGATTGTCATTATATCCTCCCATTATTTTCACATAACTAAAACGGAGTATCACGCTAAGTACGTTTTTTCTTTATTTTTCGAGCAGCATGTACAGTCATTTTTGCTCCAGTAACGTTCAAGGATAAGATCATTTGTTTGTCATGACACGGGGACATTACGCATGTCATCTTTTTCGAAATGTCATGTAGAAAAAAAAAAAAAGTCCAAGACGTGATGAAATTTCAATTCTAATTTCAGTTTTAGTTAATTATCAGTCGTTCAAGGATAAAGTGATAAATTTGTCATGACATCCAGCATATTACATGTGCCATAACTTTATAAATGTTCAGTAAAAATAAAAGAAATAATAATAATAAAAAAAAAAATAAAAAAACGCCAAGACTTCATGACATTTTAGTTTTAGCCGAGTTGTTTATGAGTTTCTATATAGTCTGGACGACACGGGCAAGGAATTCCCAACGCGAGGACAACATCCTCTACGATCAAACCTATGCGTGCTGTGACAGCCACACTACTGTTTCCTGCCCCCTGCCAATTACCGTCCCACTGTCCGTTTTGATTTGGTAATGAACGATAATAATTTAGCATAATACGGATGCCTCACCATTAATGTTTGAGACGGACCATCATATAGCGTCTTTCCTGTCCCTCCTTCCTTCCCAAAACAAACTCTTATCCTCATGTGTCATCCTTTTTTTACTATGCCACATGTAATGTGTTGGATGTCATGACAAATTTATCACTTTATCCTTGAACGACTGATAATTAATTAACTAAAACTGAAATTAGAATTGAAATTTCATCACGTCTTGGAGTCTTTTTTTTTTTTTTTCTACATGACATTTCGAAAAAGATGACATACGTAATGTCCCCGTGTCATTACAAAGAAATGATCTTATCCTTGAACGTTACTGTGCATTAAATGTCTCACTCATTCTTTGTTGATAATGACGTCACTTCTCCAGACTAAACACACGAGTTGATACTAGAATTCAGCCCTTGAGTACCATGACGCGTTTCCATATTCATTGTGGTTATTATTAAACATATGTAGGGGATTAAAATATAGCGAAGACCGTGGCCATTAATCTTCTGACCTCCATAGATCTTTCCTAATGTCAATAAAATGGTCTAATCTTACACAAATCTCTAGGTAAAAATGTGTCCTAGTAATGAATCTTGATGCATAGTTCGTACTGTCACTAGTAATTTGCTTGTACGCTCATTGTAACACACACACACACACACACACACACACACACACACACACACACACACACACACGGTAGTTCAGTGGTTAGAGCGCTGGCTTCACAAGCCAGAGGACCGGGATTCGATTCCCCGGTCGGGTGGAGATATTTGGGTGTGTCTCCTTTCACGTGTAGCCCCTGTTTACCTAGCAGTGAGTAGGTACGGGATGTAAATCGAGGAGTTGTGACCTTGTTGTCCCGGTGTGTGGTGTGTGCCTGGTCTCAGGCCTATCCGAAGATCGGAAATAATGAGCTCTGAGCTCGTTCCGTAGGGTAACGTCTGGCTGTCTCGTCAGAGACTGCAGCAGATCAAACAGTGAAACACATCCGGGATATGACTGTTCCGTTTCGTGTCAGGAAAAAAAAATCATCGGAAACGAATGCGCAAAATCGGATCGGTGCATGATACTGTGGATCCGTCAATCAAGGCTCTGTTCTTATCTCTAAATGGTAACCGGTCATTTCGCCCACATGCCAGTTCGCCACATTTCGCCTACAAGACGTCATTTCGCTCACAGTATGGAGTCATTTCGTTCACAGTATGGGGTCATTTCGCCTACAGTATGGAGTCATTTCGCCCACAGTCTTGCCTGAGTTTTTGGCTGACGCTCAGATCAAGGGATATGTTCCACTGGACACAGACTAAATGGAGAAAGGTCAGTACGTACATATATTTAATTGTGTATGAACACAGTTATCAAGCACTATGATTAAGTTTACTCAAGGTTTCTTTCTAAACGTTGTATACTCGTGTTGTCAGACGTTATGTAAGAATATGATAACTATATACATATGTACTATAATTTAATTGTCTTTATATAGGTTCAAGAGGTTGGTCTGCAGCACGGCTACACGCATGACGACGAAACTTGTACACACCTGCGCAGAGCCATGGCCCTTCCCTTTCTGCCTGAGGAAGAAATAATCTCGATATTTGAGCGTCTCACTCGCCAAGCCACTACAGCACAATCAATCAATCAATCAATCATATCCTGTGGCACCCTTGGGGATGCATAGGGCCTCAATGAACTCTCGCCACCACATTCTATCTTGAGCTATCTCCTGAAGGTCTCCTCAACATTCATCACACACTACTTGTTTCATTGTCCACAGCCACGTCTCCCTTGGCCTTCCTCTACCTCTTCTTCCAGGTGCCACCCATTCTGGTGCACCACGCACCAATCCATGTCTTCTATACACATGTCCCGACCACCTTCATATTGAGAGCCTCACATATTCATCTACAGGTTGCACCTTTGTCATTTCTCTAATTTTATTATTTGATATTCTATCCCACCACTTAACTCCCAAAATTCAAATACCAGGAATTTATTATCAGTAGTTATGGTGCTGTACCAAGACTCGTGTCCATAGATTAAAATACTACTTACCATTATCTTGTAAATTCTGATTTTTGTATGCACAGAAAAATTATTATTTCAAACTCTTTTAAGCGTTGCCATTGCCTGATTAGCCCCTTTTAACCTTTCCTCAGATTCTAAGTTCAAAGAACCATCTTTAACTAAATAAGTATCCAAGTATTTAAACCTTTCAACTTGCTTTACAATCATACCTTCAATTAAGCAGTCCTGCGCATTATCCATATTCATATTGATGATTTAAGTTTTTCTGCAGTTAATAACAAGTCCCATCTTTCGCCCTACTCTCATTAAGCAGTCCAACACCCTTTGCATCTCTCCTGGTCCATTGGACATCAAAGCTATATCATCTGCGTAATCCAAGTCCACAAATTTTCTATTTTCTTCCCAAAGTATACCAGCATCTGTATCTGCTGCAGCACTTCTCATGATATAGTCAATGACTAGTACAAATAGTAAAGGTGACAAGACCCCACCTTGGATCACACCAGACCTAACTTCAAATTGTTCACTCAAACAGCCATCAACCATCACTTTACAAGATGTTTTTTCATGGATGCTCATAATGATCCTCACAAACTCTAGTGGTATTCCATAATGCCTCATAATCTTTCCCATAGACCTTCTCGAAATAATATCAAAAGCCCTTTCAAAATCAACAAAGCAAAGACTTAGAGGGACTTTCATCTCATTTACCTGTTGCATTAGATGTCGTACAATAAATATCTGGTCATTGCATCCACGTCCCTTTCTGAAACCAGCCTGTTCATCCCTTAAAATATGCTCCATCACAGGCTCCAACGTATTTAACAATACTTTACCCACAATTACAAAGCATAATAGATTATATTTCACGAACGTGGATGCACAGTTCCACATGGCCATCTTCCAGCTGAAGTGTTTTTAACCAGTCCGTCCGTACCAATAATGACATCGAAGGATGGCACAACAGACTGAGTAAACGTGCTGCAGGACGATACAACCTTCAGTTTTATTTACTTGTCAACTTACTCCACAAAGAGGCCAAAATTACATCTGTACACATTAGGCTTGTGGTTGAAAAAAAAATTGCGAAGGATCCAGAGAAAAAAAAAATAGGAATTTGCAAGGCAAGATTTTTACCCTTTGGAAAGAATATGGTAGGGGCGAGAGATAGCCATATCAACTGCTCAAAGCATGTGCGTATATCAATAGCCCTGTGTGCACCTGACTTCTTGTATTTTTAGCAGTTTTTATGTTTATAATTTAAGAAGTATTAAAGGTGGTTGTGGTTTTGTATATCAGCTTTCAAGTTTTGGTTTTTAAGGTTTTATAATTAGTTAGTCAGATTTTACAGGTTTGAATTTTATTAACAGATTTTTTGCTGTACATGTGTTTTAATGTTTTATATGTAAGTAGGTTTTAAAAAGCTTTTAATTTTATTTATCTTTTTTTTTTATTTATTATATACATTAAAACATAACTCTTGTTTTCGAGTCTTTATTTATCACTTGATTAAATTCCATGTGGACGTGACATGGAACTTGTGGGCGAAATGACTGTTACATGTGGGCGAAGTGACTATTATATGTGGGCGAAACGATTCATACTTGTGGGCGAAGTGACTGTTACGTGTGGGCGAAACGATTCATACCTGTGGGCGAACTGACATGTGGGCGAAAAGACTTGTGGGCGAATTGACCGTAAAGCCTCTAGATCACATGCAACACCATAATATAATGCGGTTACTTCATTTTTTGTTTTTTTCCATTAAGTGCTGGTGAACTTGTGTGGCTCAAGTTTATTCAGTAAGCGCTGTTGCCTGTGACTAATTTCTATTCTATGATCGTTGTCAAAGCTTCTTTTATCGTAATCCCCGCAAACACCCATGTCCTTATCAGCAAAAATTTCCCTTCCTTGGTTTATCTTGTGTTTCTTTAGCTCCGTTGCCTCTCTTTGCCTCTCTTCCTTTCCACAGCATATGATGCAAGGGAACCTCTTGTTGCTCTCATTTATGCTATCCATGCTTTCGTCTTCAGTTTTCAATCGTTGCCTCCAGTCTATATCGCTGCTTCGTTCGGATATAAATATCTACCGTTTGACATCACATTTATAATCTCATGAACGCAGTCTTCCCTGTGTGTGTCTTCACACAATTAACAATTCTCATTGCAATTATATCACCTTTAATGGCTCTCTCGTCCAATTCCTCCACCCACATCCCAACAGGACATTCTGACCCGCCTGGACCTTCTCGTATCAAGGCTGTGCACATTTTCAGTCTAAAGCTGCTTTCACACGAACGATTTTCGCCAGTGCGGCAAATATAACACGGCAGCCGCATGGCACCTGAACATCTATAGTGACAGTGCAGTGTTTACTCGGGTTCCATTGGTATTCAGCCCGCACGGGATTCAGCCCACGGAATTCAGCCCACACGGAATTCAGCCCACACGGGATTCAGCCCACGGAATTCAGCCCACACGGGATTCAGCCCACGCGGGATTCTGCCCACGGAATTCAGCCCACACGGAATTAAGCCCACACGGGATTCAGCCCACGGAATTCAGCCCACACGGGATTCAGCCCACGCGGAATTCAGCCCACACGGGATTCAACCCATGGAATTCAGCCCACGCGGGATTCAGCCCACGCGGGGTTCAGTCCACACGGGATTCAGCCCACACGGGATTCAGCCCACTGAATTCAGCCCACACGGGATTCAGCCCACACGGGATTCAGGCCACGGGATTCAGCCCACACGGGATTCAGCCCACACGGGACTTAACTCACGGGCCCACACTGTTGAGTTGAATAGGGGTTTAATTGACATGGAACCCTTAGAAATATGACCATTTCTACTGAACGGATTTTTAGAAAAGAAAAGTAAATAACTTAAAGCAATATTATTTCCTTGACTATTCATTATTTTTACAGTAGTTAGTGCTCTATTCGCCGAACCCAGCTTGCACCACGAGGAGGTTGAGCACCATAGCAAGCCTTTTATATATATATATATATATATATATATATATATATATATATATATATATATATATATATATATATATATATATATTCTAATAGTTTTTTTTTAGTTTCTTCAGTTTGTAACTTAGTTTTTTTTTCTGGGGGAGGCTTATTTTTCTGTTTTCCTACAACGTGTGTGAGAGAGAGAGAGAGAGAGAGAGAGAGAGAGAGAGAGAGAGAGTGTGTGTGTGTGTGTGTGTGTGTGTGTGTGTTCACATTCACACGCACACTCTCCCCTAAGCTAGAGAAGATTATGTGTGTGTTTTCGTTCGAGTGCATATATACGTGATGAGAGAGAGGGTGTGTTCACATTCGCAATTCCTGTGGGCTGCATCCCGCGTGGGCTGAATCCCGTGTGGAATCCTGAATCTGAATCCCGTGTGGGCTGAATCCTGTGGGCTGAATCCCGTGGGCTGAATCCGCGTGGGCTGAATCCCGTGTGGGCTGAATCCCGTGTGGGCTGAATCCCGTGTGGGCTGAATTCCGTGTGGGTGTGGGCTGAATTCCGTGGGCTGAATCCCGTGTGGGCTGAATCCCGTGTGGGCTGAATCCCGTGTGGGCTGAATCTGAATCCGCGTGGGCTGAATCCTGAATTCCGTGTGGGCTGAATTCCGTGGGCTGAATCCCGTGTGGGCTGAATCCCGTGTGGGCTGAATTCCGTGTGGGCTGAATTCCGTGGGCTGAATTCCGTGGGCTGAATTCCGTGTGGGCGGAATCCCGTGTGGGCTGAATCCCGTGTGGGCTGAATCCCGCGTGGGCTGAATTCCGTGGGCTGAATCCCGTGTAGACTGAACCCCGCGTGGGCTGAATTCCGTGGGCTGAATCCCGCGTGGGCTGAATTTCATGGGCTGAATCCCGTGTGGGCTGAATTCCACGTCCACCGTTTACTCGTTTCAACATCTTCGTTATCTTCTTGTCATATCAGTTAGTGCACCATTGTCTTTCAATTATGGAGGGCATCAGAAAATTCATATATTTATTGAGAAAACTGAATAGATATGTTTTTCTGATTATATTATAGTATACGAATAAAAAAAAAATCCTACATTCAGTCAGAAAACTTCAGGTATTTGTTTACTTCCTTATTTTGCTGAGAGCTAGAATTCATAGATTCTGTGAGAAAACAGAAGATATCTCTGATTTCCTTAGCAATTTACTAAGAAAACTTGTAATTCAATAGAAATACCACTCTCCGTACGCGGGAAACACCGGATGTGTGAATGGCTGAATGCGCCTTTAGCAATACATTACCACAGAAACTGGTATGCGGCATTCCTGATGTTACGGTCTTGCTGGCAGTACGACACGATGCTTGTGAATACACCCACAGGAGTCAGTGTAATACTAAACGGTGCGGCATGTGCCGGACCGGCGAAAATCGTTTGTGTGAAGACAGCTTGAGTCGCCTTCCTTGACATGCAAACGCGATGTGGCAGACAGTGCGACGTTTAATTCAACCAAGTGATGCAATACTCTACCTAAACAATAATGATAATCTTGTCAGTTACCTTAGTTACTCACACCGGATGCTGTCACTCGTGATGTGTGTGTGTGTGTGTGTGTGTGTGTGTGTGTGTGTGTGTCCTGCTGACATCCAGAAATACCAGAAACTGCCAGATTGCCCATGCCGCTGATCTTCTATCACCGGTCCAGACTCCATTTCTGATGCACTTCTGCGCCGCACCTCCACTTCTTCAAAGGGCTTTAATTTAAGCTAAACTGACTTTTAAGGGTATTAACAATATTTGTACATGATTAGCAGAAAGATAAGTGGGAACCCAGCAAATTGTCTCTGTAGCGCGTGAAGATAATCGTGGCGGGAGAGCAAATGGTTTCACAATGTGAGCCCATGACCTGCTCAAACGCCTCCCTCTCTTCGCTAGTACGATCTTTTGGCGTCCCTATTGGTTCACTTACAGGCAATTACAGGTTCCGCTTTCCTTTACCTTCCGTACTTCCTTTTTTCTTCGTTTTTTTTTTCTACCTTTTCTCTTTCCTCTTACATTTTTCCTCAATACTTCCTTCTACCTTTCTTCCCTCCTCCTTTTTTTTTTATCATTATTTTCTATCATCCTTCCTCCTAGCTCACTTCCTTCCTTCCTCATTTTTCCCCTTTTATTTCTATTTTCCTCATTCTTTCATTTATTTCATTTACTTTTCTCCCTTCCTCCGTTTTTTTAACCTCTTTCCCTCATTTCATTTGTTCCTTCCATCTCTCCTCCTTTCCTTCTAACTTGCTCCATTTCTCCTTTGTTTTATAATATTATCGGTTTTTCTTTCATTTGTTTCTTTTATCTACCATCCTTCATCCTTAATGTTTTTCCCTCTAGTTTTCTTCCCACCTTTCTCATTTGTTTGTCAATTTTCGTTCCTTTTAGCTTTTTTTTTTTTCCTTCAAATCCTTCAATCTTTTCTTCCTTCTTTATTTATTTTTTTTTTCTCCCCATTTCGGTAGTCGTATATTCTCCCTTTTTCTTTCTGTGCTATCTCCTCGTGTTGTTCCTTGAGCTATAAGTATACTCTGGTTTGGGATGGAATATCACACAATCGTTAATATAAACTTGTGAGTAAACCCACAGTTATAGATTTGAAGTATCTATTCTGTACGTTTCGAAGGCCACTGCCTTCATTTTCAGCAGTATAAAGCAGAATGAAAAATACAAGCGAACTGAACCAAGGGAAGGGGGAGGAACAGAGGATGAGAGTAACGTTGCACAGTGTGATTGACCAACCCCACCTGTGAGCTCCACCCTACTCAAACCCTACCAGGACCTGATCTGTCTTTACCACTATAGTCACTAGATTTGGTAGGGATTTAGTCACCAGTGCTCTCATTAATGGATCTAGCTTAAACATGCCTTCATTTAGATTATAATTTTTATGGTTCTGTATATAAACTTATTCTAAAATCGCACGTTTTTTTAAATTGTTACATTTGAATAAAATTTGGCTGGAATGCCAATCAATTGAGTGGTCATTATCAAAAGCATGGATAAAATACTGTTTTCTCGTTTCGATATCATATGTGAAGCATTTTACAATTATCTGCATTAAAGCTAATTTCCCAGGTTTACCATCACTATGACAATTCATCTAGATTATTCTGTAATTCTTTTACTTGTTCATTTGAGGCTAGGGTACCCGCTATGTTGATGTCATCGGGAAAGTTCTATATTACGTACACTGGTGACACCCTTAATTATCTATGTCATTTGTTTAAACAAGGAGTAGAACTGGTCCTAAGATTAGTCCATGTGGCACTCCATGCACTTGTTACGTTAGTCCATTTGGATGCTTTTCAAATTAATCCAATTACTGCTCAATGTTTACGATTGTTCTGCCAGTTTTCTATCCATTTCAACACTTCGCCTCGGGTACCGTGAGAGAGAGAGAGAGAGAGAGAGAGAGAGAGAGAGAGAGAGAGAGAGAGAGAGAGTGTGTGTGTGTGTGTGTGTAGTTTCTACATCTAGTACGTAACATGTGTTTGTTTGTTTGTTTTTAATTTGTCTTACGTCCCTGGCTAGTGGCGCTGTTAGACATTTCTGCTGCATTTCCTTCCCGCCATCCTTCTTTATTCCTGGAGGTTTATTTTGTCAACCTCCTCCCGTTTTCTACTCTGGTGAAAACAAACAACGAGTACATTCCTTTCATTTATTATCAACATTATCAAGTACTGCTATTCTTTATCTAAGAAGGCAAAACTGACCAAAGACAACAGAAAGAGCTACAAAAAAGGTCATGCACTTAGTTTCTGGTCTACATACAGGTAAGAAAAATTTAGCCAAAAAAAAGTATAAGTATCAATGTTTTGAAACGTCCGGGTACGGACGGCATCCTGCTTGCTTTGACGGTACGCTCAGCTCTGGCTTCATGCAACTTCTTCTTCTTCTTCTTTTTTTATTTTTTGTGCTTCTTCAATGATCACGTTTACCGCCGCTGGGGATGATGCATGTGGGTGGTAGCACGGCATCCAGCTTTCCAGGGACACACATTCGATCTTCATCTGCCATTGCCGGAAACGAATGACGTGGACGGATGACTGTCTAGGTTTGCCCAGTCAAAAATTCAGTCATCAGTGACTGGGATGTACGCAATCACAAAGGGTTCCTCATTCTCAAAAACTATGGCATGGAGAGGCAAACACTTGATTCCTTGATATAGAGTGTGTGAAGTATTCAGATAGACGCTGTAGTTGGCATGATATTGCATTTTGCAATACCAGTTGAAGTCAGACGGCAAGGACCCGTTGATGCTAATGTTGTGACAATGAGGGTTACCATTGCTGTTTTCACCAAAGAGTCCCAGCACGGCAAACAGGGCAACAACTCCAATACGAGCTATGCAATTAATCTTCATTTCAATGAATGTAGAGTTGCAGGGGCGACTACAGGATTGTGAAGCGCTGATCTGAACCGTCAACTGAATGACCAAGAAGCAAGGCGTCGGGTTTTTATATACCATCAGTGAGAGGACGTAATATTTCGTCATGGTGTCGATCTGGCGTTGGTACGTTTTTAGACTGCGTAAGCTTTCCCAAAGTATCCTGTCATTATGTAGGAAAACATTATGATCGTCATCATTGCGACTGTTCTTACGTATCCATAAGCACGAGAATCATAGTCAACCTTGTTAAGTAATTGAAATAAATCTATTGAAATGACTTTATGAAGTTAACAAAAATAGTAACATCAAATTATACATACTACGAAGCAGAGAGGTGCTAAAACTGATATACATAATGTACAGTACTTATAGATAGACCTATACAGAGATGAAAGGGGACACTACCACCACCACCACCATCACCAACGTGGCAACATGGGAAAAAAACGCTGCCCCATGCCATAGAATTTATACAAATAGTCGTTATCATCGTAAACATAGACACTCATTGTACTATGTAACTTCCTTTACTATACACGCAATACATAAAATATCACTTTCAAACACCACATGGATGATAAGTAAGAGAGAGACGCATGTACGAAGGTTGATTTGGCAACATGGCTAGTTGTAAATGACCATACCTACCCCACCCTGAACGGACTTCATAGAGTGGAAAGACTATAGTGACAGTACGAACTATGCATCAAAATTCATTACTAAGACACATTTTTACCTAGAGATTTGTGTAAGATTAGACCATTTTATTGACATTAGGAAAGATCTATGGAGGTCAGAAGATTAATGGCCACGGTCTTCGCTATATTTTAATCCCCTACATATGTTTAATAATAACCACAATGAATATGGAAACGCGTCATGGTACTCAAGGGCTGAATTCTAGTATCAACTCGTGTGTTTAGTCTGGAGAAGTGACGTCATTATCAACAAAGAATGAGTGAGACATTTAATGCACAGCAACAGATTGTCATTATATCCTCCCATTATTTTCACATAACTAAAACGGAGTATCACGCTAAGTACGTTTTTTCTTTATTTTTCGAGCAGCATGTACAGTCATTTTTGCTCCAGTAACGTTCAAGGATAAGATCATTTGTTTGTCATGACACGGGGACATTACGCATGTCATCTTTTCGAAATGTCATGTAGAAAAAAAAAAAGTCCAAGACGTGATGAAATTTCAATTCTAATTTCAGTTTTAGTTAATTATCAGTCGTTCAAGGATAAAGTGATAAATTTGTCATGACATCCAGCATATTACATGTGCCATAACTTTATAAATGTTCAGTAAAAATAAAAGAAATAATAATAATAATAAAAAAAAGCCAAGACTTCATGACATTTTAGTTTTAGCCGAGTTGTTTATGAGTTTCTATATAGTCTGGACGACACGGGCAAGGAATTCCCAACGCGAGGACAACATCCTCTACGATCAAACCTATGCGTGCTGTGACAGCCACACTACTGTTTCCTGCCCCCTGCCAATTACCCTGTCCCACTGTCCGTTTTGATTTGGTAATGAACGATAATAATTTAGCATAATACGGATGCCTCACCATTAATGTTTGAGACGGACCATCATATAGCGTCTTTCCTGTCCCTCCTTCCTTCCCAAAACAAACTCTTATCCTCATGTGTCATCCTTTTTTTACTATGCCACATGTAATGTGTTGGATGTCATGACAAATTTATCACTTTATCCTTGAACGACTGATAATTAATTAACTAAAACTGAAATTAGAATTGAAATTTCATCACGTCTTGGACTTTTTTTTTTCTACATGACATTTCGAAAAAGATGACATACGTAATGTCCCCGTGTCATTACAAAGAAATGATCTTATCCTTGAACGTTACTGTGCATTAAATGTCTCACTCATTCTTTGTTGATAATGACGTCACTTCTCCAGACTAAACACACGAGTTGATACTAGAATTCAGCCCTGCTGTACCATTACCCGTTTCCATATTCATTGTGTGTGTGTGTGTGTGTGTGTGTATATATATATATATATATATATATATATATATATATATATATATATATATATATATATATATATATATATATATATATATATATCCTTGTTAAATAATATGAATTAATGCATCAACTACGGAACAAAAGAAAGGTAAAACTGAATTGGTGCCGGACATGAGTGAATGCGTCATACAAATTTTAAAAATAAATATAATAAACATTTTTCCTCGACACTGAACCTCGGAATAGTGACGGAACTAACATGTCTAGAGATGGTAAACGTGGCCAGTGCCGCCAGTTTACCTCGGATACACTATTTTAGCCGGGCAGGGAGTCAGTGCGCCCCACCTAGGTCTCACTGAACTTCGAACCTCTGGCGGAAATCCCTTACCCGAGGACAAGCCCAGTAGTGATTAATAGACCTTAATGATTTACATTTCACTTACACGCATTCCTGGAGCAATGAGGAAAGGTGTATACTGTATGAAGTACTGTATATCTGGGCGAGCTGTGCACCAAATGCTCCAGCCTCTGCAGAAAAACTGGTGCTCTGTCACCTCCTTCAATATATTATTTATTCATTTACTGGAAAAAAAAAACTTAGAGAGAGAGAGAGAGAGAGAGAGAGAGAGAGAGAGAGAGAGAGAGAGAGAGAGAGAGAGAGAGAGAGAGCGCAACTTCCCAGTTGATTGATGAGTGGCAAGAGTGGGTTTAGTTCGATTCACAAAAGTATAATTTTCAACCACGATCACTCACGGGTGTCACGCGACGCCTGCCACTCTATCCTTTGCTTTTCAGGAAATGTAACAACGTTCATTACATAAAAGTTTTATTTACAAAAAACCCAAGTGAAGAGACGCTCTGGTCCCATCCTCCTGCTTATGCAATTTTTCAACATCACAAATGTCTCCCCTACCCCCTTTTCTGGCCTTACTATACTAATCTGTGAAGAAATCTGCAATATGTTCAAAACCTGACACATCATAACTACCGCTCTGAGGCAACAGTAGTGTGTGAGAGCCGGGAACCAGTCATCATGATGTGGGAAGCGAAGGGTTGCCTGGTCTAAATAACGGGTAGTACTTGTTCATATTGAAGAACTCTGCATCCTAAAGGCTTCATTCCAATCAGGACACCAGTCATGATGCACCAGATGAAACAACCAACACATACAAGATTCAATACAGACCACTACCAAACGATATATATTATGAAGTGAGAGAGAGAGAGAGAGAGAGAGAGAGAGAGAGAGAGAGAGAGAGAGAGAGAGAGAGAGAGAGAGAGAGAGAGAGAGAGAGAGAGAGAGAGAGAGAGAAACATACATAGACCAGGCAAGAGCTCAAAATTTCCCATATGTGAATTTACCATAAACATCTGAGGACTGGTCACAGGAGAGCCACGTGACGCTAACTGCCTGCCTGAAAACCCTTTTTCCTGAAGCATATCTTTGATGTTGGTCACCTGTCTCCTCTATTGTACAATTTAAATGCCATGAAATTCATAACTTCTATTGTGTTTATCCATATCCTTTTAATTTTCTATATCTAGAATTGTTTTATAAGAATAAAATGACAAGCCAGAGTTACAATTTCAACAGAAAAGAACCCTCATACTGAATTACATTTAAGGCAACTAATCTATTCATATATCAGCCCTTGATCCCTCCCTTTTTAACAATGCCTCGCTATCTTATCTTTCAATACTCAATAAATGAAAAAATCTATCTTGTACAATAGAGAAGTTACAAAAAAAATGCCAACAAACATACAAGGTAAGGAGAGCTCAGAGCAGCTCAGCAGGAGACAGTGTACATACATCACAATAATCCAGCTAGTTTGTTTACTCAGGTGTCTCTGTTAAAATAGTTGATCACATTTCATAACAACACATTCTTCTCCCCCACAACCCATTGCTGCCTCAGTGCTGCTCAGATGGCTTGTCAGCATACAGGGTTGCTAAATTACAAGTCAAAATAAAAACTATTATTCACACCTAAGATTGAAATAAGACTCGGTGTAAGTACTAGCAAAATCATTAAAGTAAATAAGACCACACTTTTCATCATAGCTCTAGTAAATTGGCAATCCCCCTTTTTTTTTTTTGTACATACACACTGAAACTGTGTACTATTCATGTTGAGCTCTGATAAACATTCACTGACAACTAGTAGAGAATGATGCAGTAAGGCTTTTCACAGCACAAATAGAACTGATTACTCCAGGGCATTGTCTCTATCTGCACCTGCTGTGTCTGCCTCATCTAGTGAAGAGAAGTTAAGGAAATGTGCAGGACGGTGAACTTCATGATAAAACTCTTTTGGACTTGCCAGCTGAAGGTCATACTTCATATTAGGGTCATGACGTACTCCCATGAAGTTGTAATTCCAGGACCCTTGCAGTGGAGTCATGAAGAGGCCAAGGAAGCGGTCTGAGAGAAGCATCTGGACTTTCTCATAGTGCGAAGGCAAGTAACCTTTGGGGTTGTTGCCCATGTCCTTGTTGTTACGGCCCCATTCAAAGCCAGAGGGTGTTAGCTTGTAGGCCTGTAGGGAACAAGAGCCTGGCGTAAAGGAACAGGTGATAACAATGGTACGGTCTGTTGTCCAGGTGCTATTGTCAGCCATGACAGTGGCATGGGTGGTGATGTCATGAGGAGAGAGCTGAGGCAGTTCATTGGGTTGAGTGTGAATCCACCCCAAAGGCTCAAGCTCATTAAGGAATTCATGTGTTGGTAGCTTGTGTGGGAGGTGAACCATCTGATGTGTTCCCCACTGAGGTGGCATCACAATGCAGCGGATTTCCTTCACCTGAGGATTGTCTGGAGGACTCACACCATACAGGTAGCCTGCAATCTGTGTGCGTAGATCTGAGATGATGATGAACTTCTTTAGAACATTCTTTGGTAAAATATAAGTGAATCCAGTTTCCTTGATGTCATCTGAGGAAACGTAGATGTAATTAGTACGCAGGTGGAGGTTGGTGGCAGATATGGCCCTAACTCGCCACTCAGTCTTGCTGCTGAATGTTGCAGTTTCATAGTTGCTAGTGGTAGAGGTAATAATTTCATCACCATGCTTGTTAACAGTGCGTGTGGTGGTGGCTGTGAGCTGGGACTGTTCCTTAGTCTGCTTCTCAATTTCAGCAATCTGTTGCCTCTGGGCAGATGGAGCACTGATTTCCATACCCAAAATAATGTCCCTGATCTCAGACTGCGTAAGAGAAGCTACATTTACATTGTTCTTTTTACCATAATCTGCAAGAATGAGATCTTTAAGCTGCACTTCTACCTTGACCCAGTCTTCATCACTAAGGGAGGGCCAGATATGGTGAGGCTCTGTAATGGTGGTCTTGTCAGGCTTGAGCAGAACTTTGGTGCGGTCATTGTTGACATGAAGGGCTCGTAAGATAAGGATGAGGCGGGAGAAAGCGGTGTAAGATGAAATGTTCTTTAGCCAGTCATCATACAGATTGAAGAGCACCATCTGGGGCTCCGTTGCCTTCAGGATAAGATCACCAAACTTTTCCACCTTTAGGCAAGCCTGGAAGGGCAGCTGCAGCTCTGAACCCTTGATGACAATATTGGGGAAATCCAACAAGTGAACCTCAAGAGGGTCCAACATGCCTTTCCTGGTGACAATGATCTGCTTAGGCTGCTCCTCTACAGGGAGAGACCGAATGAGGGCAGCAACTTCCTCAGCAGTCTTCCACTTGGCCAGCTGACCAAGACGTTTCTGTCCAGCCCACACAGAGGTGTGGATGATCTTCAGGAAGAGCTGGCCTGTGCGAGGGTTGAAAATGAAAATGGCACCATTGATGGGTTTAGTTGTCAAGTTACCTTCAAATGTTTTGTGAATGGTCACTCTGTACACATTTGTATCATCAACAAACCAGATGATCTGATTGGAGAAAAGTTCACCATAGTTCTGAGAAGAAAGGTATGGTTCAGTAGGTTCAGAGGAATACAACTGGAGACCTTTACGAATGCGCTCACGCAACACATACAGGGCAGGGTTGGCTTTCATGATTTTTGCCATAGCTTGCTGTATTAAAGGTTTGGCTCCTGGGAACCAGTTACCGTAAGCACTGTGTAAATTATAGGCCAAATCAATGGCAATCAAAACACCTGTTGGAGATGGGTAGAGAGACATGTTGTCTGTGGTATAGTCCAAGAACTTTGCTCTGGCATAGCGCTCAACATCATGGGAATCATAGTCACCCCACCTGAGCTGCACATCAATCCAATACTTCTGTGTGGTGGAGCCATCCATGGTGTCCTTGGAGTCTGCTAGCAGTGAGGGTTTGGAGTAATTCCACTTGTAAGCTGCAAAGAGCAGAATGTCTGCACAGGAAGAGTTCATCTTGTAGGACTTTCGAGGATGGATGGTTTCCTTTTGCACTGTCTCAATCTCCAGGGCATCCAGCTCCTGATCAAACACTTGACAAAGATCCATGACAACAGACTCATGGATTTTCTGCCATAAATGAGCTCTGAATATCTGAATGAGAGAAATCTTCAGGGTGGGAATCTTACCATGCATGAAAATGCCAGTCAGGTCGAGCTGCACCTGGAAACCCACATACACATTTGCCCTGTTGATTGTGGGTGACCACCATAAAGTGAAGCGACGATTGGGGATCTGGTTGAGACCTGATCTTTGGGCATTGGTCAGTTTTTTATACTTCATGCTCTCCTCAAAACCTGAAGCTTTCTCCCAGAAGAGACCTTCCCATGTGGGGAAGTATGTTCCTTTGAAGAGTGTGTGCTCCAGGATGCCCTCCACACCTCCAAGGGCCTGGATCATGTCAGTCCTGTAGTTGTTCAGGTTCCACAGCTTACCATCATGGCGCTGATGAGTCCACCAGAAGGGATTCTGTTTAAGCACCTGGTACTGTTTGAACTCTGTTCGGATGCGCCACCCTTTATCATAAGCCAGGGTGTGACGGTCCTTCTGAAAGAGGGTGTTAATTCTGGGAATCCCCCTGTCCCAGGAGTCCTCCAGATCCTCAAGTGTCAGTCTGCGGTTCTGTGCTGTGGCTTCTTGTCTCTTAAGAGCATACTCAGCCCATACTCTCTGAGAGTCAAGAAATTCTGTCTCCCATGGCTGGATGTACCTGTATAAGTTTGGAATGAGCTGGTCTTCATCATGACTCATGCCAGACCTGAAGTGAGTGATGCCAACATCTGTCTGCTTGCTCCACCGCAGGTCAGACTGAGGAATGAGGACATGACCCATAGACAACATACCCAAGCCTCCTAACTCTTTTGGGGTGTAGAAAACAACAGGAGGAAATCTAGAAGGCATTTTGGAATTCAAACCAATCTTGATACGAGTTTGAATCTTATTTTCACACTTCACCAGGAGGTCCAGCAGTTCCTGTGTGTTCACCACAGACTCCCTGTAGTATGTCATCAGGCCAATCAGAGCTGTATTCCACTTGTTGACAATTTTGGTAAATGTTGTTGATCCAGAAGCCATAAGGATCTGTCTGACACGATTGTGGAACCTCTGCATGGATTCATCATCCACTCTCAAGAAACACTGGGAAGTTCTCTCCTTTGTCACCTCATTCTGTAGGTTCCAGACACCATCTCTGTGCTTGAACTCCTCATGGGTCATGCGACACTTGGGCAGGATGCGGCACTCGAACCCAGACATGTTGAACAGTAGGTTGGGATTGTCTTTGGAGTACACAGAGACAAAGGAACTCTCCCAGGTTACTGTGGTGACCGACCGTGGCAGACGATTCTTGATGTCCCAGAACACTGCTCGGCCCAGGTTGACGTCATGCTTCATGAGCCGCATCCTGGCATCCCTTGGCCAGCACTTCTTGTTGTTGTAGCCAACAATGTTCTCATTGTTAGGATCTGGGTGCTCTGTCAAGTACCTCTGGATGAGATCTTTTGCCTCCTCAGCCGAGAAGCGGAAGAAAATGTGGATGCGGTCTATGTACCGGGAGTAGAGGCGGATGGGGTGCTGGGTTTCTGTGGCTACATCCTGGAAATTAAGGAAGTCATTGGGCATCTGCGGAGGACCCGCCATGTCTGCTGAGCGCTTGAGGCCCAGCACAAGGAGATCCATCACCAGGCCATAGTACTGAACAATGAAAGAAGCAAACTGAAGGCCTCGGATGATACCATAACGATTAGTGTGGTTCATATCCTTGTAGTTGATATCCACATTGTTTTTGGCAGTCATGTAATCTGCAATGTTGTGGTCCACAATGAGACGTAGCAGTCTGTTGAGCAGTGTCAAATCAATCTTCTCATAGAGCTTTTCAAATTTGGACTCCAGCATTACATTGCACTCTCCATCTGCTGTATCCCAGACATCTGTGAGGTTGTTGATTCCCTGACACCACTTGTACACTAGCAGTGGTGGAGGTTCAGAGTCCCCAGGCTTTACCCAAGGTGGGAAGAGGCGACGTTTGTCTGCTTCATACCACAGATACTGATCCAAGTATGCATCTGTGATCTTTTCCAGAGGCTCTACATCATATACAGGGATCAGGTGGCTGTAAAGATCCATAAACTCTATGCCAACTTCCTTGAAGGCTCGCTGTGTCAGAAGATGACGCTTGATGCGAGACAAGGCCTCGTGAGGGTTGTCATAGGCCTGTTCAATCAGTCCGAGCTCCTCTCGCTGAGACTGGTTGAGACGGGATTTGACACTGTAAGCTTCCTTGAGTCTCTCCAGGGCTAGAATGAGCAGCTTGGTGTCATGCTTGTAGGAAAGTGGAGGGAAGGGAATGGGAGCAAAGCGGCGAGACTCCAGCCAATGCACAGTGGTGGTGTAGATGGCCACAGCTTCCTCAGGACTGATGTATGGTCCATCTTTCTGGTAGTTGTGTTGACGCTCTTGCTCTGATTTAAGGTACAGGCGAGTAAGCCTTCCCATGTTCTTCTTGCACACAGTCTTGTCCACTGTTGCTCCGCGACGGATGCGCTCACGGTTGTAGTGGGCTGTGTTGGTCCACCAGTCCGCTTTCATCTTAACATAGCGGAGGATCATGTTTTCAATAGGAGTAGGCAGGCCAGGAACCTTCCAAGGGATGTTGGCCTTCCAGCACCTCCAAGCCTCAGAGAGATGCTGAAGAATAGTGCGAGCCTTGTTCTGCTTGATCCCCTCTGGCATCATGTCCAGGATGTCATGCATGACAGAAGCACGAAGCTCTAGATCAAAGTGTGACTCCACCCGCTGTTTGGTGACCGTCTTGGCCACACCCTTGCTGTGGCGACCCTCAAACTGACGGGAAAGAAGGTTGCCAAGCCACCGCTCCAGCAAGGGGGTGATGCCTCTCATGAAAAAGAGCCATACCCTCCATCCAGGGGCCCAGAAGCCACAACCAGGGCCTTTACCCACCTGTCCTGTGTTGAACCTGTAGTAGATGACATGCTTGAGATCCTTGCACATACGGATCTGCCTCATAAGCTTGTACTTGTAACGGTACATTCCAGTCAGCTGGCCAACATGGGCAAAGATGTACTGGAGACCATCTGCCAGCTGGAAGGCATCCACGTTGTTGAGCCTGTATTGCACATGGGCATCCACCACCAGCTTGGTAAGACGAAGGATCTCACGGCACAGATGAAAAGCGTTGCCGAACCTGGACTTCTTACGCTCCTTGGTAGTGAGGGTTTTGACAGGCTTGAGGTTGAAGTTGTAGTCCAAGTGAAGGTAGTTGAGATTCTTACGATGGATGAGGAGGTTGAGCATGTTATAGCCCTGGCGACAAACTTGCAGCCCCACTTCCACCCAGTCCAGCGTTGTCGTCTGGAAGAATTTGGTGGCCTTGAAGGAGCGGAACAGGTAGCGTTTCTTCTGTGCTTTGGGAGGTCGGTGTTTGAGGGCATTGAGCACGTAGTACTTCAGTAGCTTCTGGTATGACACCCGCACCTGTGGAAAGAAGACCATATCTTTTTTTTTTTCTACGGTAATCTTTTCCATCATATACTCCTCTATATATTTCAACAATGTGTATGCTGACTTTAAAAAATTAGTCTCCCTATTCTATCAGATCTCTTCAATGTAAATCAATACCTCATTTGACTACCCTGAGTTTTCAAATCTCTATATTCAGCAAAACTCTCTTCTTGAATTGTGGCCAAGAGCTGTTTTTAAGCATACCTCCTTATTACTGACTATTAGTCTTCTAAACCTAACAGGATAAAAGAGATTTCAGTCTTGAGATTTTCATAAATATATGTCTGCTATGTGTAAGAGAGAGAGAGAGAGAGAGAGAGAGAGAGAGAGAGAGAGAGAGAGAGAGAGAGAGAGAGAGAGAGAGAGAGAGAGAGAGAGAGAGAGAGAGAGAGAGAGAGAGAGATTGCTGTCTTATCTTGTCCCCTTTGCAAGAATGTCAGCCAAACATATAGATAAACTGATAAAACTGCTAAACACAGAAGTTCCATCCTTATGGGTCCTATATTCATATTTTCATGTTTAGTACTAATTCTAATTTCATGATTCAAATCTATAGGCTAACAGTTCATAATTTTTAGCTGCCCATTGTAAGTGTCAAGTGAGTACATGGAACGATTACCTTCACTGGCTGACCCGGGGGACAGTGCTCCCTGTACCACATCTTCACCAGGGGCACGTCAATGGCTCGCCTCATGGTACCTGACCTCATGTTGAAGGGCCGAGGACTCCAAAGGAGAGCTATACCATTTGCTGTTGCATCATCATACAACTGCCACTCCTTCAGAAGAGAGTCAACACCTTCTGGTAACTCAAATTCCTGTGAGAAAAAAATACTATGGTAAAAACAGAAACTTCCTCTAAATCTGAATCCCATTCCCATTTTTCTCCCCTCATTTTTAATTATCAGCTTATATGACTCCATTTAAAAATTAATGTTTTCCACATTTGTTGTAGAATACACTACACCCTGCAGACTTACAGCATTGCAAGGTCATAATTTTCAATCTGTATCTCATAGACATATTTTCTGCTTGTGAATGATATACTTTCAGTTCAGTACATGTCATTTTTTGGACCAATAACTGTTGAATAAATGTATTTATAATTGTTATTGTGGTCACAAAAACAATTCAATTTAATCTAACCTATACACCAAAGCCATCAAGACATCTCAATGCTACACCAGACATAAGACAAAAAATTCTATATTCACCTCATCATCATCAGGCAGCAGCACCTCGCCCTTGACAGTGTTGCGGTGTGAGATGGGGTTGATGAGCGGGTCAAAGTAGAAAGCAGGAAGATCAGGATCCTCTGTCTTGATGTACAACACCACAGGGGTGTGGTACCAGCTCAGGTGAACATACTGTGGCATGTTGTTGAACAAGTAAGGGAATGCAATGCGGTATTCTGTGCGCACCTGATGCCTAACAATGATCTTGTTGATGTCATTGAACTCATTCCAGTCTTCATCTGCTGGGTTCATATCTTTGATCAATGGCTCAAATTTGGGCCCTCCAGGCAGTGCCATGTTCAGAGCCTGTGAAAACAAGTCTACATCATTTCATGAAGCAAAATGTCTAAATGATATTAGATATGAATCAACTTAAGAGACTGCATGCAAATCTTTGGGATATTTCAAGCAAACAAGACATAAAATAAAAGTACAAAAAGCTTAATGTAATACAGATAGAAACGAACTTTTGCTGTGAAGAAAGACTTGAGGTCAAAGAGGTAAAAGTAGTTATTGTCACAGACGTCAGTGAGTAACTGATTTGCCAGACGGTACAGAGTTGCCATCTGGGGCAGGGTGAGACGCCACTTGCGGTAGGTGGGGCCATTGACATGTTTGGTGTCAATCAAGGGCTTGTGCTCATAAAACCAGTCAGCAACCTGGGGAACATAAAAAAACCCATGAACCTTGATGTTATTACACCAAGTAACAGCAACATTATTCTAAGAAAAGTTGAGATATAAATGCAATTTCTCTGCTAAAGGTAAGTACAAGATGAAGGAAGGCAACTGTTTTAAGTGAATACTTTTCACTTGTTGTGACAGGCAGAAGCCTCAATATTTCACTTACAGGCAATCCCCACTTAATGAAGGTTAACACAACGAAATTTCGCTACAACGAAGATTTCCTTTTACTACCATCTGCTCGTTTAACGAATACCGAACTCGCTTTAACAAAATTTCATCCAGGTAATTAGCCCCGCCGTATTACGCAAGCCGACAGGCTATTGAATACACCAGTGCCTCTAGTGGACACAAAGCGCACCACTCACAAAACAATAACAGCATAAGCAGCAGCTCGTCTTCCTTTGCTCAACATGCCACTAAAACGCCCTGTAATGTCGCCTATCGTTGCTAAGAAGACTCTAGAAGTGAAGCTGGATATTATTCACAGACACGAGAGAAGCGAGAAAACTAATAGCATTGCTCGCCACCATGGCTTCACTCCATCTACTGTCTGTACTATTTTCAAGTCAGCAGACTCTATCAAGAAGACTGGTAAGACCGTACCTTCCTTGCAAGCTAAAAGAACCACCCAAACTCGTGACTCTGCAATGGATAAAATGGAAAGCCTTGTGGAAATATGGTACATAAGTTTTGTATGCGGTACAATGATGTGCCCTTTGTTTACATTCCATGGATTGCTGGTTAGCGTCTTTCCCGCTCCACTCTCCCTTCCTTCATAAATTTTTACTTTCATTAAACCTTTTACTTTACTGTGTTGCACTCTCGCTTTGTTTACTCTCAATAGAAGTTCAAGTCAGGGGTCAAACTTGTTATAATTGGTTCACTTAACGAACAGTTTTTTAGGAATGTAACCCGTTCGTTAAGTGGGGGATGCCTGTATTTCACTTCAACTCATTTGATGCAAATCTAGCATAAAATTAATTAGGAGGGGGGACAAAACAAATGAATAAATATGTAATCACAACACAGGAAGACACCTTGGTCCTATCCAGTCAGTCTTGAGGTCCTCACCTCCACATCTTCCTCTGGGTCCAGCTCCATCTGGATAGCCTCAAGAGGCTCCACATCCAGCACATTATCTGCAAAATCCAAGGGTGGCTCCTCATCATCAAACGGTGGGAACCTCATGCGCTTGAAGTGACGACGGTCTCTCTTCTCTCTCCTCATCATCATCCACATGGTTGACCACTGGGAGATGTACACAGGCTCAATCACCCATGGGATCTCATTGACAAACGTGATGGCACCTGTGATGTGGTACAGTACCTGTCCAAGAGGAAATCACACAACCTTTATGAGACTTTACATTACAAGATCTCATTATAAAAATATAAGTATGAGCATAAACTAGTGGATTTTAAAGGTGAAGACCAGTTTCACCTCTTTCCTATAATGCTAAGTAATGAGTTTATAAAAAGCCTTTGAAGCTTGAATGATACCAACTAACATGTCACAGCAACCACACAACGCACCTGCACATCTCTGATCTGCTCCCAAGGCATCGGCATGTTTTCGAGGAGCTTGAGGACGGCATGAGGCATGAACTTGAGCGCGCCTAGGTACACCCTCTTGTCATGACGGTACTTACGGCTCGACATGTCCCCGTGGTCACGGATGATCTTACGGATGTGCTCTGGCGGCATCTCCTCCTTCTGCACATCAACAAAGCCAAACTTGCGCTTCTCAGCATATTTCTTGTTGTGTAGCTGCTGCCACCTGTTGGTAAAATAAGTTATGAGAGATCACAACATTAAATGGGTATAATTCTCAAGAAGTCCTTGTGTGTACAATGACGCATATATAGGTGTCTAGAATATACAATGATATCTACAAGGCATCATATTTACATTGTTTAGTTGTTGCTGAGTGATTCTGTATTCTATCTTGAGTCTAACTGAAGACTGTATGTTGGCTTTGAGGTTCTATTGTTCCTTTCACCATTTTTCTCTCCACCAATCACATAAATGCACTTACTATATCATGCCTACCCTTCAGATTTTCTTGAGATCTAACACAGGTATATCGCACAGACAACAGTACGGTACCATTGTAAAGCTCACAAGATGGTTTAGGTGATATGCAGTGCTCAAAATGTTCACAAGAAAATTCTGAGCTGCTTTGCACATACTTTATTAAAGGAAAAAAGTGGAATTCCTTTATTTGTTATTCTTACTTTATGATGATAAAGATAATTTGCTTGTGAATTTAATACATAACATGCCTATTTATGAGTTTCTGAGGAAAGGAAATGGCTTCTAAATCAAAGTTTTGCAAGGCACGCAGAGACCACAAATGCCTGCCAATGAGAGGTATTAGAAACTTATGGAGCTTATTGGTGCATGAGAGGGTCAACAGGTTCACTTCCCTACTCACTTGTCTGCTTCCCTGTCACATCCACTCGTCCTCCTAACAAGTCTCACAAGCTTACCTTCGTGCCTTCTCCTGCATCTTCTCCAGAGAGACATTCTCCACAGGTGGAGGGCCAGCCTGTGGGCGAGGGATGGCCTGGGCCTGGGCAGTGTGAGCCTGTGCCTGGGCCTGGAAGTGTGCATGCATCTGGGCATGGGCAGCCTGGGCCTGAGCTGCAGCAAGCTGGGCTTGCTGCTGGGCCATGTAGGCCCATGGGCTGCCCGGGATGAGATATGGCGGCAGCGCCATCTCTCACTTGTCTGGAAAATAAAAAGGAAGCCTTCAACAAAAGCAAGTCCTTAGACTATGTACTTGCAAATAAGGAAGCTACAGGTAATAATAAAAGAGGTGGTAAATTTGTACTCTTTCACTACTCTTACTATCCTGGATGGCCTGTTTTGAATTAATCTGCTTGATGTTTATTGTCATTTGCTTATATATATATATATATATATATATATATATATATATATATATATATATATATATATATATATATATATATATATTTTATTCCCCTGACACTTCAATCAGAAACTAATGTATTGCATTGAAAACATAAAAGTAGATTAACATAAAACATGAAACTCTATCTGAAAAAAGTCCTCAAGATGAATAATATGCCAGTAACACCTTTACCATTTTTTCATCAAGACCCATACACTATTCCACAGAAATTTTTCTCCCTATCTTGACTATATTACTAATTCCACCTAACACTGATGCTTCAATTTGGTATTATCTAACACAAACAACAAGTTGGCTTTCATTACCCTTCTCATCTTTTACGATAGACCCCGGTAGGCACGATCGTGGTGCGTTTCAAATTCTGCGCTTATTTTATGACGTAGAGTTTGTTTATGTTTGAGGATATCTTTCATACATCAAGGCCTGTGATTGGCCCATTGTTTTCAAGATGGTGGATGCTTAGCCAATCATGGGTCAGCTTTTTCAAGCATTTGTTTATGAAGCTGTGCAGGCGGCAGGCATGACTCAGGCAAGTACGCCATTGCGAGTTTGCTGTTATATAAATTTTTACCAATTTCTAGGCTAGACAGAGGATAGACATGCATTTCCATTGGTAGATAAGTACTGCAGTAACATTTTACAATGCATGACAATACTGAGATTTGTTATTTTTGTATTTTTCTTGGCTTAGATAACAGGGCAAGGTGCAGCTGGCATGATGGAGGTGGATGAGGAGGGAGTGGTGACGCTCTGTGTTTCTGACCTTGAAGAAGTTGAATTTGATGACTATGCCGACACCAGTGAGGAAGAAATAGATCTAGACGACTTAGCTGTCAGGGAAGTAGAAAGTGATAATGATTCTGCTACTGTCACAGTGGCAGTGATAGTAGTGATGGTGAGGCAAGCCAGTCAGCTGATGCGTCGTCTGCACAGACT
Organism: Portunus trituberculatus; assembly: GCF_017591435.1. Classification (NCBI taxonomy): domain Eukaryota; kingdom Metazoa; phylum Arthropoda; class Malacostraca; order Decapoda; family Portunidae; genus Portunus; species Portunus trituberculatus. The sequence goes on along the minus strand of NC_059295.1, from coordinate 17,245,143 downwards.
GTGCAGACGGGAGGGTGGGCGTCAGTGCAAGGTGATGTTGGGCCTCCTGTTCCTTTTACAGGAGCCAGTGGACTCAAACATCCACCCAAGAGTGATGCCATGCCTACTGAGTATTTCAGAATGTATTTTACTAGTGATATAATAGACAAGATGGTCATGGAAACAAACAGATATGCAGAACAGTGGATTCATGAAAATGCCACGTACCTACGTGAAAAACCGAGGTCTTTGGTCCATTTATGGATCAAACAAGGTAAGACAGAGCCAGGAGAGTTTATGACTTTTCTAACAGTCATAATGAATATGGGAGTAATTAGGAAACAAACTCTCAAATCATACTGGGACTGTTCTAATACTAGTCAGTCAACTCCCTGGTTCAGTGCTCACCTCAGCAGGGAAAGGTTTGAGCTGCTGCTAAAGTTTAGGTTTGAGCTGCTGCTAAAGTTTATTCATTTCAATGACAACAGAAAAATGCCTCCAAAAGAAGATCCTGCTTATCAGTTATACAAAATCCAACCCCTTATAGATCATTTTCAGTAAGCGTTCAAGGATAATTATATCCCATGACGCAAAATTTCTATTGATGAAAGCATCATTGGGTTCCGAGGTAAAACCCCTAATTTGAGACAGTATATGCCTAATAAGCATCACGCATGCTTTGGGTTGAAGGTGTGGTGTTTGTGTGAAGCTGATTCAGGATACACTGTAACCTTTGAGGTGTACAAAGGAAAAAAACATTTACCAGTCAGTGAAGAGGGTATCACGTATGATCTTGTGATGAGGATTCTAGGTAAGGCAGATGTCTTTTACCATGGTTACCATCTTGGCTTAGACAATTACTTTTCTTCACTTAAATTGTTTGAGGACTTGTGGCAGAAACATACAACAGCGACAGGCACAGTTAGGGTAAACAGGAAAGGTCTCCCTGATGAAGCTGTACGTGTAAAGTTAGGGCAACATCAGGTTTCAGAGAGAAGAAAGGACCCTTACTCTGTGTAGCATACAGGGATGGCAAAAAGACCCCTGTGCTTCTCTCTACAGTGGCCAAAGCAGGGTTCACTACTGTGGAAAGGCCACAGAAAGGAAACAAGGAATTACCTTGCATTGTTGCAGACTATAACAAGGTAATGGGAGGTGTTGACCTGAAAGACAAAGCTGTATGCATACCTTGGGGAAAGAAAAACACTGAAATGGACAACAAAGAGTGCTTTTTCCTTGTTTGGTACAGCTTGTCTCAACAGTTACATAGCATATAAAAAAAAACACATCTCATAAACCTATTCTTTCAAGATACCAGTTCATGGTCAACATTATTGAATCAATTACTGACAAATACTCTGCACCAAAGCCTATCAAGGTTCACCGCACTCAGGTGCAAATCCAAGCCAGCAGACTCTCAGCCCAGCCAGCAGCAGGTCCTAGTCATGCAATATCACTACCAGATATTGATCATGATATGAAAGAGACTGTGCTGCTCCTCATCCAAAACGTGTCAGAACTTGTTACATGTGCCCCAAGTGTAACAAGGGATTTTGCTCAGAATGCTTCCCAGCCTACCATAAGAAGCTACAGGGATAGGTAGGCTGCACACTTCACTTGACCTTTTTTTCCACATTCTTACACCATTCATGATTAGCTTGAAATGTTACCATTATTATTTTTGTGGGGAAGTTTTGAATAATTTTTTTTCCAATTGGTTTACCATTCTCAAATGCTAATTTTTTGGATAGTTCCTGTCCTTTTTTTTTCCTGTATTTATGAATAAGTCATGTCAAGAAGCATTTTATACCTTCTAAATTTTTGAAAAATTAGTGAATCCAATTGGTAAGAGAAAAACCTTTGCATTCTTTGTTCATTCTCTCCTCCAAGTCTTCATTTTTATCACACTATATTATGCTTATCTGCTTGCTTTATTTTTCATAATGAATACATTATATCAAAGGAAACTCATTATCTTTCAAAATGATACAGAAATCATGAGCTTTGCTGATTTTTTCTTAACAAAAATTAAGGAAATAAAAGAATACCTTTATAAGTTTATCTTGCCCTCAATTTTTTTCCACTTTTGTTTGATTTTTTCATACATGTATAAGTTAAATTTGGTCACAATTTTTTATACCACAAGAAAGAGCAACTTCTAAGCTTTCTAATGATATATAATTGTGGCAGTGTTTGTTAAAATAATTAGACTGAACACTAAAGGAATCAAGGAAAATCTTTTTGTAATTTGCAACCCGTTTTTATCTACGTATTTTTAAATCGCCCATTCATTTTATGGCGGGGTATAAGGGTTAAAGACCTTGTTTTTCTGATCAATTTGAACCCATACATTCCCGTATGGGTATGTATGGGTTGAAATGATATGGGTGAACTGTTCGTGTTATTGTAACAATTTACCCTTCAATTCCTCAAAATTTCACAATTAATAAATCTTGATTAACCTATTGTATTCTGCATAGGTGCATAACTCAGTCTTCTTCTATAACATTATTATGATGCAATTATTTTTTGCGACTGGCGCACCTGCAGATCTGTCCTACCCTATATACCCTAGCTCCATGAAATATCCAGTTACCGAAATACCACAGTCACCAAGGGTAGCCAACTAAGTAAGTTAACACTTACTGGCAATGTTCCATCTTAACCCCTTCCTTACCGCAAGACTGTTTTGTGGTACGTGCGTACCACGCGCAAAAGCGACCTCGTGGTACCACAAGATGCTGCCGTGGTACGTGCGTACCACACCAATACATTTCCGTGTATAACCGTGGCCTGAGTGCGGATTTTGCCTTTTTCATACTCCACGTGGTTCACTATAAACAAACAAACACTGGAGGCATTATTTTTAGTCACCCCAGCGTAACAAAACCATCTCCCCCACTAGCCAATCAATATCGGAGTTAATTTTTCATGCATAAACTATAAAGCCAATCACTATTCTTTGACATATATTATTCCCACAGTCCCCCCAAGAACATCAGTTCTCTAGTATCGGCCGTGGTGAAACTGTTCTATTGCCTCTAGTTAGAGATAATGGCGTCTGCTTCGTGTAGCAGCGATGAGGATTATCATAATTATGAGACAGATAGTGAGGATATACTGGAAGACTCTCCAGATGAATATGATTCAGACTATGATCCTGAAAAAGAAATAGGAGAAAAAGATAGTGACAGCAGTGTTGAAACCCTCTCGGCAAGTGAGGGGGAGCAGCCTAGTTATGACTGCCTCAGGGCCACCCTCACCAGGTGCAGAGTGTGTGGTGCTGAATTTATGATTAGTGCACAATTTATGATTATGTTTACGTTTTCTTTTATTAATAAAATGACAAATATGTTTAGAAAAAAGTACATAACACTGAGTTAGAAAGAAATATAATGTGTAGATCTGGCCGTGAGGCACGTGCGCACACGGGCAGGGGGCTGCGGTATAGGAGAAGGGGAGTGGCTGCGGTAAGGAAGGGGTTAAGAGGACTGGCTGGCTGCTTGCTGTGCCCAACAGCCACCACCTAACCAAACTGACCTCATCTTTTACAGCAAAACTAAAGTAAGTACTAACATAACCTAACCCAACTACAGTAGCCTACCATAACCATATCAGCCTAAGTTAACCTTAGTTAACACTAGCACATGAAGTCTTTAGGTTGTGTATAAACATGTCACTGCTAATCTGTACCTCATACACATTATACATTCCGCTACTACTGCCTATACACGAAGGGGTAAATTTGCAGTTTCAACCAACATACCCTATCTTATATTTCTTTCTCCTTATGTCTAACAAGCTTGGGAACCTCCTGGGAAACCTAACCGAACCTAATTATCCATTTCCGATAGGGTAAAATGGGGTTTGAAATGCTGGTAGAAGTGTGATCTAGACCGTGAGAAAGTGTATCACTACGTGTGGTGTATTGGTTGAAACTGCAATAATTTCCACGAGGGATACCTAAACACCCTTCACCTACCAAACACCGTTACATTCTGGACAAAATACGACGCCTCCTTCTACTCGTGAGCCGCGTCATGAAGGGACCACCACTGACATGAATGAACTCACTGTATCTAAACCTAACCTAACATGAGCCTATGACGCAGACGAAGACGCTCAATCCCACGACACGATAAGCAACAGCATCCACTAGGAGTTCCATTATTAGCTGGTTTACGAGTCCATGGCCTTGTGGAGAGCTGCTTTTATGGTGGCTGAGCAGGGCCTGAAACCTTATCTACAACTACATGCACTCCTGTCACTCCACAAGCCAATACCACACTGTTATGAAAGGAAGGGCAACAGGCGGCATCCTTCCCAACACACCCTCACCACCCTCCACACGCCGCCCCATACCACACCACCCACTCCACAGCCTCCACCACCACGCCACGGCCTCACTCACCTCCTACCACGCGAGGGACATTCGTTACTACGCCTCCAGGTGATGGGATTACTTAGGCGGCCAAGCTGAGCGGCGTGTTGTGTTGACAAGATGGCCGGTCATACAAAACGTTGGGGACGCGCCGCAAGAAATCCACATGTTTGGCCTCATTTTGGTTTTTTTTTATTCACTTTTCAATCGTTTACTTCGAAATTTTTATCTTTTATTATTGTATGATTGATTGTTGCCTTTTGTATGCTTCATTAAGTTAATATTTGGTTAATTACTTTACTTTATTTGATTTCATTTTATCTTATTCTATCGTTTACTTTAAAATTTCCACTATCCATTTGTTTATTTGTTTATTGTCTTGTTCTGTTTTAGTCTTTTCCCGTTCATTGTTTACCTACAGTAGGTACATTTATTTGGTATTTCTATCCAGATACATTTGGCTTGTTATTTTTTATTCACTTTGTTTTATTTACTAATTGTTAGTCTATGTTCTCATTCTACCTATCATCAATCACTCAGGTAAATGTTATTTACTTGCTTACTCCTTGTAACATACCATAACACTATTACGAAGATGCTATATGATGAACGTCTACCGTAGCAAGTTATACCTACTATAACCTGTCTACCGTACCTACACAACTCTCTCATAGGAACGTAAGAACGCAAGAAAATGAGGAAAGCTGCAAGAGGTTGCCAGTCCTACCCGTGGCAGTCCCTGTATGAACAAAGCTACCTATAATTCCATCTAACATCCTCATCTATGAATTTATCTAATTATCTTTCAAAGCTCCCTATTGACTCAGCACTAACAATATGATCACTGAATCCGTTCCATTCATCAACCATCCTATTACAGAACAGTTGAACCTTTCCGCTTCTTTTCTAATAATCTAAATTTCTTAACCTTGAACCCATTATTTCTGGTTCTATCCTGGCTACTTATAAGAACTTTGTTCATATCCCCTTTGTTATAACTCCTATGCCACTTATATATTTCTATCAGATTCTCCTCTTAACGCCTTTCTAAGGAATGCAAATTTAGTGTATTCAATCTTAACTTCGTAAAGGAATCTTCCTCATCCCCTGTATCCTTTTTTTTTTTTTTTTTACGCCATGTGGGCTTTTTCACGGGAATTTCTGGGCTAAAGGGGATACTTTTTTTTTTTTTTTTTTTTTTTTTTTTTTTAGATATATTCCTTTGCACTGATTCTCATAGACCTATATCCTTCTTACAATGTGGGGACCAGAACTACAACATAATCTGGATGCGGTCTGACCAGCGCCAAATACACCTTTAATATTATTCAATTCCGAATTTCTGCTTTTAACATTCTTTCAATTAATCCAAGTATCCTGTTTGCCGTTTTTCTAACCTCTATGCATTGTTTTCTTATTCTCAGACCAAGATCGGTGTTAACTATAACTCCTAAATCTTTTTTATATTCTGAACCCATGCAGCAAACACCCCGTTGTTTATCGTCTACGTACGTACCTATAGTATGGACTTTCTCTTTCTACGCTAAGTACTTTGCATTTGTTAATTTTAAACTGGATTTGCCATCTGTCTGTCCATTCATTCATTCTATCCTAATCTGCTTGCAAGGTGATGGCATCCAAATCTGACCTATCTACGTATCACCGCAAATTTACTTACACCACTACTAATTTCACTATCCAAATCATTGATATATATTAAAAAAAAAAAAAAACTGATTCTGAGTTATTCCTGTGGCACTCCGCTAATTACTCGACTCCACTCGGAATTAGAGCAGTTTATTACAACTCTGTCGCCTCTCGCCTAACCACAACCTTATCCTGTCTAATATTTTGTCTTCTATCCCGTGCTCCCTAATCTTTCTCAAGAGCCTTTAATGTACCTTATCAAACGCTTTATTAAAATCTAGATATAGGATGTCATAACTATCACATATCTTACAATAAACAAAACCATTACTTCTGCAAGCTTACCTAATTGTTTACTTATCTATTGATTATCGACAAGAAATCAGTAACTTCGTATAGATCCACTCAAAACGAACATTAAACGTCAACTTACCTAGTTCTTAAAACTGATGCCAGTGATACCAAAGAAATGACAGCAAAATTAACGCAACTAACAACATACAGAAAACCGCAACTTTGTTGAGATAAACCCAGCTCGAAGCTTATAGCAAGTTCAATCTTCTTAAAAACGAATACTAATGCACTAATACTAATGCAACTGTAAAAAAAAAAGAGCGAAATAAGCATACTATACATTTTCCCTCACTCTAATACAGTGTACCCATTAACAACACAGGTTTTCTATGACCAAAACCAAACACAAACAAAACGAGCCAGTCGTTATCATAGAAGACAAGACAAGCTGTGAAATTGAGAAGTTGAAAGTAAACACTGATTCTGTATAAACTGCCGACTGCTAATTAGGAAAGCATAATGTGAACAGGTAGCGTGAAACAGTATGGGGATAGAGAGAAAAGCAGAGGGCAGGCAGTAAGGAAGGAAAAAAGGAAGATGTGTTGAGAGGCAGCCGATTATAGGGAACTGTGGTCACAAAAGGTGATCTGCAACACGGTACAGTAACAGTTTATTTACACCATATAAAAACCTCTGGTCGATACGTAAGAGGAAAGACTACATCCCCTCAGCTAACCCGTCACGCATAGACACCAACGAACAGCTGACACGGAAAACAACAGCTGGTTAAAACAATGAAAGGGATGGAGGTGATGCTCAAAGTGAAAACTGTGCACGATCTTACATTTCTACATCGAAGTAGTTATATAATGAGTGTCAGTCTGTACATCCAGCACCGTCACAATATGAGTCGTAATTAAAGTGGTAGCTATCATGAGTGCGCCGTGCTGGTCATGCAATCTGGTGGGTGAGGATCACCGTGCTCCACCCTTCGGGCTCCCCTCCCTCTGCCATGGTACGTACTCCTTTGGTCCTTCCACTCCAGTACGTGCTCTGGGTCAACGGGACTGTACTCTCGTGCATTACTGCGTCATCTCAATTATTTTTTTCAACAAGTGTTAGTGAAGGTTACTAGTGTTTCCAGTCATTGAGTATTCTGGCCTTGAGTTGTTGAAGGCCTGTGCCCACCAGGAAATATTGTTTGGAGGTAATATTTGTAAACAATGGAAAATATTTTGAAATTAGTTTGAAAATATTTGAGAAATCCTCCCATCCACTCTTCCATTCATTCATTCATTCATCTTTCCCTTCATCCATCCCATCAATCCATCACATTATCTAGTCATCTACCCATCCATTCATCCATCCAATTGTCCGTCCATCTATCTGTTCATCCATCCAATTATCCGTTCACCTACCCACTCATTCATTTAATTATCCATCCATCCATCCAATTATCCGCCTATCTATCTATTCATCCATCCAGTTATCCGTCCATCTATCTAATTATCCATCCAATTATCCGTCTATCTATCCACTAATCCATCTAATTATCCGTCTATCTATCCACTCATCCATTCAGTTATTCGTCCATCTATCCACTCATCTATCCAATTATCCATCCATGTATCCACCCATCCATCCATGTATCCATTCATCCATCTAGTTATCCATTAATCTATCTACTAATCCATCTAATTATCCAGCCATGTATCCATTCATCCATCCAATTATCCGTCCATCTATCCGCTCACGTATCCAATTATCCGTTCATCTGTCCACTCATCTATCCAGTTATCCGTCCATCTATACATTCATCCATCCAATTATCCGTCCATCTATCCACTAATCCATCTTATTATCCATCCATGTATCCATTCATCCATCTGATTATCAGTCCATCTATCCATTTATCCATCCAATTATCCGTCTATCTATCCACTCATCCGTCCATCTATTCATCCATGCACTCGTTCATTGATCCATCGATGGAAAACTATTCATCAAACATATCCCAAAAGTTTCCAGACTGAAATAGTTGACAACGATTTCTGGTGTATATTGGGTCATTGCCACTGCATGTAGCTACTGTACGTATTTGATTTCTGACAGTAACGCATTCGTGTGTTAAGAATTATATCCCTACAACGAAAGATTATAGTTTGATATATGTACTTCCTTGCAAATGTGTGTGTGTGTAATTCACCTCGGTCGTCTGCTGGTCACCCAGCCAGTCTTCCCCATTACGGAGCGAGCTTCGGGTAGGACTGAGACCACATCACACACAACACACACCGGGAAAACGAGGCCACAACCTCTCGAGTTACATCCCGTACGTATTTACTGTTAGGTGAAGAGGGGCCACACATTAAGAGGCTTGCCCATTTGCCTTGCTGCTTTCCGGGACTCGATTGTGAGTCGAGCGTGCAAACCACTACCTACACTATGCGGTGTCTGTGTGTGTGTGGACCATATTCTGAAATACTTCTGCCTGACACCTCCACTATTAGATGGCTTTAGTTGAAGTGACGTGTTTTTTTTTTTTTTTTTTTTTTTTAGCGTTTTTGGGTATTCTAGTGACAGATTAATAATACGTTTTCATTATTCAAACGAGAAATACTCTTGAGAACCCGGATATATATATATGTATATATATATATATATATATATATATATATATATATATATATATATATATATATATAAAATTAGTCATCTCGGTACCCTTTGGAAAATAGTCATGGTGAGAGAGCAAAGCGTTTCTGAATATTGGTGTGTGTGTGTGTGTGTGTGTGTGTGTGTGTGTGTGTGTGTGTGTGTGTGTGTGATGACTTATATACTACATCGCTCCGCACAATTTTTTTCGTTCAGAGCATTCTATTTTTTATTTATTCATTTATTTATTTATTTATTATTATTTTTTTTTTGGTATTATGTTACTGCAACTCTACTACTTAAATATTCCCATTCCCTGTTTCCTAAACACACGTACCGAACTTCCTGCCATCCTTATCGTAAACAATAATTTTTTAACCCTACCTTCATAAGTTTTGCTATAGGCTCACGACGAGAGAGAGAGAGAGAGAGAGAGAGAGAGAGAGAGAGAGAGAGAGTTCATCTGGTACTAGAAAATAATTGCGTAAGAATAGTACGGAAAACAAACAAACCACCACTGCAGGTCCTTGGCCATGATTGTTTTGAAGGTGTCACTGCACTTGAGTGGAGTAGTGTAGTGCCGACAGAACAGTATTAACGAGATAATAAAGATACAGTGAGGCCGGACTGAACTGGCTCGGTTTTAAGAGTGTAGTTTCAAGGCCCCTCCATTCCATGAAATCTTTATTTTTTTGGCATTTTTTTTTTCTCTCTCAACATTTTGATTTATGATTCTTGATAGGTATTTAATTTTTCTTTCTTTCGTCCTTGGTCCTACTGCACTAGTCATCAAAACGAAAATAGAAGTGATTTAGTTATTTACATTTGAAAAAGTTTATGACACACACACACACACACACACACACACACACACACACACACACACACACAAGCGCGCGCGCGCACACACGGCTTACGCAATATCAGCAAGCACACACGTAACATTGGCAATAGCTGTGGCACCCCAGAGCCTTCTTGGCAGTCTCGAGGCACCGCTCCCACTTGCGACGAAATGTACATAAACAAAAACAAATACAAATGCTTATACCTCTCTCTCTCTCTCTCTCTCTCTCTCTCTCTCTCTCTCTCTCTCTCTCTCTCTCTCTCTCATGCTTAGAGTTTTGTTTACTTTTTATTTACATAAATACATATGAGGATGGTATAACATATGTGTACGTATGCGAGAGGAACTTTTTTTTACTGTTTGTTTTAATGGATAAAAATGTCTTCATGATTTTAGTAAAAGAAAAATATTCCATGTATACAAACGTGTGTTTGCAAGTGTATAAACACATGATTAATTCTGAAAATGTCCTCATTATCTGAACACACCACACAGCATACAGTCACATCATGTACGAGTATACTTATATGTTGTCTTTTCTACCGGACTGGCTTGGTTGGTATCATGCAAGCATCACGTGATCATGGGGCTCGCGTCAACACACACACACACACACACACACACACACACACACACACACACATTCCTTTCATGATTGCAAATGTATTTCTGATAACACAGATAAATAAACTATGTTGCAAAACATTTTATATGAACAGATTTAGATGGACTATTATTACTCGTATATCTTTTTTTTCTGAAGGAATTGTGAAATACATTTACAGTAACTACGTTGCTTTGTCTAGGCCTCCCAGTGTAGGATTGCTAGTCTTATGAATACATAGATTTAAAAAAAATGTGTGTGTGTTTGATCTGCTGCAGTCTCTGACGAGACAGCCAGACGTTACCCTACGGAACGAGCTCAGAGCTCATTATTTCCGATCTTCGGATAGGCCTGAGACCAGGCACAGACCACACACCGGGACAGCAAGGTCACAACTCCTCGATTTACATCCCGTACCTACTCACTGCTAGGTGAACAGGGGCTACACGTGAAAGGAGACACACCCAAATATCTCCACCCGGCCGGGGAATAGAACCCCGGTCCTCTGGCTTGTGAAGCCAGCCCTCTAACCACTGAACTACCGTGTGTGTGTGTGTGTGTGTGTGTGTTGTCCTGCTGGTGCTGGTGATGCTGTTGTTCCGGGGTTGCGGGTCACGTGATTGACATACTCCACTCAGATAAGCAGCCAACTCTACCAGGCTTCCCTCGTGTTGTCCGCCTTGACCATGGCACTACGTCTCCACTTACCGCCACCACCACTTCTCCGCTTCCTCATTTATCACGCTGCCCCTGACCTGTGCAACACGAGGTGCCTGCTTTTTCCGGAGGCTGCATTCCCAAACACTTAGGCGACTTATCTTATTGACTGCTTTTATCAGGCCGCACTGAAAGTTAGTGGGGGTTTCCAAGGATATTTTGTCATGATGATAGTGATAGGTTGGTAAAAAAAAAAAAAAAAATACACGCCATTAGCAGGATTAACTTACGTATGAAAATCTGGCGAATGATCTGTATATGTATTCCTCGTTAGAGATCTGAACATGTTGAAAATGGTGAGTTGGGTTATGATTCATGTTCTTATTGTTATTATCACACCTGTCACCAACGTTTTGAGTGGAAACTTTCGGAGGACAGAACCACGTGCAGGGAATGGAAGGTTACATAAATCATCTTACTCTGTTATCTAACGTTGACATTCACAGCACGTGGAGAAAAGTTTGATTAGCATACAATAAGAAAGATTAATTTCATAGCTATTAATCAAAAGGACTATATTTGAGATGTCGCAGAAAATAAAAGGTTTATAACATCCATATTATTGAAAAAAATTTGATAATAGTGAAAGGGCTGAAGTAAATAAGGGTTTAATATCCTGATGAATGGGATGATGTAATATGATGATATGTTTACTTTTTATCAGTGTGTGTGTGTGTGTGTGTGTGTGTGTGTGTGTGTGTGTGTGTGTGTGTGGTGAACGTCCCCGCTGCTACTGTCCCGGAATCTTGAGTCAGGTGACGTTGTCTCTATAGATTAGCAGCCCACAAGCTTTTGTCCCGTGCCGTTCACCTTGACCTGCTGGAAGTTCAACAGCACTGACCTCACAATATAATTACGTGTATGAGTATAGGATTAACAAGCAGAATGATGACAGTAACACGATGAACAAGCAACACAAATAATTTATGATGGCTAACAGTAGTAGCAACAGCAATAACACAACAATAACAACAGCAGCAGCAACAACAACAGCAACAGCAACAACAACAACAAACATAATAATTATAATAATAATAATAATAATAATAATAATAATAATAATAATAATAATGCCAGTTACCAAGTGCCTAACAAACTTAAACGTCGTAACACACACACACACACACACACACACACACACACACACACACACACTACCTACCGATCTACTATCTCAACACCCACCAGCCAGCACATGGGCCTGCAGACATGTTATCTACCTCCAGCTCGTTATCAGTCACGGTGATATAGCCAGACACGTCTCGAAACCAAGTTTTTACACGAAACGTTGAACCAAATTGTATTGCATTATTGCCATGCTACTGCAGACTCTGGTATTTGAAGCGTGATATTGCAGAATGTCGGGTGATGCTGTTCGTTTTCAATCTCTCGCAGGTTATTCGTCTTGAGGCCAAGGGGCAGTAATGATTTGTATTTAAAAAGTACCTGTCGAGACATGAGTAGTGGTATGGTGCACTCGTTTTGTCCCTCGGCGCACATGTTGCCTTGCCGAGCCACAGCAGGCTCGCCACGAGCACCAGTCTGAGAGAAATTTTAGCTGGGAGAGGACGTCTGGTGCATCGCTTCCTTGGTCTTTATTTAGCTCTGTTGCTCGGTACAACAAAACGCTCTGGTCGTCTAGCAACTAGTCGGTAAGTTCCATCCATTACTATTTCCTCCTGTTTCATTCTATATTGTTTCACAAAAAGAAAGAAAAAATAAGATTGGCTAAAATTTAAATGTAATCATAGAGAAGTGCAATTCTAATGAAGTATATTATTGAAGAATATTATACACTCCCGTAACCTGTGAGCTAGTGGGAGTCGTGCACGTAGTTGTAGTCCACCAGAGCGTAGGCACCATATCTTTGTAAGCATCAAGGCCAGTGTGGACTGTTGTCTACATATTAGTACGCAGGTGTGGTGACAGTTTGCACTTGTAGTTTGGCTTGGCCATTTCCTATTCACTATACTGTTCCACCTTCCGCCATCAGCCGCGCATCAAGTCTTCGGCTGTAACTATTAACCACTGCCATAAATACTCAAGGTGTCCTTGATGTCATCAACTGATGTATATGACTCATTCAGGTGAAGGCAAGATAGACTTGCATAACGTCACCCAAGTGTATATGTTCAACTTTAAATTGTTGTATGTATAAGTGTGAGGAAATTAGACAAAAATCCTCAATGACAATTATATATTCTTGATCTACTTGTTATGCTGACCAGACATGGTAGAGGGCGTGTCGGACAGCGGCTGGCACGCCACCCTGACACGGGGGTTGAACGAGGCGTGGCAAACCAGACTATTCACTGACCTCGTCATCAGGACTCAGGACCAAGTCATTCATGCTCACAAGGTTATTCTCGCAGCAGCGTCACCTTACTTCAGGTCAGACCAGGTTATTTTGTACATTCTTATAATGCATGATAGAAGTTATGCTCATACATTTAGTAGTACAAATGATTGTTTCTCCCACTTATTATTGCCGCCCTATGTTATAGAGCCATGCTGTCCGCCGGGTTGGTGGAGGGGCAGACGCAGACCCTCGTGCTGGAGGACGTGTCGGGCAATGTGCTCAACACAGTGCTCACTTTCGTCTACACAGGCCGCGCTTCCCTCACGGAGCACAATGTCCAAGAGGTGCTCACTCTGGCAGACTACTTTCAGATACATTCCTTGAAAAAACTGTGTTGTTACCACCTCAAAACCCATCTGGTGTCTCGCACTTGTCTCAGAGTATATGAAGTGGCAGCCCTTCACAGGTGCAATGATCTGGCTGCTGAGGCATTGGCATTGGCCACCTCCCAGTGTTCTGAGGTGCTCGCCCAGCCAGACTTCCTTACTCTGCAGCCCGAGACGCTACTCACGCTACTCAAACAGCCTTACCTCAGTGTCGAAACTGAGGAAACACTTTTCGAGGTTCGTTACGTAATAGTGATTCTTCAATTTCAAATCTGTTGTTTTATTATAATTTTTCTAACATTACAACCAGTATTGTGGCAGTGCATTGGCTAAGTAACCATGCATAACTGTGTGTTTCAGGGTGTAGTGGATTGGGTTTCCAAAAATCCTCCAGAGCGGCAGAAATGGCTGCCTGTTCTGATTAAGAACATCGATCTGGAGTTTCTCAAGTCTAACAGGAACAAGTGGCTGACTGTGCTGAAGGAAAAGCAGCTCTTAGAAGACCTTAAAAATGTCATAGAACCTGCTGTGGTGGAATGTAATGGCGACGATGAGGATTGTGAAAACCAGTACTCTCAAAAGACGATAAGACACAGTGCCATGGAAGAGGTGACTTTTGCTGTTCGCAATGTAGATTCATGAAAAATAATAAATTATAATAGAAACAATATAATAAATATATGATACAATTACAATTTCCATCACTCATACGAAATACAACATGGATTGCTAAAAGACGTTTTTGCATAAAGGTTCTGCTTGTGATGGGAGGAGAGTCCAACGGGCGGCTGCTGCGGAACACCGAGTGCTTTGCGGTGGGTTACTCGTCCTGGCGGTGCAGCATTCCTGAGGTGGCGAGAAGACCTAACAACCGTAGTTACCATCAGCTGCAGGTGCTGCCTCCCATGCAGCACGCACGAGCTTACTGTGCTGTGGCTACTCAGCAAAACATGGTTTACGTTCTCGGTAAGAAGTGGTGCTGCCATGCAGATGTTATGAGACAAATACGTACGGACTGTACATGAAGGTTTGCCTATGCGCAAGTTATCTTTAGAAAATCTCAAAGATTTCATGAAGAAAAAAGATGCTTTAACTAAATACTAAGAAATTAACATTTGAAGCAGATCCAGATACACCCCTTATTAAGCCCACGTTTGTCACCTTGGATTGTTCGGACGAAAATCGTCATATTCCATACAAGTCTACGGATGTGTTACTCCACATGCATAGCTATTATTTACCACGTTGGACGATGGAGCTTGCCACTTTAAAGTCTAAAGGATAATATTTACATAATTTGCATCATTCTTTAACGATAGTATAGGTTTTTCTCTTGAAGTACCTTCCGTTTTCATATTTGTATGAAGTTAATAGCATTATTGAGGAAAGTACCTTAATATCAGACTTGTGAAGATTTGTTGATGTGATTATTACTACAAATATTATTATGAACTATCTCTTTCAGGGGGACAAACTACCAAAACCTTTCCTTGCATCGTGTGAGTGTTACAATGTTCTCAGCAACAGTTGGCACCACCTGAATGACTTGCCAGAGGCCATGCATGGGTCAGGGGCTGCCTTCCTTGATGGTAGCCTATATCTGGCTGGAGGGAAGTCACAGGAGCGTTATCATTCAGGACTCTGGGTAAGTGCATCAGACAATAAAAAATGCCCACTCGACTTTGTGTATAACAGCTTGAAATACCTATTGCTCTGCAGTACAAGTTGTTATAACAATAAAGAGGAGAGCAGATGAAGGCTCACTTCATCCTCTTGAGGTTGTCCCAAGGGAGAAGTTAAAACAGATTCATGAAATTATGAGAAACCCATTTGTGGATAATTGTGATAATGTAATACATTCCTTTGTGTAGGAAGGATACGACCTGGTTGCACATTCTGCAGCAGGATTGGAAGAATACTTGTCATATTTTCTACCATGAAAAGTATGTGGCAGGGGAACACAAATTTTGATCTGCGTTGTCATTGCTATGAGACATTTTTTAATGTTCTTACCTTGGTACTCCTATATAGATAGATCATAGTATGATTTAATATTTCCATGAAATCATTAAGATCTTTGTTTCTTTGATTTGATAAGATTATGTGAATTGATTTTACCTTAATCAAGTTAAGAAAACTGCCTTGGACCACTTCCCTCCTCCTTGACATCAGCATATTCAGATGGCTACAAATAACACCAGATCTTTTTGTTTCCTTAAAGGTGTATAGTGAGTACAAAGATACATGGTCAAGTCGTGGCTCCATGGGGCTTGGCAGGGCACACTTTGGTCTGGCAGCACTACATGGCTCCCTGTATGCAGTGGGTGGTGTGGGTTGGGCAAAGGGAGGGAGTCAGATCTTGGACTCCTGTGAAAAGTATGATCCAGGAGCAGATGTCTGGGTTCCTATTGGTGAGTATACTGCAAAATTAATGCTATCCCATATCCTGAAAATTTTTTAGTGTTTTAAAAAGGTAATGGACACTATTAAGTATCATTATTATAAACAGCCATTAGTAGATGAATGCAAGATAGCTACACAGTTGCCTCTCCTGTCTCTTCAGCCTCACTGGGCCAAGCACGGGCCTATCTCGGTGTGGCAGTGATCCATGACCACCTCTATGCTATAGGAGGCTACAATGGCTCACAGTGGCTCAACTGTGTGGAAAGATACGACCCTCTCAGAGATCAGTGGACTTCAGGTCAGTAATACGAGTAAGAGTGTGTGGCAAACAAATGTCAGTCCTGTGTCACTTGGTTTTCAGTGACGTTTGGCAAGTTCAAGTTTTGTTTGCATTTGATCCAAATTTAAGTTACATGGATTATCTAAAAGTACATTATCATTAATATATAGTTCATGTAAATCTCTGTTTTGAATGATATTATGGCTTCATAACTTTAAGCTACTGCTTTCCTAATAAGACAGCTACCATGACTGATACTTTTCTGTTCCTCAGTGTCTCCCATGATCAGTGCACGGAGCAGCTTTGGGGTGACAGTCAGTCATGGGAGGATCTACTGTCTGGGAGGCTTCAGTGGAGAATCAAACCTAAACTCAGTTGAGAAGTACAATCCCCGCACTAACATGTGGCACTGTGTACAGTCCATGCAGCTGCGGCGGTATGGTTTGGTGGCAGCAACTGTTAGTGTTCCAGGAGCAGTGAGGTGATGACTGCTGTATGCTCATGTGTGAAGATCCTCTAGTATCTCAAGCTATGAAAATGCCATTGTGATTCAGTATCAAGAAGCTGAGGTTGCTTTGCATTTGTGAGTTGCTCATGTATGAATGTCCTATTGTATCTCAAGATGTGAAAACACAGTAAAGTCTTATGTTAAGATGTTCAGTATGTTTGAAAGAGTTGTCTTGCATTCACCAATTCCTCTCTGATGACAGCTGTATATTGTCTTACAGTCTCAAGCTATAAAAATAATAGTACCAGAGTGCATGTTTTTCTTCTGATTTAAAATGACATACTTTCAATGTGATGTGATAGGCTGTAACATGAGTTCACTCTATGAGGACAATACTTGATATGTGAAACCTAATCTTCCATTTATGTAAGCAATAAATGTTGTAATTCATTGATGAAGCTAGAAATATTTGCAGAAGGAATGATGGTATGGAAATCTGACTTTCTTCCAATCAAGTAATGAAGACATGTCAAAATGAATGTTTTCTTGCTAACAGACCAATCTTAATGTTCAACACTAACATTTGCATACTCCATGAGTGCTTCTGCATTGTGTAGCGTGGTGAGTGTATCAATCAGAATCTGTACCTGTGTATTTGTGTGGTGGTGTAGTGAAAGAGATGCCATATAATATGTGTATATATTACCTCCTCAATGGTAAACATCATCCAGTGTTATGGGGCCTGTTCCTGGGTAGACTTACCTCCCCTTTCACCATCCTGCTTAAGTCTGTGTGGCAAGAGACACTAGCTAATAGTGTGCAGCACCAGCCAAAATGGCTGCTCCAAGGAAACCGCCAGATGTCAATTGTGCATCACAGAAGAGCTCTTTTAACTATCCTATGATAGACGATGCTGTAGACATTATTCTTTGAAATTAAACTTTAAGGAGACGAGAGGAGAGAAGAAAAGAGAGGTCAGAGGGTTCTGAGATTCAGGGATTAGGTACTATATACGGATGAATGGAATTGATTTGACAATCAAATACTTCTCCTTGCGGGGGGATGGAGGCTAGTTGTACTACCTTCAGAGGCTGTGTGGGGCTAGAGCGCACAAAAACATCAAACCCCATTGATCTACCCTTTCCCTGCTATAGTGAATTTTATTAGTTTACAGATGGTCATGTACTGTGCTCTGAAATGTGGCCATGAAGTAATTTTCTGAAGTCTAATGCAATAATGGTTCATAATTATTAATGCGTCTTTGTTATGGAAGGTACAGTACCTTGGATCAAAGGTCTTTTTTTGTTTTTTTTTGCATGTAAATATAACTGCCCCTGAAAATAAAATTAAATAAACAAATGAATAAACAAGTAAACAAACAGTAAAATACATAATAATGATAAAAATAATGATGATAATAAATATGCAATAACAAAATGAAATCACTTAAAAAATAAAATAACTATATAATTGAAAAACAATAAACGAGCCTGGTGTTTCTTAACATGCCTTTAAGTTCCTTCAGCTTTGTGGCACGTTGCAATTCCATAGAATGGGATTTAGCACAGTAATGCCAAATGAATCGCAACAAAATGCATTCAGTACAGTAGTATATTTACCGTTTACTTAGTTTTCTATGACTATCTTACAACAGTTTAATTTCAATTTGGCAATTTCTTTATTAACTTATCTTTTTTATTTTGAATTTCCTTATACACAAAGTACTAGAAGATTTCCTTATTCAAGCAATAACCACATTCCAATACTTTTATCAAGGCAACTTACCTAATTAATGCTGCTTCTTAACAGGCTCGTAAGTTAAAATGTCATTCCAATTTATTTTCTCCCTTTATGGATATTTATGCCTTTATAATCCAATATTTTCTTGATACTATCTCTTCATCTCTTGGCAGTTTATCATCCCACACCTCTGAATGAGAAAAGCATATTCTTTCCTCTCTTATTCCTTCTGTGTTAAATCACTACAGAAACAATGATCTTCCATTTCTACCAAATTAAGCTTGCTTCTCCACCTATATCTAATCCTCAGATACAGATCAGGAAGGCAGAAATTTAAATAGACTACACACAGTCCTGTTCTCTTGTTCTATGGTGAACAACACCTCATAAAATGGACCTTGCTGTTCAAAAAGATGCACTTGATGAAAACCATGATAATTTCTTTTTAACCCAAATCACTTCATATATTGACAAATTGATGAAGGAAATAAAGGAGAGTTATATACTCAAATGTCATTAGTATAAGTTATTAATTCAACCTGTACAAAGTTAAAATTACTACCTATGATTGACCACATTCTCTGATGAGCTGTGGTGCAAGGAAGACACCACACCAGGAAGGGGTTTCTTATTGCCTATTACAACTAAACATGTAAACAACAACAATCAAAAATATAAATCTGACTTCTAGATGAGTAAAATGCAAAGGTGAAGGTGTGATACAACACATGAATCATGATTTTGATCTTGGGAAACTTGTTGGTAAAAGAACCTCTGGTTGTATCTTGCTTTATGGATATCCTTGAAAAATTATTTTTGATATCTCAGAGTTGATTCAAATTTAGCAATGAAAAAATTTAAATTTCAAGCAAAATACTGACCACTGACAAGGTGGGGTAATGTTACATGGGCTGAGCCCCACTAACTACCATCTTGCCTCTACTACTGGCTTCTCAATGTGACAATGGTGTTCATATTTACATTGCGAGTATGGAATGCAATTGAGTGGCAACCTAATTTCATGATGAGAACTAACCTCATTGTGCTCTGCTAGTTGTTCTACTTGGGTCTTCTTGTGGATGACAACAATGGGAAGGCAAGCTCAGGAAAACAGGGACCAGAGCTAGCTATCGCCACTGATATAAATGTATATACAGATGCCCTCTTGGGATCAGGGTCCACCACCCTAAAAGTTATCAGCAACAACTCTGTAGCGACTAAACTTGTGTGACTTCACACCAGTGTGTACAGAGCCATTTGAGGGCACTGAGCGTCGAGGGACCATGTGGCGGCCCTTGGGGGTCGATGATGGCAGTGTGGAGTAGCATGGAGAGCAGCTCCATGTCGACATATAGAGAGGCACAGGTCTTTGAGGATGTGAGAATGCAGGCTGGGGAAGAGAGTCTACAGGGGAAGGCATGTGTCTGCGGTGGGTGTGTGATATGGGTTTCACTCGCCGCAGAGGAGTGAATAATCGACCGTTGGTGAAGGGTGTGGCTCTACCTGGGGATGGGGTAGATGGAGTAGACCCCACACTCCGGCCATTACTGGAAAATGTGATGTGGGGGATGACGCTCGGTGGGGACCCAGGACCCCCTCACAGCTGTGCTTGGGAGCCACGCCAAGACATCTGGCCAAATGTTACTGCACCATAGGTGGTGCCATAACCGATGCTACCATAGTAATCACTCTGGGCACCACCAGCTCCACCTGGAGAATACCCACCCTGCAAAGGAGACAATAAACAATGATTAAACTTAACATTTTTGAGTAAATATAAAACTACAAGTACAGTAATAACAGTTACATAAAAGCAATAATGTAATGTGCTTACAGCCATGTATCTATTAAGTTCATCCTGGGTATCAAAGATCATGACCATGAAGGGGCTGCCAGGCACGTGTTCTCCTGACCACTTCACCTCCATGCGGTAGTCGCCAGGTTCAGTGGGATCATATTTACAAAGGATGGTGCGGTCCTTCTGTGACTCTCGCTGCATCTCCACGCGAAAAGCACCTGCCATTGAAGCACAATCTCAGTAACACTAAGACAAGATATTATAAGTAAAAGAATTACGTGACAAATGTTAAAGGTCTCAAATACAAATTGTGAAGAACAAACCCTTTGGTCCTCTAATCCGAACAGTAAGCTGGCCAGCTCCTGCTCCACGAGTGTCACATATGAAGCGGCTCTGGTACGCTGCAAGGACTCCGTGCTCAATGCCAGGACCATAAACTTTCACCTGCAATGAGGTCAAGTGTTAGGAAAGGAATGTTACTTCACAGATTTCCAGTTTCCTTTATTAAGCAATGGTTAATTAAAGCATCAAAGAGTTACAAAATTATCAGTCAATTTCAAATGTATTGTAAAGATGTACCTTGGATGGGTCTGGAGCACCAGCCACTTTGAGAGTGTATGGAGAGCCAGGCACATGTTCACCTTCATACTTCACATTAAGGGCATGTCGACCTGACTCCTGTTGATGGGATGAAGGAAAATACATTCCTTGATATATTGCAGAAAATATCATTGTTCATATACAGATGTATAGCCAAAGTATCAAATGGTTCTCCACATATTAAACTGTTGCAGAAAAGATATTTTTTTACATCTTTTATTCTTTGGATGTATCTCAGGGATCAAACTTGGGGTCTAGGTCTATAATGTACAACTTTCTACACTTCACAAGAGTGGAAATTACTAAAATAGTACATGATAATTTTTTTGTCATAAGGCATTATGAATCTCACGTCAACTCACCTGTGGCCGGACATTCAAGGTAAATGTTCCATCTCCATGATCCTCCAAATCACAAAGGGCCACTTTCTGGGGCCCTGTGCAGGTCACTGTGAGCTCTCCAGGACCTGCTCTTCGGGTATCGATGAAGGACTTGATCTGATTACCCACCATGCCATGCCTGAGGCCCTCGCCTGAGCACACCACCCGGGAGGCATCAGCCACACTCTCCACATTTACCTTGAGAGGACAACCCCGCACTTGCCTGTCTGACCACATTACATTGAGCAGGTAAGCACCAGGTACCATGGGAGTATATTCTGCCTGCCAGATGCCTCCTCCTTGGTGATTCAAGGCCACATTGACATCAGCCTTGGTGCCAGTCATGGTGACATCTGGTGCACCAGGTCCAGCCAAAGAGCCGTCAATGACAAACTCTGACCGGTCACCACAGCGAGCTGTAGTGAGGCCGTGGCCACGGAGTGTGACTCTTGTGTGGTCACCCGTGTTGACTGGCTCAGCAATGCCATAAATAGGCATATTTGGAAGGAGGAGCTCTGAGTACCACAAACAAAGCTCATAGGTTCCCTCTCCAGGGGGTGTGAAAAGTAGTCGAGCACGTGGGCCATTTTGATCCACCCCAACCTCCAGTGGCTGGCCCTCATGGGTCAACTCAGCACGGAGCCGCCCTGGGCCAGCCTCGCTCACGTCAAAGGCCAGTCGCTTCTCCTCACGTGGTGTTAGTTCTAAGCGATCTTGAGAATCCAGGAGGCTCGACCAGCCACCAATCAATCTCACACGAGCAGGATCAATGATCTTTGGGTGGAAGGGGCTGCCAGCCACGTCTCTTTTGTTCCACTGGACACGCACATCAAAAATACCCACTTCATGTGGTATGTAAGTTACCTGCCATCACAAAAGAAAGTTCATTAATAAGTGAAATTTCTGGTAATAAGCAGTACTTTTGGAGTGAGATATATCATACAGGCAAAGCCTAACAATCAGCTTGTACTTTCTCCTATTTCCATGAGAGAAATCGAGACTTTAACAACATAGGTTCCTGCAACGTGTGTCCATAGAAATTTGTGGTCAATGGACTAGACTGAAGCTACATTGAAAATAAGAATTTCCAGTGAGAAACTAAACAATATCAAACATTATATGTCTATGTTTTAGTCATTATGGTGACTGAGAAAATGAAGTGAATGTTGATGAAACTTTTCCATATTCTACATCTAAGAGATTACACTCCTATTACAAAATTATTGTTTTAGGGTAATGCAAAATTCATAATATTTAAAGCCCTCAAGGACTCACCTGGTACAGCCCCTCATCCTGCTTGCGCACATTAACACGAGCAACACTGTCCGGCCCATCCACAGTAACGTGTGGCTCCCCAAGCAGGCCCCGGCCGTCTACAGTGAAGGTGAGGGGAGTGTCCACTGCTCCACCCTCTAGCCCAACTCCCTTCACACTAGCCAACCCTGACTCCCCAACCTCCACTGTCAAGGGTGATCCAGGAACCTGTACATGATAAAAGATATTCTTTTATACTTTGTCTAATTATAATATCACTGTTTTGAGAAGAAAATTCAGTGTTTGGACAGCCATTTTTTGTCACCTCACAACAGAGCATGTTTTCAAAGTTATTCCTCAAGCAAATTCTTGTTAGAAATGAATAATTTTAGCATTAAGAAGTACTTAATTTGATAGAGTATAAGATAGCAAATCTCAACACAACATGAGTATCGAGAAACTTACACATCAATATATGAAGGACCCAAAATGGTACTTATGACACCTATCACAAAGTAATGCACTTTCTTTCCATAACAAAGACTTTGGAGGTTATAACATTTCTTTTGAATTTTAAAGAAAGCACAAACCTCTGATCTTTCCTATCCTTACCTATTACATTTCTTGCAATATCATGAGAGAGAGAGAGAGAGAGAGAGAGAGAGAGAGAGAGAGAGAGAGAGAGAGAGAGAGAGAGAGAGAGAGAGAGAGAGAGAGAGAGAGAGAGAGAGAGAGAGAGAGAGAGACCATACTCAAATTCTTTGCCTACCTCTTCTCCACCATAGAGGACAGTGATACGGTACTGTCCTGGAGCATCAGGCACCCACTCCACTGTCTCCCCTGCTGGTCCTCCCTTCACTTCCAGAGGTGTCACCACCCCTGAGGGAGCCACTAGCTGCACATCCAGGTCTGCAGTGCCAGCCTCAGACTTGTCCACTAATCAAAATTGCAACACACGGTCAGTTTCAATATCACATGACATCAGTAACAGTGTGACTTACAGTGGATAAAGACAAATAAA
Source organism: Portunus trituberculatus (assembly GCF_017591435.1). Lineage (NCBI taxonomy): Eukaryota > Metazoa > Arthropoda > Malacostraca > Decapoda > Portunidae > Portunus > Portunus trituberculatus. Next base: position 17,221,413 of record NC_059295.1, on the reverse strand, counting down.
TCAATCCAAGTCTTCATCTATATCCCAGCAAATACGTCTATCTGCATTTAGATTCCTGGCTGACATCTGCATAGGGTGCCAAAACAAGACACACTCACAAATAAAGACTATGCAAACTAACAAACATTCCCTAAATAATCACTTTTAAAAGAGTGAATAACACAAAACAAGATGCAAATGTAAATACATGGATTTCTTCATTTATGCAAGGGATATGTTCTTGAAGGGATCGCATAATGTGAAAATTGTGTAAAGCGAACATGATTATCGACCTAAACTGTAAACTGTAAGAGGTTTCAATATTTTATATATATATATATATATATATATATATATATATATATATATATATATATATATATATATATATATAAAGTATTTTATACAGGATACATGTTGCAGGGACCCACAGGGTGCATGCCCAGTTGCTCTCTCTGAATCAGCCCTTCTTAGAACAGATTTATCTATTTTACATTGATTCCTATGGGGAAAATGGTTTGATTCACAAATATACAGTACAGGTAACTTGATTTACGTGTGTTTAATTTACCAGTTTTTGTTAATACATGACCGAAAAAATGTTATAATTGAATAAATTTGCATGATCGGTTTGCTTATATGTGATTTGGCCCAACCGCATTTTCAAACTGAGTGCCAGACGCAATTTCAAACTGTGTGCCAGAGAGTTCCGCAGCTGGCCGATAGGTGGGAGCTCTGCTGTCATGGACGCACTCTTCTGCTACACAATGATGCAAAAAAAATTCTCCAAGAAAAAGTGCCACACCACCATGCTGCAGTTTTTCCAAGAAAACACCAGTGGAAGATGTAGTACCAGATGAGGATGTGGACCATCCCATGGAAGCCGAGGAAGCGCAGTTGGATGATGACGTCCTTGACTAGGAGGTGGACAGCGTTGGTGTGTGCTTGTGAGGGGTGAAGACATTGGCGTACTGCATTTATTTTTTTGCTAGTGTGTACTTTTATACTGTGGGATTATTTATGATAAGTGGATTTTTGATAAAGTGGAAAAGCTCAGAGGGAGATGGTGACTGACTGTGGTGTGAGTGGTGAAGGCAGTGATGCAGTGAGTGTTGTGTTTATGTTTTCTTTGTTTTGTTGCTTTCTCTTATTATTTCTTGCTTTTCCCTTTACTTTAAATACACTTCTAATATTTAGAATGGTAAATATAAAAACATGTTAATTTAGCCAAATAAATAGAGTATTTTGTAAGATTTTTTGGGACCACATCTGCATCCCCCCTATTATCTTTTGTTTCTTATGAGAATTACAAGTTTATTTTACGTGAATTTTTATATACGCGATGCTTCTTGGAATGTGTCTATCGCGTAAATCGAGTTACCTGTATATATATATATATATATATATATATATATATATATATATATATATATATATATATATATATATATATATAATATTTATGAATACCATTTACCCTATAGGAATCAATGTAAAATAGATTAATCTGTTCCTAGAAGGGCTGTGTCAGAGAGAGCGACTGGGCATGCACCCTGCGGGTCCCTGCAACACGTATCCAATATAAAATGCTTTTGTGCACCTCTTAGCAGAAATAAACAATGGATCGTCATTGCTATAGTAACGGTGTCTAACTGATAGCAAGACAGTACATGCTGACATTTAACATGCACCACTTGATGTCCTGAAGGTGAAGTGCCTTTGTGCTGCAATCAACTGTGATAACAATATGGTGGCCCAAACAAATCTCTCGTGGAATCTTGTGATTCCTGAGATTTGCTATACCAGCAAAGCATCTTTACATTCTGTTATTCTGAATAATTTGTGTAATTTGAAAAAAATGACCAAGTTTTTTTACCTCATGTTATTTCAAGATTGCATAATTTGAACATGCATAAATCAAGAAATACCTGTAAAACAACATAAAAAAGAAAAAATACAAGAGATTACTAACATTTAAAGACACAGGGTTCCCCAACAGCTGTGATGGTTTTCCGGTAGTCCACCACCACTTTGGAGGCATCATAAGCGGTACAAATGAATGGAGAACCCTTGACATGCTTGTTGGCACACAGAACATCAATCTTGAAGGTGCCAGGCAGGTGTGGAGTGTACTCAGCCAGTAAGTTCCCATCCTTCTGCTGATAACATCTCACAGACACCGCCCAGTCCTGAGGCCCAGTAATAATCACATCAAAGTCCTTAGAAGGCTGACCCAGAGTCTCAATGACAAAAGATGTACACTTGTTGACACGTGCCTGGTGCAGACCCAGGCCAGTGGCAGTCATGGAGTGTCCAGTGGCAGGGTTGCGCACTGGCACTTCAAAAGGCGCTCCTGAAAATTAGATTGATCCATTGTTATGATTTATCTTATAAAGAGTTTTATGACAACTATCTATCTATCCATTTAACATATGAAAGAAAAATTAATAGAGAAGTGAAGGAATTAGAAGCTGAAGATGAAAAGAAAGCTACATATGTGTTGTGGATATAAAGTAGGAATGAGGTGTTGCTCAAGATATTAAAAGAAAAGAAATCAATATAAGAGGACTGTATGTGATGTACAAATTAGGCCAGATGAGGGATGAGGCCAGATGCTGACAGAATATTTCTAAATAAATAAGACCTGCAGTTTCATTTAACTGTAATAAAGATGCAATTTTGCACCATTATCTATTTTATTCCAATGTACAATGGCATCTTCATATCAGTAATACAGTATATTAAGTTTTTTCTAAGCTCTCTTAAAAGAATGAAGAACTTAATGGACACAAATGTCCAGGAAAATCACTACCATACCTTGAACAGGGACACCATTGTACCGCACGTCCACCTTGTGAGGGATGGGCACCTTTGGGTAGAAGAGCACCTTGTACAGGCCACCACTAAGGTCCCTGATGGAATGCTTCACATCCTGGCCGGCAGCACGCACTCCTACTGACAGTGAGCCTCTGCCAGCACCTGCAACACACCAGAAGATTAGATCATTGCAGTCAATCTAATGCTGATGTTATTTATGGTGATCAATATCAAGGTAGTGAATATTGCTTCATCTCTAGAAAAACGATACATTTTTTAAAATTCTTTTTCCCCAGTTCAGTAATTCTTAAATGAAGATTCCAATAGTTACCACCACTGTAAATATGTAGATCTACATATGTATACACACAAACACAAACATACACATGGAAATATATATGAAAAATATGTTACTGCTGGAACAAAGAGACAATATTTATAAGAGCATAATGAAAAGCATAATGAAAGAATTTTGAATGACATACAAAAGTACAGTTTACCTGCTAAAAACATAGATGTGTGGACTGAATTAGAAGACGAGATGATAAAGGCAAAGACTGTATATCAAATGAAAAAGTTACTGAATACAGTCTTTATTCCTAATAAAATCCATGCATATTGTGAAAAAACATATTGTAAACTGAAGAATCAATGGGAAAAATGGTATATGGTCAGACAGCTCATGAGATGGTTACCGTATTATAACTTACTCGTACCGTATTTATGCTAGCGAGTCACAGAACAGTTCAGTAATAACCCTGTTCTTCACTCTATAGACATCATTCGTAGAAGAATTGAAGTTTTAAGTAGGCAGGAGGAGAAACAGAAGAACATAGGCTGCAGAATGCAGTGAATCTACTCACACTTACCCCCCTAAGAGGGGGGTAAGTGTGAGTAGAGGAGGTAGGAGGAAGAGATGGGAGGAGTTTCTTTCATTTCATAATTCACTGCCTATTGAAGCATTTCCTTTTCATTATTCTTTCAACTTAATAACCTTCTCCTTCATTTCTAAATTGATATTTTGGTTCTTTGAATTTTTGGTTGGAGCCATAATGATTTCTGGCTCGTGAAAATTGCAATACAGTGGTGAGGTAGAGCGGGCAGGAGGCAGCAGCAGGTGTGCTGAGTGAGGGAAAGGTGCACATTCACCAGATGGAGTCTGACTGTCTGGTGACGAACTAACTTAAGAGTCACAGTCACAGTCCAATGGTTTGGTGGCACAGACGTGGTGAGTCAGACAAGCATGCATACTGGATGTAAATAGGAACATATTAAAGGTAAACACCATTTTTACCTTATAATAACACAACAAATTTCACATACCAATAATTCCAATTCAAATATCAAAAAGTTAATAATTAATATTTTGGGAATGAAGCTGCATATTGTGAGAAACACATTGCAAGCATGCATATTGGGGGTAACTACTATATTTATTGGATGAGATGTACACTCTGTTCTACAGGCAGGTGATAAACACAATTAATATGGCAATACACACCTGAGGCATCCACCTTGAGGGCACACTCATGGCTTGAGAAACAGTCCCCAGCAGACTGCAAAGTGACTCTGTGGGGATCTGCAGCTTCCACTGTGTAGGGCGTGCCATTGATGGGAGCACCCTGGTGCAGCACTGCCACACTGTATGATCCCACCTACACACACACACACACACACACCAAGAAATCCAGAGCAATTAATTCAGGCACTTATATCTTTTAAAAATGGCATTATTATTTAAAAAACCTAAAAATCATAAAACTTTTTTCTTCTTTCAACTGACATATAACAATGTACAGGAATTACAAGAACTTTTGTTAAAAGTAATCCCAATGCCAACAAACTGCACAAGAATTACACAAATATTTTCAAAGGTAATTTTGATGCAACATAATGAACTTAATAATATATATATGAATTATGTTATTTTTTTTATACTTATCCTGTAATGTCATACCAAACTCCTTCACAATCACACAAATTTCTCTATAACTTATCATGGCATATTGTATCAAAGTCCACCACAATTTACAAAAAGTTCTTCTGAAATCATTGTGAAGTGTACATTGTTTATTGGCAAGCCACAGCCCACAGCACAAGTCAGGTTAGGGAAGTACTATATCTGAGACAACTTACCTGATCTGCCCTGTACTCAGCGCGGTGCAAGCCACTTCGGAGCTTCACCAATCGGGCAGGAATCTGGCCACCATCTGGACCTGTGACCCGGATGTCCAGCTCACCATCAAGGCCTTTGGTGTCCACAGTAAAGGAAGCCACATTGCCTGTCACCACCTGCAACACCTCTCCATTAGTTATTGCTTAATGATCCTGTATACATCAGCTGTATACATGAAAAGAAACCAAATTAATTTTTCATCTTTATCCTTTTAGAAATCTCCATCAACATAAACTTGGCAACAAGTGCCTGTCAGCATTTTTTTCCTTCATTCTGCTCTAAATATTTTGGTCTGCATTGGAGAGTAAAATGCACTGGGTGCAGAGAAAAGACTAAACTCATGGTTACACCTATGTACCTACAAACCTACAAACCATCCAACTAAACCTAATGCAACCTATAAAAATATAACCCATATCATTAAATAATTCAATTCAGTGGCAGAATTTTAGGAGTCCTGGAGTCTTTTACCTGTCTGAGACCCTCTCCTTTGGCAGTGACCATCTGGCTCTCTTTACGCTGCAGGTGGCGAACTTCCCGAGGTTCCAACTCACGCACCTCACACTTGAAAGGTGAGCCTGAGTGAGAAAGAGGATTAGAGAACAGACTTTGGAGAGCAGTTAAATAATGACATGATTCTTGCAGTAGAATAACAAAAAGACAAGCTGACATTAGACAAAGCTATCTGACATAAGAATAGAGTGAATAAAAAGAGTCAATACAACCATAAGGAAGAAACTGCAAAAAGTATATCTACCCAGACTTTTTCTTACCACTACTACAACAATATAGTTATTATTGATGAATGGCTGTGGTAGAACTTAGAAGAGAAGTTGAAGTGATATGAATTAGGATGCATAACCAATTGATATGGAGGAAAGGTTAAGAGCAGTATATAGAAAGAGGTCCCCCACCCTAGCTACCTTTTTCCTACTCTTCATTGTATTTTTCTGGTTTGGGAGCTAAGGGTGGCTAACCAGGTGAGTAAACCCCTCTCCCTCTCTCTCTCTCCATCACACAATACATACAAATTATAAAAATAACATACATAACTCAGGAATTTGTATCAAGGATAGAATATTTCTGGAGAAGAATTGAGAAAACAAGAGAGGATCAGTGACAAACTCTAAGTACATGGGGAAAGCAGAAGAAAGAGGAGGGCTATCAGTAGAAAAGAGAAATATGAGAAAGCTCAAGATAATATCACAGGCATCATTACTAACCAATAACATCCTCCTCATTGAAGGTGATGTTGACAAAGTGAGGTATGGGCTCCTGCGGGGTAAAGGTGACATCATAGAGGCCACGAGACCTAGCTGCCACCTCTGCCCGCACTGAGGCTTTGGCTGTTGTCACCACCAGCTCCAGTGTGCCCTCTCCAGCCTGTGATGCATCCACTGTGAAGGTGACTGGTCGGTTCACCTGTTGAGAGGCACAGAAAGGCTACTGGTAAAAAGAAAAATTAGGAGAGAAAAAAAAAAAAAAAAAAAAAAAAAAAAAAAAAGGATTAACAGATAGTGAAGTGGTCAGTAAAGTTTTGGTACAATAGTGTTGTGAACAAGTCAACTCCTAACACAAAACATAACGTGACTGAAATATACTTTTGCTTGAATGAGTCAGCGAAAAAAAAAGTAAGCTAATCTAGATGTACATATTGGAAATATCCTTTGAAGTAAACTATTCATGAGAGAAAAGTCAAACAGAGGCAAAAGATAATACTACACTAACATCATGTATAGATATTTCAAGGATGGTGGCATAACAGATAGGTAACTCACCTTGCTGTGATCCAGGCCTGTCACCTGCACCTTGGTGACGTCATAAATGTTGCAGGTGAAGGGGGAGCCACCCACACTCTCCCCGTCCATGATCACGTTGACAGTATGTGGGCCCACCTCCTGTGGCTGGAACTCTGCTGTCAGCTTGCTGGGCAGCTCGCCCAACACCTTGATGGGCACGTGGCTGCCAGAGGGCGACGTCACCTGGAGGACCATCACCATCACTGTCATCCACATGACCACAAAGTATACCTGGTTCACATTTCTCTATTGCAAAAACTGAAATGGTTAAATTGTTTTGGCCCTTTTAGGGGGGCAGGGTGGCCCGGTGGCCAGGTGGGAGAGGTAATGAAGAAGGCATTCTATTATCATTATCATCTTTACTACTACTATTATTCCTCCTCTTCCTCCTCCTAGTACTACTATTATTACTACTACTACTACTACTATTATCTTTATTATTATTATTTATATTATTTCTGCAGCTCATGTTTAATTTCCTTTTACATGTTAGAAGAATTTATTACTTTAAGTAAATAATACTGGTACCAATTACAAAAGAGAGAGAGAGAGAGAGAGAGAGAGAGAGAGAGAGAGAGAGAGAGAGAGAGAGAGAGAGAGAGAGAGAGAGAGAGAGAGAGAGAGAGAGAAAGTAATATGAAATCTCAACAATTAAGCAGACATGAATAACAAATAAGGTTCTCTTGACACTGCCACATCATGATCATACATCCCAAATGAAAGGTGGAAGAAATAACTTATAATCACTAGCAAGAAACGCCCTGTAGCCTATAACAAAATAATAAAATAAAATAAGGTTCTCGCACATCTTAAACATACCTAATACTAAAACACGTGACACTTACATAAATCCTGGCCTGTTAAGTTGTATAATTATATCAATGAAAAATCCTTGAACCCCTTCAGTTCCGAGACGTATTTTTACCACGAGTTTTGGTATAAGACGATTTTATTTACATTAGGAGAGGTCTATGGAGGTCGTAAGATTAATAGCCAGAGTCTTCACTAATTCAAACCCGATTTAAGTTTCTGAATCTATATAAAAATCACCACATAGTAAGCAGAATAAATATGAAAATGTGTCATGTCACTGAAGAGGTTACAGTAAACTATTCATAGGAGGGAAGTCAAACAGAAGTAAAAGCTAATACGGGAACAACATGTAAATATCAAGGAGTCAACTAATGGACGGTGACACTGACCTGTACGACGCAGTGGGAGACGTCAGCGCTGCGTGGGTCAATGGTGATGGTGGCGGGCCGGGCCAGGGAGGACATCTTGAGCCCCGGCCCTGAGATCACCACTTGGCTGCTGTCACTCACGCGGCACTTAAAAGGCGACCCTGCAGGACACACACAGCATGGGCATCAGTGCGATCCATACCTTTCACACATCGCCAAGATTTATGCCAGCCGTGATATCAACAACGCACGCTGTTTTCAAAGGCTGCGCTGAGCAAAGACGCATTAGGGGCTCGTGTCTCACTTTGCTCGTAACTCAAACCAATTTTTGTTTATCAAAATTAATTGATTCCAGCTTCCCCCCAAACACCACCCATTATTTTCACGTGTTTACAGAAAGGGACTCATAAATAACAAAACATTGTATGAAACATACCTAACAATACTTTATTTATAACTTTGCCAAAACCAGTCTTCTACTTACATACAGTGAGTCATTTATATATTAATTACGTGTTACTTTTTCTTACATATTTTCTTTCGTTTATTCGCTAATTTGGAATTGCATAAAACACACACACACACACACACACACACACACACACACACACACACGGTAGCTCAGTGGTTAGAGCGCTGGCTTCACAAGCCAGAGGACCGGGGTTCGATTCTACGGCCGGGTGGAGATATCTGGGTGTGTCTCCTTTCACGTGTAGTCCCTGTTCACCTAGCAGTGAGTAGGTACGGGATGTAAATCGAGGAGTTGTGACCTTGTTGTCCCGGTGTGTGGTGTGTGCCTGGTCTCAGGCCTATCCGAAGATCGGAAATAATGAGCTCTGAGCTCGTTCCGTAGGGTAACGTCTGGCTGTCTCGTCAGAGACTGCAGCAGATCAAACAGTGAAACACGTAGTGTAGTGGTTAGCACGCTCGACTCACAAACGAGAGGGCCGGGTTCGGGTCCCGGTAAGCGGCGAGGCAAATGGGCAAGCCTCAATGTGTGGCCCCTGTTCACCTAGCAGTAAATAGGTACGGGATGTAACTCGAGGGGTTGTTGCCTCGCTTTCCTGGTGTGTCTTGTGTGTTGATGTGGTCTCAGTCCTACCCGAAGATTGATCTATGAGCTCTGAGCTCGCTCCGTAATGGGGAAGACTGGCTGGGTAACCAGCAGACCACCGAGGTGAAAAAATTACACACACAAACGCGCGCGCGCAGTATTCTGGACATCTCTAAAAACATGCATGGAATTTCGGGAAATCAAAGGGAGTGAGGGGAAGAGAAAGAAAGAAAAAAAAAATGGAAAAGGAAACAACGAATCAATAAAGTAAAAAGAAAAAAGAAAGCAAGAGAATAAAAAAAGGAAGAACCAAGGAAATGATGAATAAGAAAAGAAATAAGAGAGACAAAATACTGTACGGTGAGGGAGGGAAGACATGGAAAGCGTACGTGACAGTGAGTGAAGCGGAATCTTGGGGAACGGGGGAAAAAAAAAAAGAGACTAGGATGGGAAAAAAAAATTAAGCAAAAGCTGTGAAATAATTAATAACGGTAGTGGAGGGAGGAGAGCATGGATCAAGAACTTAGTCACGTAGGGGGAGGGACGGGAAAGGAGTTAGGAAAGATGAGTTGTCTGTGTACGATAACTAGGAAGGGATGAACGAGACAAAATAAAGGGAGATGCTAGTGGCGAGACAGAGAGAGGAGTATCGTGAAGGGATAAGGAAGGAAAGGACTGGAAATAGGAGATGAGATAAAGGAATAATGAAGGGGCATGGGAGGAAACGATGAATAGTGGAGAGGTTAGAAGAGAAGGAAGTAACGGGAAATATAACACGGGGAGATGGAGGAAAAGAGTGTTAAGAGAAGTAAAGGAAGACGAAAGCGCTGCTATAAGGGGAGAGAAAGGAGAGGATGGATAGTGAGGAGACGGTAATGAAATGGCGGGGAAGGCAGAGTATAGAGCTAACAAGAGAAAGGAATGGGGAGAGTAGGGAGGAAATACGAATAAGAATAGAAGGGGAAGAGAAAGAACGGAGTAAAAAAAAATGGATTAAACACATGAGAGAGAGAGAGAGAGAGAGAGAGAGAGAGAGAGAGAGAGAGAGAGAGAGAGAGAGAGAAAGGTGGTGATGGGATAGCAAACTGGGATGGAGGGAAAATTGATAAATGGCGAAGAGGGAGGGGGAAGAGGAGGGAGGCAGTAACCACATGACTTTCACTGATATAGTATTTCGTCCAGTAACCTTGAACCATCTTCCCAAATTTCCGTATCATAAAAAAAGGTAAATAAAAAAAAGTGAGAGGATATTCTTGGTTTTTCTCTCTCTCTCTCTCTCTCTTGTCATCACTGAAACATCATCAACATTAAAATTAGGTGTTCTACTGAGGCGTCTTGTGAGCGAGTAACCGAGATACATGATACTATTGTTTCCATTCACTATTGTTAGGGTGAGACAGACTTATTATCGTGAGGAAAAGTCTGATGTTTATCGTGTCCGAGGTATCAGTTAATCTCTGTGTGTGTGTGTGTGTGTGTGTGTGTGTGTGTGTGTGTGTGTGTGTGTGTGTGTGTGTGTGTGTGTGTGTGTGTGTGTGTGTGTGTGTGTGAGAGAGAGAGAGAGAGAGAGAGAGAGAGAGAGAGAGAGAGAGAGAGAGAGAGAGAGAGAGCGCAAAATGACTACACAATTGCGCATACAATGTATATATTTCAATAATAAAAGTTTTCTTTATAAAAAATAACATCGATTGTTCCATTTGACCAACTCAAATGATGAGATGTAATCACTCAACTTTTTTTTTCCCTTTAAACGTGACAGACAGGGGTAACATTTTTTTCAATCACTAGAATCATAAAAACACCTGAAACTTTAACAATTTCCACAAATCAAGAAAAATAACAAATCGTTGAAAATGCTTTTCTGTATATTTTCCAGGTCGATTCATGACGGTCGACCATGCCTTCAATGCAGGGAAGCTATGCGATGAAATATTTGGACAATGCACGTAAACTAATGTGAAACTACCTAACAACAGTAGCTGCTTTAACCTTATAGGCGGGGGATGAACATTTGCTGTATTCCGTAACTTCCGTATTTGAACATGTTTAGTAATATTATTTTCTTGTCTACAAGGGCACTCAACACCTCACTTCACGCCACCAATGCAAGGACGGACGGAGGAAGAAATACAACTTATTCATTTTCTGTCCTCTTGTGCCCTCACTGAACGTCGCAAATCAGGCGGCAGGACATCACCACACAAGTACCGCACAAGCTGAGAGAGAACACGAATCTGGCTGCTCTGGCAGTGCGGCGAGTGGCGACAGTAGTAGCAGCAGCGGTACGCATGGTCGAGCGCCACCTTACAACACAACGCTATCACCGCCACTCTAGTAAAGCCACAACTTTCGATAACACCACACACACACACACACACACACATCGCAACTCACGAGATTATCGGTTGTCGTCATTTATGGTGATTTATTTGGTGCTTACCGAGGATTTAGCGACTATTCTCTCACCATTTTATCGCTGCTGGTTACCGCTTTCCTAACACCTTCACAATGGCTATTAATAAGTGGTGAAACTCTGTAATTACTCGCCGTTACAAAATCCTCTCTCTATTACAACACTACAACAGCTTAAACGAATTATTGACAAGATTTGAGGGACGCGTTAAAATTTTGCATGGAACACTGGCGATAGCGAAGCGAAAAGTGAGAGGTAGAGCTGTGTATCTATCGTGTCTTTGGCGGTGCACAGTCAAAACTCGTTATTGAGAAGGCTTGGGTTTCTACAGTAAAGTACCTAGTGTGCGCAACAAAGATCGATGACTGGTAGTGATATATGATGTCCCAAACGATAAATGCAAGTGATGCACTATACGTAATATCATGAGAGATATAATGAAGAGTGTGAAACTTGCGTAATGAGGGAACAGTTGATGCCTCTATCATGAAGAGCGAAAGTCAGCGGAAGAACTTGTTGGATGGAGCAGAATGAAAAGATAAGAAATAACATCAGGAAAGCGCCAATACAAAAGCAAAGCTTCCTGAACTACACCTGATCTGACCTGACCTGACGGTATAAGATCTGGCACGCGTTCAACAAATCTCAGTGAATGTGTTCTTCCATGACAGTAATGATATCAAAAGTTTTGTTTCTCATATATGAAAATAAAATATTCGATGTTTTTCTTCATTTGTATCAACATTTTCTTCTTGGAGTGGTAACCTACTCAAAACCGACATCTCGTCCCAACCTTCCCCTGCCCCCCTCCCCCCCCAAAAAAAAAAAAAAAAAATAAATAAAAAAAAAAATAGATATCTGAATTTGCAAAAAAAAAAAAAAAAAAAAAAAAAAAACTGGTTAGTTGAATTCATTATTAAGATTCATATTGAGAGAGAGAGAGAGAGAGAGAGAGAGAGAGAGAGAGAGAGAGAGAGAGAGAGAGAGAGAGAGAGAGAGAGAGAGAGAAAAAAAAAAAAAAAAAAATCATTTCCAGGGTTATAACACCCGACAACCTTCAGATATCCAGAGATACGGCTTTGGATGACCGACCTTAAGAACACAACGATGGCCTCTATTCTGAAACGCTTTGCTCTCTCACCATCACTACTTTCCATAGGCTCCAGTTGAAGATACTTTATGGTTCTATTGGTGGACTGGCAGGATTTCTAGATTATTATAAGGAAAAACTATCTTGAAAACCCAGCTAGTCATCAGTGGCCTTGGAAAACTGTTGTGGTAAGAGAGCAAAGCATTTGAGTATGGACGTCATCCTAGCCTGACAGTGCTACTCACCAGGAACAGGAAGGCCGTTGAACTTGACAGATAAGGTGTGAACAGCAGCTTCCTTGGGCTTGAAGTTCACCCTGAACCTAGCATGCCCCTCAGACTGCACGTAATTGGGCACATTGCGGCCATTGACTGATACAATGATCTCCAGGTTCCCTGCACCAGCCTGGGAGGCATCAACTGTGGTGGAGAAAAGATGAAATGATTACATGGGGCCTGTTTAATAGTGTTCCCATTAGTACATATATGTGTTAAGCAAGACAATTTATGAAACTAGTCTAAATTAAGGTCATGATATGCAGGGAATCAATCCACTGAAATTCTTTAACATCATAGTTGATACTTACTTGAAAAGTACACAGGCTTGCCAACTATACCAGCTGCCACTTCAGTGACTTTGACCTTGTTGGCATCATAGGCCTTGACCAGGAAGGGGGAGCCTGGCACAAGCATTCCAGCCACCCTCACCTCCACACTGTGATCACCTACATAAATGAATCAAGAAATTCATGATTAGAAACAAAATTCTATTAATTTGTAACAATGTCATGCTAAAATCTAAAGCAGTATATGGCACTGTGGTTACCTACAAGGATGATACCCAATCTTATTTGAAATTCAGACAACTAACAAACAAGACATTTGTAAACTGAGATAATTCTGTACTTTACTGACAATAAGAAATGCATGATGACTCACCAACTTCAGTGGGAGTGTAATCCACCTGCAGTTTTCCATCTTGGTTAGTGGAGATCCGAGGCTCCAGTGAGACACGAGAGGGAGACAGAACCTTCACCTCCAGCTGGTCAACACTTGCCTGCCAGGATGTGGTTGTCAGTTATAAAAGTTATGTTGAATCATAGGCATCATAATAATAATAATCCTGATAGGATTGTTCTAATAACCATAATTTCTCTTCCTTCCTCAGTATGCCACAGTGTTGGATCATGCTACATTCACTGACAAACTAATGGATAAGTTTATCAACTCTACACAAACAAAAACAAAAAAAAGCATGTCACACACCAAATACAGGCTACAAATGATGGTAGGTACTATATGATGAACATTTAAAAACAGAGTACATAAAGAAGATTCAAGGGTTGTATAATGATATTGGATTTTGGTCAATAATTCTAAATACTTAGTAGAAAGACAGATTGAACCAACCTGAGAATCAACCGTGAAGGATGCTGGCTGGTCTACAGGAACCTTTTCCAGGCCTGCTCCTGCCACTGTCACCCGGGAAACGTCCACCACCTCACACGAGAATGGAGATCCCGGAACATTTTCCCCATTGAACTTGAGCTCCACCACGTGAGGCTTGGCTTCTTTAGGTGTGAAGGAGATAGCATAGACATGATTGCCTTGAGCCTGTGCACTGGTGGGCACTTGTCCATTGTTGACAGTCACTTCCAGGTTCCCTGGGCCAGCATTGTTTGTCTCCACTGTCATCAGTGAACACATCAACACTCATTAATAAGCAGGAAAATCTGCAATGGCTAGTATACTGTTCTTGTATTTTCATACAGATATTATACTCTCAGAAGTCTTCCAGCATTAGTATAATACATTAAAGGTAAAGCATAACAAATTGACAACACTCATAGTAAACATCAGGTGATACAGAATGCCAGTTTGCCAATAAGTACAAGAATAAGGTGTGATGCACCTCCTTACCCAAGAAAGTGACAGGTTTGGCCACCATGCCTCTGTCGACTGGTCGCACCTTAATTGCTGTCACATCATACACCTTGCAGCTGAATGGAGAACCTGGGATGGCCTCGCCTCCATAGGCCACATGGATGCGGTGCTCCCCGGCACTCCTCGGGGCGAATTCCACCCTGAAGGTGTGGTCACCGTTGTCCCTGACCTGGGCCGCCACCGGGAGTCCACTGGGGCCTATAGTGACGCAGCCAAGTTAGTGGGGCACTAGGCTACAGCAGGCGAGGCGAGGCGAGGGTGGGAAGAGGAGAGGCTTGAGGTGTCTGTCTGTTGACGCAGCACAATTCATGGAGACTGGAGGGCCCGGAGGTAGGCGTGTAGAGGTTAGTTAAGAGGTCAGTGGTCACCCTCCTACTACACAGGCACACTGGAGGAGGAGGAGGAGGAGGAGGAGGAGGAGGAGGAGGAGGAGGAGGAGGAGGAGGAGGAGGAGGAGGAGGAGGAGAGGAAGAGGAAGAGGAAGAGGAAGAGGAAGAGGAAGAGGAAGAGGAAGAGGAGGCAGAGTGGGATTCACCAGGATAGAGGAGCAGCATCAGTTATATTTTGATTAGATTCATGAGAAAGGATGCCTTTTATAGTGGGTCACCAACATGTCACGCGGAGTCATCTCAAGTCATATCAGGCATACTCATACTTTGGCCATAATACATGTCTTGGGAAAGTATTGTATGTATGAAGTAGTAGTCGCTTGAGGGGGAATAAACAAAAATACAAATTAACGCTGAAGTCAGAGAACAAAAAACCAGCAAGCATGATGCATGTCACCTCAGCAGTCAGCTTGGTCTGAAAGAGAGAGAGTGTGAAGTAAGTCAAGTCACACAGGTCACATGTCTCAACACTCACCATGGGACAAACCAACAGACCAACAATACACCAACCCACACCCATCACCTTAACTAACACCTGTGGGTTGGTGACAGCTATCTTGAACCATGCTCACCAAATGGGTTACAAAAAAAGTACTAGCATGTGCAAATTGAAGCATGCATTGATGGCACACACGAGGCAAAGGGAGAGGGCCACGGTGCCACTTAGGGCTACGGTGCCACTTCCCAGGCTAAGCTAAGTGGTATACAGGTAAGGGTTAGTATGATTAGTAAGCGCGTTGGTGTGCCCGGGGTCGCCCTGAAAAAAGGAAATATATATATACGTATATGTGTGAGGAGACAAACAAAAGTCATGAAACGGAAATAAAAAGAGAAAATGGGAAAAAAAACGAAAATAAAAGGGAACTAGAAATGGTGGAGCTCAAATTCTATATAAATTAGAATGCATGGTCTGTGAATATACTGGACAATTAAAAAAAAAATTAGTGGTAGACAGTAAGTGGTGGTTGTGGTGGTGGTGCTTCTCATGCAGTATGGAGGTAGTGGCAACACACAGCTCTATCAACACCACCTGATAGGACAAAGTTTAGAAATACTACTGCTGAGTAAACAAAAATTAGAATTAGAATAAAGAATCAACGCAGGAATACAAAATGATGGGTTGAAGGTTTCCAGACCAGGTCACAGCGCCTCCTGGAAGTGTCTGTCAGGCTGTTCAGCACATTCTAATCAGGTAAGTGTAGAATACTGGTGTAAAAAGTTTCTAATGAAATTAAACATCTATGCAATTCATCCCACACTACAATAAAGTAAATTGACAGAAAA
The DNA here is from genome assembly GCF_017591435.1 of Portunus trituberculatus. Classification (NCBI taxonomy): domain Eukaryota; kingdom Metazoa; phylum Arthropoda; class Malacostraca; order Decapoda; family Portunidae; genus Portunus; species Portunus trituberculatus. Next base: position 17,205,288 of record NC_059295.1, on the reverse strand, counting down.
ACAGAATATAAAAAAAGGTGAAAACAGCAATGTAAGTTGTCATGAGTGCATAAGCCACACAGTAAACCTGGGACAGGATGGAGAAGATCAGAGGAGGACAGAGAATGGAAGAGGTGGACAGGCAGCAAAGACGTGTTTGTGTCACGGTACTGCTATTCTGTGTTCTGTGTGGGTCATATTGTGAAGGAAAGAGGTTTGGGTCAGGAAATGTGAAATAAGAAAGCAGCTGTCAAGCCAAAGATGTCAGATTGAGATACAGGATAGGAGAAGTTCTGTTGTGCCTCGCTGCACAAGACATCACTGCACAAAATAAAGTACAGTAACCAAAGATCTGATCATGGGAATACAACACAAAAATGTTGATTTTCCTTTGCAATAATAAACATACATGCATATTTAGTTCAAACTGACAGCCAGTTGATTTGAAAATCATTATTATTAAGCACAAAATCAAAAACCTCTTGGTTTAAAAATGTCATATACAGATGGGCATAATGTCCTAAAGTTCCTAAATTGCACTATCAAAGTAGTGAGAGCTACAAAAGCAATAAATCTTGAATGCAAAAGTAAACTCTCCTGGGTCATGCCAGACATAATACGGAGTCATTGCTATGTTGTGCAAATTAAACACTACAAGATCAATCGTGATAACTATCCTGAACACAAGGCCATGACTCTCACTATTTAAAGGCAAATAAGTTAATAATGAATTATTGCTTTAAAAAAAAAATCATTACAGATGAATGTTCTTTTCTATAATAGATTAAAATGTTTGCTGTCAATCTTGAGACTCACCCTCCACAGACACCTCCACATCCTCCACGGATCCTGTAACATTGGAGATGGTGAAGAAGGATGTCTTGCCAACTGCAGTTGCTGCCAAGGACTGTCCACTCACCACTATTCGATTAGGATCTGCTTGCACCTGCATGATGGAACAAAAAAACATCAGGAGTGTTAGATACTTTCATCATGTTAATAAGGAATAACAAGACAAAAGAAGAATTTTTTCATCAAAGTATCTAGAAGAAAAAAAGCTCAAATATTTCATGGACTTTACATAGAGCTTCTCGACAATACATGAAATAGTATAACCTCAAGTTCTTTTAAAGGGCTGTGAAGTCACCCATTAGTAATTATTTAAAAAAATCTTGCTGTGGAACAGACCTTAGCCACAAATGGGGAGCCTGGCACTGGTTCCTTATTGAAGGATATATTGATGGAGTGATCGATAGCTTCCAAAGGTACAAAGGACACTGCAAACCTGAGGAAGAAATTATGAAAATTATAATACTTTGTATAAAGCAGATCATATGACACTGAAGACAACTAATACTGAAAATGAGATAATATCTACTTTTTTTCATTCCTGGTTTCTTTACAGCTTGATGTGCAAAGAATATAAGAATGAGGCATACACACCTTGCTGAGCCTTGTGGGTGCACCTGGGTGGGGATGTTCCTGCCTGCTGCACTGATGCTGATCTCCAGGTTACCTTCCCCAGCCTCTGATGCATCCACTGCCAACACAAAACATTAGAACACATCCTTATCACCACTAGCATGTATTATACAAATTTTGATAGAGTGCATGTGAAAGAAATAGTGACAATATTATATTGCAGCTTCAACCCACCTACAAACTGAAGACTCTTGCCGATGGCTCCCCTGGGCAGATGAGACACTCCAACCTTTGCAGCATCATACACCTTGCAGGTGAAGGGGGTGCCAGACACGGCTGATTCATTGTAGTTGACGATGATGGTGTGAGCACCCACCTCAACTGGAGTGAACTCGGCAATGAAGCCTGCCCGCACACTGCCAGACACCCGCACTGGTAGGGTGGTGTGGCTTGGTGCTGCCAAGAAAGGATGAGAGCAATGGTTAAATAATAACCTAATATGAATTACCTTTACATAAGATGTGTGTGAATCAGCTTCAGCATCACACTAAAACTTCTAGAAATTGTGTAATATAAAAAAAAAAGTAGTATTTGTGATATTCTAGGATGGTTGTCTTACTTCTGACAGTGACAGTGAGTTCTGCTGACCCTCCACCATCAACTGAGATGTTGAAGGCCGCTGGCTTGGACACTGGGATGAGCTCCAAGTGGCGCAGAGTCAGACTCACTCGGGAGGTGTCTGCCACGCGGCACACGAAAGGACACCCACGTACTGTCTCACCATTGAACTGTAGTAACATAGGATTATGAAATTTCACATGATTTGGGGTGCGATTAAAAGTCCATAACATCTACCTATATGATACGATTATTTATGAATGGTGATGAAGTGCACATTACTAACGCAGGAAAACTCAATTTTGTTGTTTTAGTCCCTTGGTATGGTTTTAGTTGTATACTAAAACCATACCAAGGGACTAAAAGAACAAAATAGTATTTAAAGTTCAATAAAGATTAACTATAGAGTAATGTACAGTACAATTGACCAGTATATCAGAAACATTTCTGAATCACTCCCAAGAGGACATACGTATTACAATCCCAAGTCATCTGCCAGTATATATGCATGTCACTATTTATGTGCGTTTTTTCTTCTACTAAGTGACAAACGGGATACGTGTGTGTGTGTGTGTGTGTGTGTGTGTGTGTGTGTGCCACCCTGTTTTACTCGTAGATTGTTGGCCTGGCACACATATAGATAGATGGATGTCTTTTGTGTATTAACAAACGGTCCAGTGGTATAGTCTAGTTGTTATGACATTTAGATAACAATTTGGGTCCCCAGCTAGATGATCTTTAATCCTACAGTGGATTCACTACAGGACATGCTGATATGGCAGTGGATGCGAGGACAAGAGTGAGTTACCTTAATGTCGATGGTATGGATCTTGGCGGTGTCTGGGGTGAAGGACACAAGGCAGCGTCCTCCCCCCAGCACCTGCACGTGGTTTGGCACCTCCCCGTCATTGATGCTGATCTCTAGTTGTCCCTCACCAGCCTGGGAGGCGTCCACTGTGGCAAAGGAAATAATGGCTTCGTCACCTTTCCATCCCTTGATGAAGCTATACTGACATTTTCTTTCTACAGAACAAGGCTTACTTGTCATAGTATACGACTTCTTTACTTAAATCTTATGAAAATGTTTGATTAATCTCAATTTTCAATCGTTTTTCATTGCAGGAAGAACCAAACAATTCTAAGTTGTTTTCTGCTTTACCTAGAAAAAAAAAGAAAAAAAGAAGGAAGAACAAAGCAGCAGCCATATTGAGGATGTTTGTGAACAGAAATGCTACCTAATCTACACTAACACAGTCTAAGGCTACCTACAATCTCACCACCATGGCAAACATACCTCTGAACTGACAGGGCTGACCCACCACGCCGTTGGGCACATCGGACACCCTGATGAGGCCCGCGTCGTAGGCCTTGGCGATGAATGGCGAACCCTGCACCTTCTGCCCTGCCACGGCCACGTCCACCACATACGACCCCACCTCCGTGGTCACGAAGGCCACGCGGTATACATTTTCCCCGCTCTCCGTCAGCTGGTATGACACGGGGCGCTTGGCAGGGCCTGTGGGGATTGAGCACAATGTGAGACCATAAGAAAGTAAGAGAATCTGCAAAGTCATCAAGCCAACCTGCAGTAGTCCCTGTTTGAAGCATATTCAATAAATTAATCTGAACACCCTGAATAATGAGTTTATCCCATTCATCTGCCGCTATTTGTGAAGCAGTTCCTCCATCTTTCTTCTTCTTGATTTAACTTTGTCAAGCCTGAAATCATTGTTTCACTTAGTTTTCTTAAATGAAGGCACTGCTATGCTGTGGTGGTGGGTGGAGGATGGAGAAAATGTTCTGCGTATATTGGTACACATCGCACATACATAAACGCAATGAATGATTTTCAAGAAAGGACTATAATTACGATAATTCATCCTAATAGCTTTGATTTTTTTTCATATGATTATTTACTTACTATTTACTCATGTGTATGAAAATAAATAAACACACACACACACACACACACACACACACACACACACACACACACTGAAGAATTTCGCCATCTAATAGGTATATGAAAAAAAAGAAGCTTAGAGGTTGAGAGCACACTTACTGACGATGTGGACCTGGATGTCTTCCTTGGACACGTTGGCCGCCGAGATGTCAAAGGCGGAGAGCTGGCCGGCTGGGAAGTGCTTGATGGTGTCGCCCAGCACGGCCACGCGGGTCCCGCTGCCCTCCATCACCTCTACCGTCCAAGGCGAACCTGTCCACGACAAGAGAGAAACTATCACAAACCATTCCTTGCGGAGTCTGTACACTCTCACCAAAAAGTTCACGAATATCTTGTCACGATGAATGTTGAAACAATCTAAGCTTAATTTGGAAAAGTTGGTATCCCTGATAGTGATGACGCACTTGTGTCTGAATATATTTAATACATTTTGCTGGAATATGGTCCTCTGACATCAAGGGAAAGATATTTCAATATTCTTCGTTTTCGTTCACATATCTCAGAATATTGGGTGTCCATAAATGTATTTTTACTCTCGTTCTCTTCCATTATCGTGTTTTCATATTTTTCGGAAGAACACCAATCTAACACTAAACACACATGCATCAGTAATACTCTCACAACACCAGCTTCAAACACAGCTCTACCATGTACCCTCGTTACATGCCACAAGCAATGAAAAAAACAAAATTCCCTCTGCATACCATCAATACATGGTTAATATACCACACATCACCTTCAATAACCTCACCACGCATTGGACTATATTCTGTAACATTTCAACGCAGCACCGTCATCCATTGCTTTCAAAAGGTTCTCATAAAAGTGACTAGGATCTTTTCAATTAAATGTGGCTTCAAGAGAGGAAGATGAACAAGGTTTCTACATTATTAACAGGAGAAAACAGTCTTGAGAACCCAGCTGATAGTCTCTGTGGCTTTTGGAAACAATCGAGCTGGTGAGAGAGCAAAGCGTTTCTAAATACAGGCCAAGAAGTCAAGAGATTGTGTCAGGGCAGCAGAGGAAGGCGGTGGGAAGGAACGTGCGGGCGGTGTAAAGATTGGCGGAGGAGCTTCGTCAGTGTCCAATTTTGTGCATCACGCGCTGGAGGGAGGGTGGATGTTGCAACCCCGCCATATTGGGTAGGCTACACGAACGAAGGCGCCGCGGGGATAAGTGAGAGATTGCTAGTGACGTGTGGATGAGAGAAAAGGTGCAAGACTGAGGTGTACGGAAGAAACTAGGAAAAAAATAAGAATAGAAATGAGAGAGAGAGAGAGAGAGAGAGAGAGAGAGAGAGAGAGAGAGAGAGAGACGAGGTAGAGGGGCGAGGATGGACAAAAACAAGACTTGCTCTCCCCACACTTGAAGAACACACACACACACACACACACACACACACACACACCACAGCATCAGAAAAAAAGAAACAAAAATAAAAGGGCATGGAATGAAAGTGAAAGAAAACAAAAAAGGAAAAAAGGAAAGAAAAAGAAACCAACACCAACACGTGACGGCATGAGAGAGAGAGAGAGAGAGAGAGAGAGAGAGAGAGAGAGAGAGAGAGAGAGAGAGAGAGAGAGAGAGAGAGCAACAAAATTATCGACGGAGTAACAGACAGGGGTGTGTGTGTGTGTGTGTGACGGGTCAGTAAGGTGTGCATTAGAAGTAGGGCAGGTGAGGAAACAAAGGGCTCGTCCGGCAGACATGTACAGTAAATGATAGAGCATACGTGACCCTCCCGCCAGGTGAGATTAGTCAAATGCTGCCCAGGTGACGTCAGAAGGGCAGGGAACAGGTAGAAGAGCAGGTAAGGTGAATGAGTCATGCTTGCCGCCACCAGCATCACCTTTAGTGGCCTGCTCTCTCTCTCTCTCTCTCTCTCTCTCTCTCTCTCTCTCTCACCTTCCTAGTTCCGTTTCCGTCATTCCTTATATCCTCCTCTCCTCTCCTTTCATTCCTTCTTTTCATTTCTCTCGTTTACTTTTCTTCTACAGTCTGTCCTTTCTCTCCTCTCCACCATCCCTCTTTTCCTTCTCTCTTCCTTTCTTCTCCTTTCTTTGCCTCCTTTTCTCTTCTCCGTCCCTCATTCTTTCCTTCTTTTCTCACACTTTCTTCTCTTTTCCTATCGACAATTCTTCTTTATCCTTCTCTTCTCCTTCGTCCTTTCTGATTTAATTTTCTTTTATACTCAATCTCCCTTCATCTTCCTTCCTCTCCCTCTCTCCTCGTCTCCCCTTCGTCTGTCGTCCTCCTCCCCACCGCAACTCCCAACCTCATTCCTGTGTTGTAATAGTTTATGCATCAAGGAGAGAGAGAGAGAAGGAGCAAAAAAAAAAAAAAAAAAAACATTTGGCCGTTAGTTACCTGGCGGACGTAAGGGACAAATGTGGAAATGGCAGCACACCTTTATGAATACCTGGACTGGTTACATACATACATACATACATACATACACACTTGGTCAATCATAACATTTAGATGATAATGAAGACCTTTCGTAATGTGAAGAATAATGTTACTAGATGATTAACATTTATGATACAAGCAGACTGACATAAAAAAAACAACAACAACAACAAGAAATGTCAATCAATACATACATACATATATACACTCACACATACATACATACATACATACATACATTCAGTGACAAACGACTTCGCAATTGCCAATAAAAGAAAAAAACTTGTGAAATGCAAAGGTGTTATCATTATTACTAGTATTATTATTGTTGTTGTTGTTGTTGTTGTTGTTGTTGTTGTTGTTGTTGTTGCTGCTGTCGTTGTGGTTTTTGTTTTGAAATGAAGACACAACAGATGAGGTTTTGAACAAGTGCCCTCAATTCCTCCTTGAACTCCTAAACACACACACACACACACACACACACACACACACACACACACACACACACACACACACACACACACAATGGGGCCTTTGTTGTGACGGTAACAGGTAGTAACAGCTACATTCACTCAAGACATCCCTATGCTAAACACTTCCTGTGACCTTGCGCTTGTTGTCATTCTCTTTTGTTGGTCGGCATGTTAAGCGTGTGATAACTGAGGGTTTGTTTCAGTAATTAAGTTCACATAAGGTGATGAGTAATTATGTTTTGTGTCATAATAGTTATAATTGCTGGTATTTCTTTTGAGTCAATCTTGCCATTAGAATAGATGGAATGTAACGTTTATGTGCGTCAAGAAATATTGGAGTGGAGTATTAAGAATGTAGGAATGAATAGATTTGGTTAGGTTTTAAGATAGGCTGTACTCATAATACACCTTTAACTTGTAAAATGACCAAGTTTAAGTGTATGTAATGTATAAATAAAAAAAAAAAAAGACAAATGAAACTAATCAATAAAAAAAATGACAGTACATGTGAATACAGAGAGATACAAATAAACTTAAAATATACATATAACTAAACCAATAAAATGAAAAATCTTTTACATAACACATACTAAAACAATCCAATAGCACCAGCTTTACCTATTATTATTATCATCATTACCATCATTATCATTCCTTCGCCCACAGCTGGTAACGCTTCAACTTATGATGGTGATGATGCAGAAGAACGCTACCAGCATGACCACCACCACCACCACCACCACCACCACCAACAACAACAACAACAACAAAAGAGAAAAGGTTATTACACCACACCAAGAACATAAAAAAAAGATACCCTTGAGGAAACTGAGGAGGAGAAAGGTAAACTCCAACCCCTTCTCTCTCTCCCTCCCTCTCCTCCATACTTATACAGGAAGCTTGGGAGAGAGAGAGAGAGAGAGAGAGAGAGAGAGAGAGAGAGAGAGAGAGAGAGAGAGAGAGAGAGAGAGAGAGAGAGAGAGAGAGAGAGAGAGAGAGAGAGAGAGAGAGGAAGGTCACGGGAGACACGCATCCACCAAACTCCCAGGTCAAAAAGAGGTCAGACAGTTGGTTCACGGTTTGCACGAGGTCGGCACGCTCAGAGGTCATACTTGTGTCACGGGGTCACCAATAGGTCACGCTGGGTTGCTTGTTTTGTGTATTTGGTATTACTGAAAGGTTTGGTGTGTGTGTGTGTGTGTGTGTGTGTGTGTGTGTGTGTGTGTGTGTGTGTGTGTGTGTGTGTGTGTGTGTGTGTGTGTGTGTGTGTGTGTGTGTTACTGTCTCGTTTGTGTTATAGGAGCGTTTGTTACCCTTATGTGTGCTATATTAACCTAACCTAACCTAACCGAGCGAAGAGTCTTGCATCCTATTCCTCGAGTCATCTTGCTTTGTGTGGCGTTGGTAAGACTTAAAACGTCCTAAAAGATTTCAGAGTCCAAGGGTATCCACGACCTTCCTTCCTGGCGTGCGTAATGTAACAATCTAAATAAATGCCTCCTTGACTTACTAAATTATATGGTGCGTCTAACGAGTAAATACTGGGGCCTGTCTGTATGCTGAGAGACGGGGAGAGGGAAGGGAAAAGTATAGGGGTGGAAGTAAGATGGTTAAGATTAGCCTTACATGTTACCATAAGTGTTAGTAGATGAAAGTGTTGCCTTCAAGTCTGTAATTGTGAATGAAGGCAATGTTTGTGTGTTTGAATAAGGATGTTGGCATAGGGTAATACAGCCAGGGATGTTATTGAAGTAGCATGCCACATTCGCTTCCATGGTTTTTTTTTTTTTTCTCTTTTTTATTTAGTATGAATATCAATCGTAATGTTTTGTTAGATTATAAGAAAATCAGGGACTAAAAAATATGAATAGAAGGAAATCAATATCGTCGTCGTTGTCATTTCGTTATAATAATCCTTCCACATCTCTATCTTCGTTTTATAGAATTACGTTTTTTCATGAACAGGAGCATAGGAGCGTGTACAGAAACATTACGCGTACTCGTTATTACTGCAATCATCTCTTAACGCTTATTTAACTCTTCAACAGTTTATAAGACGCATAAGCTGAAAGAAGAGAAAAGAAAATTGAGGAAATTACTCGTTAATATCATGGTGAGAAGTAGCGGAGTTTTGAGGGTCGGTGGCAGTGGGAAGAGGTGAGGAAGCCAGCCAGCCAGCCACCACCACCACCACTTCACCTTACATTACAACCTCACCTCGGCACTGCCACCTTTGCCTTCTAACACTCCCGCAATACTTTACAAATTATGCCCCATTTCCTGCTCAGAGAGTCTACACACACACACACACACACACACACACACACACACACACACACACACACACACACACACACACTGGAAGGCGTCTGGCTCATAATATTCCTGCTAACGCCTCTCTCTACCTCAGTAATACATGGTCAGTCACTCCCGTTTATTTCCCATGCATTTCAGGAAGTGTCTCGTGTTATTTGTTTCTGAAAGCTATTTTATCTTAAGCACCAACTTGCCTGTATGTTATCTAAATAAAATCAAACAAAATACAATAAATCAATCAGTAATAATGTAACTTAATTTTCCCACAAATTATGATAACTTATATATTTTTAAATATCATTATACTTTACCATAAACATCCCAATGAACGTATATAATCTGAAGTTACGATGAAGCTTAACATGAACCTGTTTCTGCAGCGGATGTAAAGTATAATATTTTTTTGTCCGGTTGTTAGTTTTTATCTCAAAGTTCAACCTTACTGATTTGAAATGCAAAGTAACCGTATATAAATACATTCATACAGACAGACAGAAAAACAGACGGACACACATACAGAAAAATAAACTAGCAGACAGATACACAGCCAGACAGATAAACAGACAGACATACAGAAATACAAACTAGAAACACAACTCTTGACAATACAAATCTGAATTCTTTACCCATTCTGTACCATGACGCGTTTCCATATTCATTCTGGTTAGGTTTTGAAGGTTATACACCTTCAAAAACTAATGTGGGGATTAAAATAGTAAAGACTCTGGTCATTAGTCTTTTAACCTCCATAGACCCTTCCTAATGCAAATAAAATAGTCTAACCATACACGTATTGAAGGGGTTAAACAGCCAAAACATTTACACAGGCGACACTGTTCACGCCAAGAGGTCGGCTATAAACACACCTTTGAAGGAAACGGTATCGGGGTCGAGACTGAAATGAGGTTCACGAGACTCCTTTAACCCCTTCAGTAGTGGAGCACATTTTTACCTTGAGTTTTTGGATATGATTAGATGACTTTATTTACATTAGGATGAGACTATGGAGGTCAGATTGTTGGGCAGAATCTTCACTATTTTAATCTCCACGAAAGTTTCTAAAGCTGTGTAAAATCACCAAATAGTAACTAGAATAAATATGAAGAGGTTAAAGTTCGTGTTACTTTCCAAGACGTACTAACACCACGGCCTTGATTTGCACAGCTTAAATTTACAGACAGGAAGCTCATCAGTGTCTCATTTGGGGGGAGGAAGATGAGGCAAGACCTGCATAAGTTATCAGGTTGTTCTTTCTTCTTTAGCGGTTCTGAACACTTCTTGTCATCTTCAAGCTCTTCCTCTTCTTTTTTTTTCCCCCTTTATCATCATCATCATCCTCCTCCATCATCATCACTATCGCTATTGTTCAGGTCATTAGTGTTGTTCTTAGTCATCATCATTTACATCACGCTTTTGTTTATTCTGTGATTCTCTCTCATTTCTTCCCTCTCTTACTCTTCTTCCCAGTCGTCTCTCTAGTAGTAGTAGTAGTAGTAGTAGTAGTAGTAGTAGTGGTAGTGGTAGTAGTGGTAGTGGTAGTAGTAGTGGTAGATAACTTCCACTACAACCTGGTAACCGCACTCGAGATAAAATAGTACTCTGCCATAAAAAATATATATAAATAAACAAATAAATAAAAAATAAGTAAAAATAAATAATAATAATAAAAATAAATAAATAAATAAATAAATAGAAAAAAAAAAGATCCACCGTAGAAAACCTTAATAAAATTCCCTGCAACTTGCTGATAATGGACAAAGGGAAAGAAAAAATGAAAATTCTTGAACAATCGGAAAAAATAAAACACATCCTTGAAAACACTAATAAATTCCCCTACAGCCTGTTAAAATCCCTTCAATACCATGACGTGTTGCCATATTCATTTTGCTTACTATTTGGCAATTTTATACAGCTTCAGAAACTTATATGAGGGATTAGAATAGTGAAGACTGTGACCATTACTCTTCTGACCTCCACAGATCCTTCCTAATGTCAATAAAATCGTTTAATCGTGCACAAATTTCAAGGTAAAAATGTGTCCCAGTATTGAAGGGGTTAATAGTCGTTGTGGAAAACACCTGAACGAGAAAAAGAAGAATAATGAATAAATAAAATACGACTCTTGGGGAAACATTACAAAATTACGCATGGACAGGTGAAGGAAAAGGTGTAGCAGTGCAGCCAACCTACTCGAGCTAGTCCTCGAACACATGGACGCCTTAGAATGTGGGAAGATGATGGGGGAGTTCTAGCAAGTCTTGGGAAGGAGAGGAGAGGAGAGGAGAGGAGAGGAGAGGAGAGGAGAGAGAGAGAGAGAGAGAGAGAGAGAGAGAGAGAGAGAGAGAGAGAGAGAGAGAGAGAATATTCACATAATTTCTGACATAATCATAACTTGCTCCTTCCTTTTGCTATCTAACGACGTGCAACAAAGAGAGAGAGAGAGAGAGAGAGAGAGAGAGAGAGAGAGAGAGAGAGAGAGAGAGAGAGAGAGAGAGAGAGAGAGAGAGAGAGAGAGAGAGAGAGAGAGAGAGAGAGAGAGAGAGAGAATATTAATTAACCTGACCTCTAATTCACCTCACCTTTTCCCTTTACTTCCCTCAGGCCAGACAGTCGACCAGTAGGGAAGAAGCGCCGAGATAAGATTGAGTAAGGCTAAGCAAGGCAATGATAAGGCTAAGAAAGGCTGTAGAAAAGCTAAGTAAGGGTAAGAAGGGAAGTAGTAAATACTAGTAATGCGAGAATAAGGTTAAAGAAAGCCGTGGTAAGGCAAAGTAAGGCCGTGCTTATGCTAAGGAAGGGCAAGAAGGGACGTCGTAAGGCTAAATAAGGCAATGATAAGGCTAAAGAAGGCTAAATAAAGCTGTAGAAAAGCTAAGTAAGTGTCAGAAAGGATAGGGTAAGGCCAAGTAAGGTTAAATACGGCCGTGGTAAGGCTATGTAAGGCTGTGTGAGGCTAAGAAAGACTGCACAAAGGTAAAACAAGGGTACGAAGGAACGTGGTAAGATAGAGTAAGGTTATATAAGGTCGTGGTAAGGCAAACTAAGGCAGTGATAAGCTAAATAAGGCTGTAGAAAGGATAAACAAGTGTAAGAACAGACGTGGTAAGGCTAGATAAGGGTAAATAAGGTAGTGGTAAAGGCTAAGGCCAAATAAGGTTAAATACGGCAGTGGTAAGGTTAAGTAAGGCTGTAGAAAGGCTAAGTATGGGTAAATAAGGCCGTGGTAAAGGCTAAGGCCTCCTACATATCCGGGTTGCAATACCTGCACTAAAAACTAGCTGGCTGCGGCTCTCCGTCTGCTTCTCCCTCCTAGGCTCCCATCTCCTCCCTCCCCTCCCCCAGCACCAGCCCGCCCTCCTCGCTCCACTGCCCCTCCCTGCTTCCCTCCTTCTCTCCCTGCCTCCGCCGGTGACCTCCCTCGCGGCTAACGGTGCTCAGAGGACGTGAGTCACCCGCAGGTCATCTCCTCCTCCTCCAGCAGGTCATTCCGAGGTCACATTCCTCTCTCTAGCTCACTGGCTCGTTCGCTCTCATGACTTTAGATGAGAGAAAAAATGAAGGTAATAATTATGTGATTCTCTCTCTCTCTCTCTCTCTCTCTCTGATGTTGCTTCTCGTCATTTTCTCAGCGGAGGATGCAGCGCCGTCTCTAGTAAACTTATATTATCTTGTTCCCCTGTTAATTTCTTTTTTATATTTACTATTTTTATTTTATTTATTTATCTATTTTTCTGCGGGAATTCGAAAAGTCATTGTTTACGTTGAGTTTCATTTCCTTTTAACATTCCTTCACTGCGCATGACAGTTTTCTTTCTTCTTCTCCCGTCTTTTAGCACATCTGCACTGTCAACATGATCATCTTTGAATTTTTTTTCTCTCTCTCTTCTTCCTTTGTAACAGTTTCCCAATACCAGTGTCGAAACCTCGTATTTTTTTGTCTTTCTTTCTGTCTATTACTCGGTCGTTGCCATTTCCAGAACATCTGATGTGTAAGGAAAAGTGAGAAGAAAAAATGCCTCCTTTTTCATCTTTGTTGCCTTCACGGTCCGTTTCGATGATGAAAGTGCTTTTATCCTTTCCTTTGTATATTTCCTGAACATTTCGCGCTTCAGTGTATATCTTTTAACATTAGCATCCCTGATCGTTATATTTCATGCATGTTTTCTGGTGAGTAAAGACAACCCTTGTTTTATCGGCCTTTCTCCCTTCAAGTACCGCAAGACAATGTTGTGAATCTTTCATACATCGTTTGCATCCTCGTCACGTTTCATGTATGTTTTCTCGTCAGTAAAGACATCCCTCGTTTCATTCTTTTATCCTCTCACTGGTATTGTCGGCGGTGATTAGTGAGGTTCGAAAAACAAGAAGTATCTTTTATATCCACTGTATCCTGTCCTCAGTTCACGCTTGTTTTCTGGTAACTCAATACATGTTTTGTTTTATTCACCTTTTTCTGCCCACGTATCGTCGGCACTGACTTCTGGCTAGCTCGACATAAAGGCGTGTCTGCCCAACTTAGGATCTCGACCCGTCTGGCAAGTTTCCGAGGCGGGGGACATTCCTCACTCCTGCCATCTGTGTGACCGTTCTGGCACCAGCAGCCTTCACCATTACTGTCTCCGGTCTCTCTCAGTGGAATATATTATGATTTCCTCACACACAATCACCCAGGATCCGCATTCTTAACCGTTTCAGCGTCTCCACACTAACTCTAACATCACTAGTGCATGTTACCGATAATTAAGGATAAGGATAATTATTTCATGATTCTAGGGTTATGAATCATCGAGAGAGAGAGAGAGAGAGAGAGAGAGAGAGAGAGAGAGAGAGAGAGAGAGAGAGAGAGAGAGAGAGAGAGAGAGAGAGAGAGTTCGATTAATAAAGTGTCTTTTGGTAATTCCCTTAATTAATAGTGATTGTAATATAGAGGTTCAAACACAATTCTTGCGCAGCACTTACATTCTGGAGAATACCTACTCACTTCAGTGTTATAGTCTCCAGGATACACCAAGTAGTAGAATAGGGTGCCCTGCGTGCTTCTGTGTCCTACAAAATGCTTGGACCCAAATTTTTAAACATTGCAGTTCTCATAAGTGACTATTTTCTAAGACTACAGATTATCAGTCGAGTTTTCAAGTGATATTTCCATGAATCACCCATGCAGAAACTCCCACATGAACTAAGTATTTTTTTTCGATGACACAGGGAAAACTGATTTCTCACGTTTTTGTTTTCCTTTTAATGATACGAAAGACTCCCATGAGAACTACTTTTCATCGCTACCGAGATCATTAGTAGTGTTCATGCTGAAGAATCTCTGTTAAACTATCACTGGCTTATGAAAACATTCTTAAAAATTACCGTAACTCGTACTAGAGCCTGATGAAAGTATTGGATGTAAGAAACTAAAACGTTCAGTTATTAGAAAGGAATTGATTACCGTCCCTATGATGATTGGACAACTGTTGAGCGTAAATGATAAGTGGACACAAGTAAGAATATTTCATAGAGGGACTGCCACATGTAGGTCTGGCGGTTTCTCGTAGCTTCCTTTATTTTTATCGTGACTTATCCCCCCTGGTAAGGCGTGAGGAACAAGGACTTTCTTCTCGCTTTCTCTACCTCCACCTACGTCCTGCGAGTTCATTACAAGGTTCACAGGTCACTAACACTTAATATTACTAAGCAAAACGCTCAGCACTACAAGGTTCATAAGCCATTCTTACACTTAACATTACAAGGTTCAAAGGTCACTAATAATTAACCCTTTCAGTACCAGGACACGTTTCCATATCTATTCTGCTTACTATTTGGTGATTTTATACAGCTTCAGAAACTCATGTGGGGATTAAAATAGTGAAGACTCTGGCCAACAATCTTCTGATCTACATAGACCCTTCCTAATGTAAATAAAATCGTCTAATCATACCCAAAATACATGATAAAAATGCGTCCCAGTACTGAAAAGGGTTATTTATGTTACAAGGCACAACAGTCAGCACCACACGGTTCATAAGCCACTCTAACACTTAACAGTACAAGGTTCACGGGTCGCTCACCACCATAACATTCCCACAGCCAATACTTTCTCCTCGCGATCAGTCAGTTCCAGTTAAAGCCCAAAACGTGACTGGAGTGTAAAGTAAAGAGGTTCCACTGTGTACCTTAAGGGGTTACGACCTTTGAGAAAAAATGAAAATGAAAAAGAATAGAAAAGTCACTATTCTCTTATTTTTATTTATTTATTTTTATTTTTCAGCAGGTGGTGATTTTAGATTTACCAGTTTTATAGCATTTGTTGTTGTTGTTGTTGTTGTTGTTGTTGTTGTTGTTGTTGTTATCTTCAAGAAAAAAAAAATCATACTATATCTATCACTTTTTTTTTATTGTCTGGTTGACGATTCTACGTTTCTTATCAGTTTTATACAAAGTAGTTTTCTTTCTCCCCTCCGTGTGGTGGTGTTATTGTTGTTGTTGATGTTGTCGGTGCTGCTGCCGCTTGTACAGACTGACAACTTGTTCCTTGGCTCCCACTGGTTTATCGCGACACGTGTTATACAATCAGTGACACAAATCTCTCTTTATTTTCGCTTTTCTCCAACAGATGATCAAATATGATAATAAACACTCATACTCTTAAACATGCTCGGGCTTTTACCTTTACTGTTAGTTGGGTTTTCAAAGGTGACTGTACGATTCTAGTGACTTATTAACAAGGAATTTGCCTCATTTACAGGAAAACACTTACGGAGAATCTAAGTGACCTTTAAAAAGTCCTCATGAGAGAGCAGAACATTTAAGAGTCACGGGTAGCACCATTATTACTCCTGGGTGTTAAAAAATATATAATTATTGGGCTATTATACACGGAACGATTAAATTTGTGCAAAAAAATATTGTTATCCTTGGTAATAATAATTTTTAATATACAATTCTTCTCTGAATGTTATAATGATTCGTAACAAATAAATTAATAAATCAGACGTGGTATTGAGGGGAAAACTTGTCTAGCAGTGGGAAAAAAGTTCAAATATAAGTAATTTGGATGTTTTCACGATTCTAGTGACAGTTTAACAAAAATTCTGCATCGTCAGTGGCAAAAAACTCCCATGAGAAACCGACTGATCACCTTTGTGGCTTTGGAAAACAGTCCTAATGAAATATCACAGCGTTTAAGATCACAGGCCAGAGAAAATACGGCCCAAGTCAGTGGTAGGGAGTGACCACTGTTTGTGAGTGAGTGACTGTTTATCACGTGACGCCACACTAATCAAGCCACAATGACCAGCGTGCATGGGGTCCAGTGGAATACGAGTTGACCTTGAGTGGAGTGGAAGAATGGAAAGGTAGACATATATGAGTGGTAAATCTACAGAAAATACAAAAGAACTATACTCACGAAGGCAAAATTGGGAAAAATGCGTTACGTGAAACAAAATGTGATACACCAAACTTAAAGAAAACGAGAGTGGTTACGTCTCGATGCTCACACATACACACGCACACACAGATTAGTTGCGAGACGAGAGATAACTAATGATAACTCTCTCTCTCTCTCTCTCTCTCTCTCTCTCTCTCTCTCTCTCTCTCATGTTCTGCGGTACACGCTAAGCTGCCATTTCACAACCCTTTCACTAGTGGAATTTTTTTTTTTCCCACAGCCACTGACGTACAACTTTTAAACACGTGATACTTATATTGAGGTCTTGAAATTGTTGTTCTGCTGCCTCAATAAAATGAAAACAATATAAAACAATGTATGAGAGGAAAAAATACGTCTAAGATATGAAAAAAATCAACCAAAATAAGTGAAAAAAATACAATACAATAAAAAAAAAATGCCTCCTGTCTTTGTGTGTGGGTGTGTGTGTGTGTGTGTGTGTGTGTGTGTGTGTGTGTGTGTGTGTGTGTGTGTGTGTGTGTGTGTGTGTGTGTGTGTGTGTGTGTGTGTGAGCAAAACTCTTATGTTTTCAATTATAATTCTATTTATAGAAGTTTTAATACTAAAAAGAAAAGAAAAAAAAGACTATTGCACTGAAAAATGAATAATCACGTCAAGCAGATACATTTTTCTCCTCCTGACGGGCTTCACCTGGCGTTGCTGAGTGAGTACTTGTGTGATGTACCGCGCTGGAGTTTGTCTTCCGCATACTACAGCATCATAAAAACCCGTCAGGTGTGAATGGACCGCATAGCAGTAAACAAGGCGGCCGCGCATAGCAGTGCTGCATGAAGGGCGGCGGTGTTGTGACATAAGAACTGCGCTACTTATTCATTTGTTATCATACTTTCTTATTTATCTATTTATTCCTATTTCATCGTATTTCTTTTGACATAACTGTGCTGCTTAGAGAGGCCGCTTTTTTGTTTATTAATTTGTTTATCTTTTATTTTGTTAATTTCTATTTTATCTTTTGTTTCTTGCCTGTATCTCTAAAGAAAACAAGAATATTTGGAATGTCTTTCATTTTCACGTAGTGTCTATTCCTGCTCCTATTTTTTTTTTTTCGTGTCTTTCTTTGATAAATTATGCAAGAATATTTGAGACGTCTTTTAATCTCATACAAGGTTTTGCATATTCTGCTTTGAAAGGTTTCATTAAGTGTTACCCCACATGTTCTGATTTATTACTGGAGAGACGTGAAACAGATAAGGATGTACGTACATACCTATTAATAAACTACATGTTCTTACTCCCTTCTGTACTACGACTAATTTTTACCAAGAGTTTAGGTAAAATTAGACGATTTTATTTACATTAAGAAGAGTGTATGGAGATCAGAAGATTTATTGCCTAAGTCTTCACTATTTCAATTCCCACACAAGTTTCTGAAGCTGTATAAAATTACCAAATAGTAAGCAGAATGAATATGAAAACGCGTCATGGCAATAAAGAGATTAATTCTAAGTCCTGTAAACGTACTTGTATCGTTCAGGGTTCTGTACATTTCATACAATAAACTACTCAACTGTCTTGCAATTTAAAACAAAACTGAAATTCCAAAGTATCAAATCTAATAGCGCCGTTGAATGTATGTTACTATTTTTTTCAATAAACAGTATATTTCAACCCGTAAAAGTACGTATAATGTTAAAGAAGAACAAAAACTACATAAGATTCAAGACACGTACGTACCAAAACAATACTATTCAATATACGTTAATAATTCTTCCCCTTCCCTCCCATAAAACCATAGGAACTGACATAAGGCAAAGGAAAAAGACTCGGTAACCCAGACTGGTCCACCTTCCCCCGGCAAATGTTCCTGGTACAGATAACCTTAAATATACCACGCCCTGGATAGAATAAAAAAGGTTACCTGGCTATGTTACGCATTGTGAAGACAGAAAAATGTTACCCGAGTGTATTATGTGTTGGGGAGGCCAGAAAAAATGCCACCTTTCGTATAATGTTGAATCCTACGGTATATGATAATCTAGAATTCCTGGTGGGTTGATTAACACTTCAGGTTCAGCAGAGTGAGGGTTCATAGCAGCAAATATATTAGAGTTTGGATTCAGGTGTGTGTGGAATGTGGTGCAGCGTCTCGATTTGAAGAGCGTGCGTGGTATTTTACTACCTGGTAAATTCAGGAAAATAAATAAGAGAATGATTACATGTATTGATAGATAAACCGATAATAAAAGAGGTAATATGTAAGGAAAGAAAGAATAAAGGCAGAAAGATAAAAACAAAAGAAAAAGAAAATTTCCCTTGTCACTTTTCCCATCATGGAAGGAATAAGGCTCGTATTCTAAAACACTTCTTTGCTTCACCTTCACTATTTCAAAAGGCTTTATTTAAATTAACACGAGTTTTTAAGGTGTTTTTTTTATGGTTCTAGAGGCAGACTAACATGATTTCTACATTATCAACTGATGAAATATTCTTAAAAATCCCGCTAATCATCTCTGTGACT
Organism: Portunus trituberculatus; assembly: GCF_017591435.1. Classification (NCBI taxonomy): domain Eukaryota; kingdom Metazoa; phylum Arthropoda; class Malacostraca; order Decapoda; family Portunidae; genus Portunus; species Portunus trituberculatus. The sequence goes on along the minus strand of NC_059295.1, from coordinate 17,186,188 downwards.
TTGGAAAATAGTCGTGGTGAGAGACCAAAGCGTTTCTGAATACGGAACTAAATGTGATGCGTGACATTCCTTTCCTCCCTTTAAGCAGGTTTTTCCTACCATTAGTTTCCACAGAATTTCCTTGACGTTATTTATTTTATCTTATATTCCTCTTTCTTTCCAATACGGCAAGTACCTTCCATTCATATGAACATCAAAACATTTTCTTTCTAGTCGCGTCTGTAAGTCTCCTTTCGTCCAGGGCAATCCATCACATTTTTGTCCCTGTCATTTTCTTGCATTCTAACACTAAATTATAGCAGGTAACTTTTCTTCCAGCTGCCTCTGTAAGCTTTCTTCAGTCCAAAATAAATTAATCATATGTTCATAATGCTGTAATACTAAATACTACAACAAATATTTTCTTTGCGACTAAGTTAACCTTGGACCAAAGTTTCTCTGTATCATATGTTTTTGTTCACACAGTAAACAGTTGATACAAACACGAGGAAGGCAAAGATTCAATACTAGACGAACTGAAAATTACAATCGATCGAAACTGAAAAGCTTCACAACGCTCATGAAGGAAACTTGATCTGGCGTCGATAAGGAAACTCGTATAACTTGTGATTCACTTAATCCGAATTATAAATAAGCCAGTGATTAAGAAGAAAGACTAGTTTTAGTGAGTCTGGACTGATTGGTAGCCTCGGTGAAGGTCTGGGGAGGCTGGAAGGAGAGGGACAGAGAGGGAGAGAGGAGAGAGAAGAAAAAAAAAAGTGGATGTGAAGAAAAAGTAAACATCTTTATCTTCACGACAGGTTCGAGTCCTTGAATAAGTCACCCTGTGCTTAAAGACACCGCCTACTCCTCTCTCTCTCTGTCTCTGCATGCCTCCATAATTACACTATCATTCCTCTCACTTCCCCCGCTCCCTCCTCCTTATTCTTCTCTCCCTTTACAAATATAATGAAGAAAAGTCATCAAATCAACAAATGGCTCATCAAATCCGGTCCTTCAAATGATCAACTCCATTACATTATCGCCTTAAGTAACCATGTTTGTTACTTCTGCCAGGGAAATTCAGTTGGAGAGAATATGACATGTAAATTATTGGGTAAGTCAACTTAAGCACGTAAACAGCGTGAGGCAATAAACATATCGATACCAATACTAATTTACCTTCTTCCCTTACTGTCAACACCCACACTACAACTCCTACTCTCCCCACCTTCCCTCTCGCACTGCCACTCCGACTCCCTCCCCCATCCTCTACCCTCTCTTAGCTTCCATCATCCCTCCTCCACACGTCAAGGTATAGTGTTGACTCACGTTGGTGTATTTTGCGTAGTAACAATGAATGATTAAGAGGCCACATAAATTCCTAACAAGCAAGCAGCTAAGATTATTTCAAAGTTACATAAAGTTACATCCTACCATACGTATAAATCGGGACTTCGCTTTCTGGACACGGATGAGCGTTAATAATTTCATCACTACGGTTATTTCTGGACTTGCCTTTCTAGTTCAACACCAGAAAGGATGAAATCGCACTATCGAATCTGGTAAAATTCTGGAACTCCTTGCCGGATTCTGAATCTTATGACGAATTCTTCCAAATGGGACGTTTCATAATACTTGTCCTCTTTAATTCTTAACGATTAGTTCTGACTCTCTCGGGACAGATACTGCAGTGGGCCTTATTCTTTTTTTCTTTTCTTTGAATTTTGTTGGCTAAGACCAGTGTCCAAAGAAATAAATAGATAAGTAAACATACAATTGAATGCATATATGAATAAAGGTTTATGGTTTGCAGGATTCCCTTTACTGAAATAACACCTTCAATGGTTCTTTGTTTTCTTAATGACTCATTGTATTTCTATAGTTACTTTTCAACTTTCCATTGTTAGTTAGCACATCCTCCCCTACTCGCAAACAATTCTATGACACCTTTATCTTTTTCTACAGCCACTTTCAAACATTATACTGCTCAGATAATAAGAAAAATACATTCTTTCAATCTATTTTTCTTTCTTGCCGATACTTGTCTTAAACTCTTCAGTACCATGACGCGTTTCCATATACTCATTCTGCTTACTATTTGGTGAATTCTAAACAGCTTCAGAAACAATAGTGAAGACTGTAGCCATTAAACTTCTGATCTCCACAGACTCTTCCTAATGTCAATGAAATGGTCTAATCGTACACAAATCTCAAGGTAAAAATGAGTCCCAGTATCGAAGCGGTTTAATATTGTGGAGCGTTTCAAGCGTTGTGAATTGCTGGGTATCACTGTCAGAGAGTCAAAGAACATTATATTTCATCACTGTGTTCTATTCTGCATCAAGTTAAGGACCGTTTGCCATTTTCAATCTGATTATGATTCTATTTTTCTTTCATAACTTTGCCTGTCAGGGTGTGGTGTGGACCATTTGTGGCATCTTGTAGCGAACGCAATCTAACACACACACACACACACACACACACACACACACACACACACACACACACACACACACACTTCAAGGTTGCGCATGCTCACCTACTCCCTCTCAAACCTGCCCCTCACCCACCCCTCCAAACATTTCTTATGCCCCTCGCGCTCACCTGCCCACACACACACTTACACTAACTTGTCGTGTTCAACCTAATCTCTCTCCTACACACACACACACACACACACACACACACACACACACACACACACACACACACACACACACACACACACAAACTTGTAGTGTTCTCCCCTCCTCCCACATTCTCTCTCTGTCTCTCTCTCTTACTTCTCCAACGATAACTATTCTTCCCTACACAAAATACCATGCCTAAATATAATACTCTTTAATATCTAACAAAGCAGAACATAATCTCTCAATTTCTTGTCTTATAACCTGAAACCTAACACGAGCGAAACTCAAGTCACCACATAATTAAGGAAAATTGAAACACGTATGAGAAATGTCACTGGCTGCAGGAAATTATTGTACCTTTGACTTATAATAATTGATAATCTGTACAGGTTTTGAAGGGAAATTATAGCTTGTAATGTTACCACGAGAAAAACAAATCTTATCCGACCAAGATAATTATACTTGCCATTGATTAAGGAAGAAAGAAAGAAAGGTGACTTGTAAAAAAGAGAAATGATTACGAAATGGGAAAGAAAATAACTAACATTGCCGACTCCAGACAGATTAATCACAGGAAGAAAGAATGAAGATGACTTGTAAAAAAGATAAATGACTACGAAATGGGAAAGAAAAATAGCTAACATATTGCCGACTCCAGACAGATTAATCATGGCTTTAAAATTGAATAAGTAAAATTGAATAAGTAACTCCTATAAAAGCAGCTATACAGAAAAAAAAAAAAAACCTGAGATAAAATAGACAGATAATACAACAAAACTACATACATACCGATAATAAATAAAAACAATGATAACCGCCGTGGTACAGTGGAACCATGCGTGCTTTGGGATCCGAGGGGTCTCCAGGGTTCGAATCCTGTCCACGGTCTGAGTGCAGGTTGGGCTTCCTCACTCAGGGCAACGGTTTCCTAGCGGGTGGGCTTTGAGATAGGAGGTACCCTAAAAAGTATCCCCTTTAGCCCATAAATTCCCGTGAAAAGCTCACATGGTATAAATAAAAAAAAAAAAAAAAAAAAAAAAGATCTGACAGTAATAAAAAAACAAACTGTAAACAAAGTACAATAAAACACTAGTAAATATTCAAGAACCATTACCAAAACACCCAAGACAACAATAACAGCAATAACAGCAACAACAGCGGTACAGTGAGCAGCGGTACTGAAACCACTAACAACACCAACAGCAAGACCAAAAAAGCAGCAGCACAAAACGGACAACGCCAAGTAACCAAACACAAAGACGGAAAAGAGAAAGAAAAGAACATGACAAACCCCAGGAATTCCCAACAATTGCTTTCAGTCCCAGGAAGTCCAGCTCTCGTCCCCCTCAACCCCTCGTCCTCTACAGCGCCGCCCACCACCAAGTTACCAACACCAACATAGCCACCCAACGCACCCAACCAAGCCACTCCCACCCACCCTCCACCCATACCTGGCCTTGTTTAGAGTCTTAGAAGGAGTTTTACATTTTTTGGGAGGCGGGAAGTGAAAGGGCACCGCGATACTGAGTAGAAAGTCGCGCGCCACTTCACGTCTGGAGCGGCAGGAATGTATTGGATTGGCTCAGGGGAAAATTTATTTGGTTAGTGCTAGAGAAATGAATGAGTAAAGTGATGCCTCATTACATTAACATACAAAAGGAGAAAGCGGTGCACTAGATGGGGAATTAACATACGTAGCTACACGGATACACGGACACACAAACACACACACGAATATATACATACACATAAATTTACATTCGCCTAGAAACCTACATATATATCACACACACACACACACACACACACACACACACACACACACACACACACACACACACACACACACACTCACACACACACACACACACACACACACACCTGTCCTCCTCTACTTTCTCCCACCCGTTTCCTACCTGTCTACTCGTACACCGGCACTAAAAACACCTGCTTTTCCCTTAAACACCAACTCAACACGGGAAGAGAAAGAAACACGCACAGCTGGCGGAGAGCGAATGAGAACCGGCAAGAGAACCAGGCGGGCATGTGCTGATGAGGGACAGACGGGATGATGGGGTGAAGGAGGAATGGATAAATAGTATAACATCAACCGGGAAAGACGAAGAAGGCGACGACGTGGCAACTGAAGGAGAGTGAATGAACTACGGTTGCCACGCGTCGCTGGTGGTGGCTGTGGTGGTGGTGGTGGTGGTGCAGGATTGAGTGTAAAAGGGCGGAGGGAAGAAGGAAGGAGAGGGAGCCAAGGAGAGGAGGGGTGATTCCATACATGTTGAGTTACCACCACTCCTTCACGCCCTCACACCAATCACACATCCACTCCCCCCATCCAACACCCCCAACCACCTGGAAGACTGCGCGTGGTCCAGGGGCGTATCTTTTACTACAGAGACCATGACGAGGTGAAGGAGTAGAGGTGCAAAGTGTAGAGTTTTGATGTAGGTGCACTTTATATTTTTTTTTACAGTTTTATGATAGAACGAGAAGGATTTTTTTTTTATCATTACTATAAAGATTAACACTACTACTACTACTACTACTACTACTACTACTACTACTACTACGTCTGCTCAGTGTGTGTGTGTGTGTGTGTGTGTGTGTGTGTGTGTGTGTGTGTGTGTGTGTGTGTGTGGCGGCTGGAGGAATGTGAGGGGGGCTTTCTCTTACACTTCCCTTCCTCTCCCCCTCCCTTCATCCCCTCCATCATACACCTGCCTAGCCTGGCCCGCCTCACACTCCCCCTCACCTCTTCCTCTTCTTCCTCCTCCTCCTTCACCTCCGTCCCTCACTCACCTTACTCTCTTCCTTCTTCACCTGTCTGATTTTCCTTCTCTCTCTCTCTCTCTCATACATTATCTTATTTTATACATATTTTTTTTACTTTGGATTTCCAGTTAAGGTGATAAGTAACAGTGACTAAATAAAAAAGAAAGCGGTAAAAAAAAAAGAATAAATAACTGAATAAGCAGATAATGTCTAAATGGAAACTCGTACTCTGAGCAGAAATATATAAAGCTACAAGGAAACCATTCATAAGATCAATCTAGATAGTTTGAAAGATATGATGAGCAAATTAATCTCTTAGACTATTTTAATCTAGTAGTAGTAGTAGTAGTAGTAGTAGTAGTAGTAGTAGTAGTAGTAGTAGTAGTGATATTGATGATTAAAAAATGAGAACAATAATTATGATGATGATGATGATGATGATGATGATGATGATTGTTGACAATATTTAATGATGACAACACAACAACATACAACAAAAACAACAGACGTGACCACCACCACCACCGCCACCACCACCACCACCACCACCACCACCAACAACAATAATCTCACACACAACTAACGTCACTCAACCATTTCTTCTTATAACTTAACCACCTCACGAACTCATTAGCCGCCCAAGGACCCACCCTCACGTCACAATGCTAGCCACGGGACCTCTTAATTATCACACTCATTCAGCTTAAGGTCACAATAAATATAAAAGGTCACCAAGACACAGTGACTCCCATACCGTGGCTGACATTCTCCTTTGCACTTTCCCACTCAGGGCGACTCTAATGGTGAGGAATCTCGTGTCTGAAGTTCTTATTGGTGCACGGAAGTAAGGATATCAATGCACGTTTCTACTTTGGAGCTTTAGATTTTGGTGACATGGGTTTCTTGTTCAGTTTATTTTGATGTGTAAGTTTCCCTGTGGTGACTTAGGCCAGTAATCTTAAACGCTCTGCTCTCTCACCAGCACTGCTTTCCAAAGGCTTTAGTTGAAGATGTTCATGTTTCTAGGGATATATTTATGATTCTGGTGATGGACTGGCAAAGTTTTTAGATTATTATAAGGAGAAACTGTCTTGAAAACCCAGCTAGTCGTTTCTGTGGCCTTGGAAAACTGTCATGGTGAGAAAGCAAGGCGTTTCTGAATACGAGTGTTAGATTATATTTTTTCACATGTTTCATAATTGAGCTTTTGAATGTATAAAATATTTCTAAGCATCTACATAAAAGGAAAAGTTATAAAAAGGATGGATTTTAATGTATACGATTTCTTATGGTAATATATTTTTCAAGTGTTTCTTAATTAACCTTTTCAGTGCACAGAATATTTATAAGCATCTAAAAAAAACAAAAATGTGATAAAAAGGATACATTTAACAACTTCTAGCCAGTACAATATTTGAAGGTGGCGGAAGAATAAGAAAAGATATCACAGAGTGGTCAGTAATTCAGGAAAAATGCGTCAAGTAGCAGTGAAATGGTTAATAATGTTTTCTTTTTCCTTATTAACCTCTTCAGTACCAAGATGCGCTTCCATATTAATTTTAGTTACTATTTGGCGATTTTACACAGCTTTAAAAATTTATGCGTGGATTAAAATAGTGAAGACTCTGGCCATTAATCTTCTGCCCTACATAGACCCTTCTTAATGCAAATAAAATCGTCTAATCACACCCAAAAATCAACGTAAAAATTCCTCTCAGTACTGAAGGGTTTAATGGAGTTTTTTTCCGACTTACACAAGGAAAATACTGTTAATCTGTTTTCTGATGAACGCTCGGTTTAACAAATTAATGGTACTTTTTTTTTTCTTAATCAATGGTGTGTCTTTACGGGTTAAGGCATTTTGACGTGAGGAAGAGAGGAAATTGATATCATCGCACGTTTTTAAATTGAGACTTTTGGATTTCTTAATTCATTTGGCAATACAGTTACTATTTTGATCTTATTTCTGCGCTTTGTCTTCTGATGGATTGTTTATACCCTTTTGTTCTCACTGTTCTTTTTTATACTAAATTACAGACTGTCTTATCGTTATTTTTACAATGTTATTCTTTTATCCATTTTTATCATCTTCATTCATTTCTACACTAATCTTTCTTTCCCATCCTCATCTTTCGCTCTTCTAATTATAATAACCAGTATTTCTTTCTCGTATCTATTATTATCTCTGTTCTCTTTATACTCGTACTATTTACTTATTGACGATCTCACAAATCTCAACTTTTTCACTTTTCTTACAATGTTTCAACTTCCCTTTTAAGTAACAATAGCTAAAGTAAAGAACATTTAATACAATACTGTTGAAATTAGGAGAGAGAGAACTTTCCCATTTCACGTTTTCAGAATTTACTTTTCCCAAGCGAGTGAATCCCGATATTTGCTGGTTCTTTTTGTCCCTCTTGCGTGAAATCTTTTTTTTTTTTCTTCTTCCGTAGTATTTGTCATCCCTCCGTGTTTTCATTGCAAATTCACTGACTTCACTTATTCTTTTTAATTTCCTAAGATTGAGTTTATTTTATCTACTATTTACTTATTTATCTGTCATTGCTTTTTTTTTTTTTGGAGGGAAGCGAACATATCATGGTCTTTGAATGATGAGTAAACTTTGAACCCACTCGTAAGAATAGCACTAAACATGAAACACACACACACACACACACACACACACACACACACACACGGAGGGAGCAAAGGAAGAAGGGTTTGGAAGGTCATTGTGTTCAACTTCTATATCTCACCCCCTCCCCCCTCTTACACACACACACACACACACACACACACACACACACACAAGGCGGCAGCGAGGCGGAAAATACATATCATTCTGAGCGAGTCGCGGTGTTCTGGCAGCTTGAGTACACACGAGTGACGGGCCGCCGGAATTAAGACTTGATCTTCACTGCTACTGACGACTTGCCTTGCCTGCTGGGGCGCGGCACGGGGGGGCGGGACGGGGCGGGGAGTTCTGAGCGTAACATCCAGCCTGAGCGTCATCCAGCGTCAATGAGCCAAAGAAAACGTGATAATCTTGCTATTCCTGACGGTGAATGTTACGTGGTGTGTGTGTGTGTGTGTGTGTGTGTGTGTGTGTGTGTGTGTGTGTGTGTGTGTGTGTGTGTTTGGGTTCTTTTGTTTTCTGATTGGGCATTTTCAGTCAATTTATTTCTATCTTTGTTTTTTTCTTTATTTCTTTCCAAAAGAGGAATTTCACACGTTTGGTCTTTTCGTTTTCTGAAGGAATATTTCAAGTTTTCTTTTCCTACTATGCGCTTTTTTTTTTCCTTGTTTTTCACTGAATCGATTAGCGTCCTCTCTCTCTCTCTCTCTCTCTCCCCAAGCGTACATTTTCCCTCTCTTCTGACGTGCATTTTCTTTTATCTTATCTTTTCAAATTTACTTCCATATTTTTTACCACTTACAGACGTTGGCCAACCTCTACTCCAAGTGAAATAAGCAAATAAATACACAGAAAATAAACGGAAAGGGCGAAGTTGGTATCCAATTTATTTTATTTATTTATTTTTTAACAAGTCCATTCCAGAGCCCAGGGAGAGGGATCGGCGCTATTTTTTTTTTTTTACTTCAGCCAGTCCATTCCAGAGCCCAGGGTGAGGGATTGGCACTACCACACACCTCACCTCCGCATTCCATAAGGCAAGCAGGAGAACCGCCAAAGTTTACAGCGGCGTTGGGTACTCGCACATTCCCTACACTTGCGTCAGCGTTGTGTTTGCCGTGAGCCTTCAAAACAACTCCTCGGGCTCGGAAAGGCTACGTGTGGAATGCTTCTTGGAACACGGCACCTCCATTGTTGCTTTTTCCCCACATCTTTCCTGACTCAAATAAAAATCAAGCAAGTTTTTACTCTTCTACCTTCATCATATCTGGCTAGAAACTGGACTACCTGTTCGTTTGATACTTACTTTCCTTCTTTCCTAAATGCAAGGTTCTCTGTGGTGTTTTCTGTACTTCATATTTCTGCATATCGAACTGAAAGGATTAAATTGCGAGTCTCATACAGAATTTTGAACTCGAAATCGTAAGAAACAAGATACTTTTAGACCGAGAGAATTGCACCGTGAAAGCTTATTAAATGAAAGACAGCTCTCGTGAAACATAGAAAAATCATTGCATATAATCCCCGCTTTTAAATAAGAGTATAAAACAGAACATATATAGATAACACACAGCCTATTAGTTGAAAGACAGCTCTGGTGAAACTTAAGGAACCAATGTACGTAATCTCAGCTTTTAAATAAGAGTATAAGACAGCCACAACATTCTTGAAGGCTTGAAAGAGACGAAGGACATTTTATTTACGCCGCTGGAGGTACCGAGTTGCGTTAGGGTTCCTAGGCGTTGGCGTATATGCACTTCCAACACTTTATCATGAAGACCTTGAGCATGAGAGGCAATTCCAACACGTGCTCTCTGCTTAGATCCGCACCAAGTGACCTCGCTGCTGAGCCGTCTAGATATTCATGGATCCATCATCTAAGCATGTACCGATTTCAATGCTCAAGAAAACCCGGGAAAAAAGTAGATGTTAAAAGATGTTTAATTGCGCCTGCGATTTAGAGATGTTAAAGAAAACGAGGCAATTTTCACGTTCATTCTACAGACATGACTGTGTAGTGTACATTCTTACGTACACTCCAGAAATAACAAGAACGTTTTACGATTTATATACAACTGCGACTGCGTATCAAGGCGTGTGAGAGTACGAGACAAATTCAGTTCTCATTATCTATTCAGACACGGACGCGTAAACAGCACACTCCTATTCTCAAGGTAAACTTACAAAAAAAGGAAAAAAATCAGAACTTTTACGGGA
>NC_059295.1:17130940-17170940 GCF_017591435.1 Portunus trituberculatus | reverse complement strand
TACCTGGCCCTGGCCCGCCCTACTGGCCCGTCCATACCCCGCCCCTTCCCGCAGCTCACCTGGGATGGAATGCACGGGAGAAAACGAGGATTAAGATGCAGTTGATCCCGGATGTTGTCCTAAGACACTTCAGTACAGCCTCACTATTGTTTAATATACCGCTTGTATCTCAACCGTCTTTTCACTAACGGTTCCTTATTCACCGTACACGTTCACAGCACTGTTAGCACGTCACCATGATGCGCACACGTCACCACTACTACACTGGGAACAGCCGCGGATGCACTGGACGAAGGCAAACTCTCATGGCATCCCGCGGGAGAATCGTCGTCTTGTCAGGGAGATTTCAATGCGAGAGCGGTGGTAGATAGCGATACAGGCGGCGTCGAGGCGGCCACTGAGTCTGACAACCCTCTCAGCCCGGCCCACCACCGCCACAGCTCCCGCCTCCCTACCAGTCCTTCCCACCACATCCCCCCAAACCCTCCCTTGACGGCAAGTAGGCCACCCCCACCGCTCCTCCTCCCTACTTGATCCTTCCTTCTTCCTTTACATCCTCCTTAACCTCTATATGTCCCGTTCGTCATTCTTCCTGTTTCCTTCATTCCATCTAATCCCAGCCGAGGCTCCAGGAAGCGTTCAGTGCTCTTTGTGGCTGACGAAAGTTAAGATTTGGGGGTGTGTTCGTGTACCCAAAATGAAGGTCACCTGTCAGCCACCTGCCCACAAACTGCCAGGTGTCGCCAGTCAGCCAGCCAGTCAGTCAGCCAGCCGTCCCTTGCCACACTATGCAGGGAGGCTCGTAATGTGTATTTTTGTATGTTTATGTCCACACACACGTAAGACAGGGTACCAATGTTCTTTTCATTGTCAAGCACGCGTGTCTATAAATATCTGGCGTGACTAATGAGAGGGAAAGATGCATGTGCGAGCGAGAGGACCCATGACGCCTATACAAGACTAAGGGACGCGTCTTAGTGGTTGCTGTTCACTGGGGCAAAGTTTTTCTGAAAGGCATTCCAGGTTGATATCGATCTGAGCGGGAGATAGAAGGAGAAACTTGCGGAGTTGCTCGAACAGCTTTCTCTCTTCCCAACGAGCCTGTGGGAAGCGGGAGGAGACACCTAAACAAACCATGTGTGTGTGTGTGTGTGTGTGTGTGTGTGTGTGTGTGTGTGTGTGTGTGTGTGTGTGTGTGTGTGTGTGTGTGTGTGTGTGTGTGTGTGTGTGTGTGTGTGTGTAATCGGTAAGAGGTAAAACTTCGTCCAGAAGAGCAATAATGTTATCTCAAAACAATGTGTGTTAGTGTGTGTGTGTGTGTGTGTGTGTGTGTGTGTGTGTGTGTGTGTGTGTGTGTGTGTGTGTGTGTGTGTGTGTGTGTGTGTGTGTGTGTGTGACAGACAGACAGACAGACAGACGGATGGATGGATGGATGGATGGCTGGCTGCTGTTGCTGCCTGGCGGTGGTAGCGGCGACAAAGTGCAATGGTTTCCGAGTTTCTCTTTCGCTGTGTACAGGAGGCGACATGAGGCAAGACGGTAGGTAATTGCTGGCGATAAAGGAGAATGAATAGCGAACAGCAGCCGCAGCAGGAAGAAGCGGACGAGTGGCATTCTTTCCCTTGTTATTGTTATTATAGCGGCGTGTACTCGACCAGAGAGAGAGAGAGAGAGAGAGAGAGAGAGAGAGAGAGAGAGAGAGAGAGAGAGAGAGAGAGAGAGAGAGAGAGAGAGAGAGAGAGAGAGAGAGAGAGAGAGAGAGAATCCATCCTAACAGTCTCCGATAATCAAGCAAACTAACCATTGCAAGTCGAGGGAATTTCGTAAACGCAAACTTTTTTTTTTCTGTTTACCTGCGATTTCTCTCTCTCTCTCTCTCTCTCTCTCTCTCTCTCTCTCTCTCTCTCCTTTTATTTTTCATTTCTATATCTTATTTTCAATCTATTATCATTTATCTCTCTCTCTCTCTCTCTCTCTCTCTCTCCCCCCATGAACCACGCTCATTTCCCTGCCTCACAATTAGCATTACCAAACTGCCACTGTTGCATCGTTTTACTTTCACCGCACGTCAAACGCAAAACGTCCCACAACACTCAAAGCAACGGTTGTGTTTACCTAACCCCACTTCATCTCCTGTCTGGCTTTACTTGTATACAGAGGGGGGGAGGAGGAGGAGGAGGAGGAGTGACAGCTGGCTTTCGCTAATTCATGCTTATGGGAGGTTCACACAGAGGCTTCCCTTTCGCCACACACACACACACACACACACACACACACACACACACACACACACACACACACACACACACACACACTAATGCTTCTTCTTGAGTCCAGCTATCAAGTTATTGGTTAAGTTTTTCCACGCAGTTTAGTTGTTACAAGGAAGCTTGGAATGTTCTTGCAACACACACACACACACACACACACACACACACACACACACACACACACACACACACACACACACACACACACACACACACACACACACACAGTACACGTTTAGCAGTACTATGCATGTTGAGTTTAGAGGTTGCAATATCGAGATCATGCGTGGCCTAAACCTTGTAAATATTCTTAAACTAAATAATTAATGAGAATATATAGAAAATAGATTCCGTAAGTTGAAACAAAAACAAAAACAGATCGATTAAGTTCTTGTTTCCATAAATAAAACAGAAGTCTATTTCAAAATATTTCTAGTAGACTTCAAGTAATGAATATAGCACATAAATGAGACAGAAACACTCTCTCTCTCTCTCTCTCTCTCTCTCTCTCTCTCTCTCTCTCTCTCTCTCTCTCTCTCTCTCAAATCCCACGCTAAATTTACAAACCTCCATAAATTATTTTCAACCAAACACTGCAAATTGTCACAAAACACCTTTCTCAAGTAACAACATGATATTAACAGGTGCTTGTTACTCCTTTGTGTTCTTTAGTGGCAGCAGTACAACGACCCGATCCACGCACATGCAAGAAGGCCCGACCGACGACCTCTTCCTGCACACGTTGCTATTTCCAGGCACCTGCTTTCAAATCGCTAGTCCAGAACAAAATATTAAAATACCTCGCCTCATCAGAGGGAGGGAGAAAAAAAAAAAAAAAAAACGAAGACGCGCGGAAGTTTTCAACACTCTTCTCCCTTTCCCTCCAAAGATATGTGGTTGGTGGTGGTGGTGGCGGTAGTAGTAGTAGTAGTAGTAGTTGTTGTTGTTGTTGTTGTTGTTGTTGTTGTTGTTGAAGTAGTAGTAGTAGTAGTAGTAGTAGTAGTAGTAGTAGTAGTAGTAGTAGTAGTAGTAGTAGTAGTAGCAGTAGCAGTAGCAGTAGTAGTAGTAGCAGTAGCAGTATTAACAGTAGTAGCAATAAAAACGGATATATGATAAATTAATGAAAGAGAAAGGAAGATACTAAACAAAAGATAGAAAGAAAGAAAGGAAGAAAGAAAGAAAAAAGAATGAGAGGGAGAGAAAGGAAAAACAGCAAACCACTGCTGACGAAAAACAAAAATAAAAAAAATGGGAAAGAGGTAAATTTTCGAGTATAAATTAGGCGACAGATTTAGTGACAGAAACAATAAATAAATAGAAGATGAACAGACGAAGCTGGTGATAAAAAGAAAGGAGAGCGAGAGCGAGAGAGAGAGAGAGAGAGAGAGAGGTATAATGGAACTGTGATGTGATGGCAGATTAATATTAAGTGGATACGATAAATCAGTGATACAAACAAAAAATACTGAGAGTGGGTAAAAACAAAAGACGAGCAGCCGATTGAACCATAATCAAAAGAAAAAAAAAGGAGAAGAAAAAGACGTCTGGAAGTGAGCGAAGAATTTGACAAAAAAAAAAAAGGAAAAAGAAAAAGCTGACTGATTACTGTGTCTACGCTCTCGCAATCTTACCAGCGTAGAAAATAAGAATAACTGTAGTAAAAAATGCAACAGAGGGAGTTTTCGAATCTTCAAAGAGAAAGACTACACAACACAAGGTGGAAAACAAAACTTAAATATGAGAGAAATAAAACAGTAAACAAAACTACAGCAGCATCCATCTTCCCAGCGTAGAAAATAAATAATATGTAGATGTAAAAAAAGACAAAAAGGCAAAAAAAAAAAGGCCTTTCAAATCTTCAAAGAAAAAGACTCCACACAACACAACGCGGAAAAGAGACTTCAGTATGAGAAAAATAAAATAATAAATAAAAAGTACAGCAGCATCCTGAAGTATATTATTGAGAACTTCCTGAACTAAAAATATTCTCAAGTTATAAGAGCGGAAACAGCTGCAATGTGTACAAAAAGGTAAATAATTAAATAAAGACTGATGAAGTGTTGCTTTCTAACGCAAATACATCTCAAAATATGTAAATTGCGAGAGAGAGAGAGAGAGAGAGAGAGAGAGAGAGAGAGAGAGAGAGAGAGAGAGAGAGAGAGAGAGAGAGAGAGAGAGAGAGAGAGAGAGAAATGAAAAATTATTTCTTTTATACAAGTTAAACATTATGCTAACAAATTATCCCTCTCTCTCTCTCTCTCTCTCTCTCTCTCTCTCTCTCTCTCTCTCTCTCTCAAGCACACGGCTCGTCAGAGTCGTCACCGCCACACTCACACAAGCAAAACCAATCCACATGCATATTTTTCTTCCACTCCCACGGCCACGACACGCAGAGAGAGAGAGAGAGAGAGAGAGAGAGAGAGAGAGAGAGAGAGCTCACGCTCCTCTCTCTCTCTCTCTCTCTCTCTCTCTCTCTCTCTCTCTGGAACGCAACCAAAGGGAAGTTCCAATACCAGAAAGCATTTTAGAATTTCTGATAATTCATAAACTTCTTGGGTGCGACTGTCGAGCCTCAACTAGGTCCCCCAGGCCAGCCACGAGAAACAAATAAATAACGACTACTGAATGCAAAGGCGGGATTATTGTTGTTCTCTATGTCCGTTTTATAATTAAGTTAGGTTAGGTTACGTTATTTTTATTCATAAGCAAGGGGATCAGTTTAAGGATTCTTATTTTGAAATGATTAGTGAACGTGGATTGTTATATTTCAGTATGGGACTGTATGGTGCGGTCTGGTGTGTTATCTACTAGCCTCGCTGTGACAGGATGCAGTGGAAGTTACTCGGGGTTTTCAAGTTTTTTTTTCTTTTTATTTCCTAAGTGTAGTGATCGGTCAACAATGATTTTACGTTGTCCATTTCCGTTTGGTGGGGAAAAAATACCAAATACTAGCTAATCATGTTTTCTGGCAACAATGGAAGCTAATGACGTCTAGTTTAGTGTATTATCTTACTTGCCTCGCTGTGACAGGATGCAGTGGAAGTTATTCGAGGTGTTCAAGCGTTTTTTTTTTTTTTCTCTCTTATTTCAGATTCTAGTGATCGGTCAACAATGATTCTACGTTGTCAATTGGCTGGGAAAAAAAATACTAGCTAATCATATTTTTTACTACAGTGGAAGCTAATGACATTTTCAATAGGACTCTTTTTTACTGATTGTTTGTGATAATCTACCATGGATTTTGCATTAACGAAAGAAAAAAAACTTATGAAAATTTGACCTATAATTTACACTAGTTGCAGTGGATATTTCAAGGGAGTTATTTTTTCTTCTTTTATCATTTTAGTCTTAGTTGAAGAGATAGTCGAGAGGATTGAACTTTTCTGTGTGCTTACATAAATCAGTGAGGACAAGACCCATGACAATCTCACTCGTAATGCCTTTGGACTTTGAAACCAATTACAACGAGACCGTCACCTTAAAGCCTTTCATAATACTAGCTACGAGTATTGCTTTGGTAAAAAGTGAACCCAAAACGTCAATTTCTATAAGGGTTCATGGGTAACTATAGAAAATGCCCAAGTTTGGACTGAAAAGCGAGTGTGTTTCGTGTGTAGAATTTGAGAGCAAGTACGGTGTCTTTAAAGGAGTAAAAGTAATGTAGTAGTTTTCTTTTCATGTGTCCTTATTTACAAAGTTGAATGCGCAAAGAAATAGTTTGGAATGTAAGGCGTGTGCGCTTCGTTTGTAGGATGTGAATGCAAGTTTGGGGTTTGGAAAGAAGTAAAAGTGAAGTATTTTTTTTCTGAGGGTCCATAGAAAGCAGTGACAGCTGAATGCTCGAAGGAATGTAAAATGAACGAGACTGAGTGGAGAAAAGGAAAACGCCAGTGAATGTTCTCTCTCTCTCTCTCTCTCTCTCTCTCTCTCTCTCTCTCTCTCTCTCTCTCTCAAAAGATAATAAATTAGCATGTATAGAAGAAGAAGAAGAAGAAGAAAGGGCGTTTACGATTCTCAGCATAATGTTTCTGTACTCAACACAATTTTCCTTCTATTTCCAACAGCCTGTTTGACGCTTTCCTTAAGGGACAGACACCAAAGTGGGACTTTTTTTTTTTCTTATTCTTCCTTTCTGTTGCTCTTGAACATAGAATAGAAAGAATACAAACTTGTCTTATAAACTCCCGAAAAACTTAAGCGCAAACATAAAACCGCATCCAAACCGTAACCTGCGCAAGAGAACACGCCATCATTCGCGACAAACCCAGACATTATTATTAACATTTCCCTTCAACCTGCTCCTACTCTTGATGGTAATGACTACTTATATATTTATGAGATTCCATTTACTTTTTTTTTTTTTTTTTTTGCCTTCATTCCCAAGACATTTGTCCCTGAATTCTGAATAACTTTTTTTAGGGACCTGGCATTCCAGTGGTATTTTTTTTTTTCATTTTGGTTGCTTTTGGCCAGTTACCCCTCCTGCATAATAAAAAAACTTCCTCCTGTTCATCATCATCATCATCATCATCATCATCATCATCATCAATGCGCACAGACACGAATGAACAGTCAAGTAGTCAACACTCACCAGGAACCTTCTCCCCATTGAAGCGCATCTCCACCACGTGCCTGATGGCGGAATGCGGCACGAAGGAGGCGAGGAAGCGCTGCTGGCCCAAGTTTCTGACGAAGGAGGTGACATGGCCACCATTCACCAGGATTTCTAAGTTGCCTGATCCGGCTGTCGATCCGTCAACTGGTGGGAGAGAAGGATGCCACACATGGATTACATGAAAGGATGGGAATAAGTATGTTTTTTTCCTACTTACTTTCTTTTTTTTCAACTTTTTTTTTGGCTGTTTCTTTTGTTCTCTTCCCTGTATTGTTTCTTTTTTCTTTCTCCTACTTCTCCTACTTACTTATTTCTTTCTTAGTAGTAGTAGTAGTAGTAGTAGTAGTAGTAGTAGTAGTAGTAGTAGTAGTAGTAGTAGTAGTAGTAGTAGTAAAACTTTTCTACTCGTATACTTTTTAAGAAATTTTGGGTGATTGCAGCAGAAAATAATACAATCATGTAATACAATCATGTAGTCCTTGGTCAGGTTTTTGTACACATAAAGTAGGTAATATATAAGTTTTTGTTAAGAGATCAAACCGTTCGCGTGCTTACATCAACGAACATTTCTGATTCCTTCTTCACGTCAACAAACCATTAAACAAAGAAAATAAATCAATAAACAAAAATCTAAATATTCTGTTTCTCGCAGCTAAACAAAATATTACGAACTGAATTTTGAATCTAAAGATCACACATCATTTTCCTCATAAACGAAAGATGTAGATTACACTTGCTCTTTCTTGTTTAATTTAATAGTATATATTACAACTAATATATATATATATATATATATATATATATATATATATATATATATATATATATATATATATATATATATATATATATATATATATATATATATATATATATATATATATATATATATATATATATATATATATATATATATAATACACACACACACACACACACACACACACTGCAACACAAAGCTATTCAGAATCCATCCTAATCTCCAAAAGCAGCGTTTTCCAACATGGGATGCTGAAATCAGTAATAGGGGGTGCTGGGAAGTGATGCACACACTTCACTTTCTTTTATCCTTCTAATAACAAGATATGCTGGGCTGCTTATACATGACAACAAGGGGTGCTATGGTCGGAAAATGTTGGGAAACGCTGCCCTAAGATAACAACAGTAATAGTACACTTACTCTCAAACTCAACTGGTCTCCCCACCACCCCATTGGGAATGGTGCCCACTTGTATCTCCTGCGAGTCGTACACGTAGCATCTGTACACACACACACACACACACACACACACACACACACACACACACACACACACACACACACACACAAGAAAGAAAATAAATAAGAGTTGCTATACAAAAATGAACAATGCAAAAGTCAGTAATAATGAAAATTAAATTCTATCAATATGAAAGTAATCATTGCATACCTGAGTGAAAGTAAAATATTTATATGCATAACAATATAACGAAAATATGGATAAATCAAATCAGGAGCTATACTAAATTGCTATTTCATCATTAGATAACTTTGCTAAATATATACAAGAAGAAGCATGTATGTATATATCCACTGAAAGGCAAGCCAGTAAAAAAAAGATGCAATAGTAGTAAACAAATATGTAAATAACAAAGAATAAAATAGTTACACAGAGAATAACACACAAAGTAATACTGATAATAGCAAAAGGATGGTAATAATGAGACAAACAAAACATAAGGAGGAGGAGCACTTCACAGATTCCTTCACTGGATCACTGTTTAACTCTGCCAGTGCTGCCAATATTCCTCAAAATCTGGTAATTTGACAAAAATAATCAAATAAAAAAAAAAAAGAGACTGATTGATTAAGGAGCTGCAACAAGATAAAAATGGAGTCATGTAAAAGAAAACAAAAGGAATAAGCACCCACCTGAAGAGGCTGCCAGGGAGAAACATTAAAACCTCAAGGGAAAGACTGACTGAACTGACTAACTGACATGATTGATTGATTGACTTAAAAACTATCAGGTGAAATGGAGCCATATAAAAGAAACCCAGGGACTGAACACCTACCTGAAGGGGCTGCCGGGAACCCTACCACCTCCTGCCTGCACATCCACTACGTACTCGCCCACCTCTTGAGGAGTGAAGCCAGCCAGCAACTCCCCACTGCCTATCTCGTCTGTCCATACAGGGATGGGTCGCCTGCCTGGGCCTGGTGGGGTGGTGGTGATGGCGGTGAGGCTTGATGGTGGTGGTGGTGGTGGTTATGGTCAGAGGGATGCTGGTGTGGTAGTGGTGGTGGTGGTGGTAGCTAATAACAGTAGTGATGCTAGTAATGATGGTGACACTAGTGATGGTGGTGGTGGCTGATAACAGTGATGATGTTAGTCATGATGGTGACAGTGTTGATGGTGGTGGTGGCTGATGATGGTTGTGATGCTAGTAATGATGACACTACTAGTAATGGCAATGTTACAGGTAGTGGTGAGGATGACAAAAATTCTTAGCACACTCTTCTTGCACTAAATATTGAGTATAATCAACTATGATACATATGCACCTATACATAGTTTATGATAAATTATTGAAACAGTAAATGATGAAACTATATGATCAATTCTTCATATTAACATAAAACTGTAACAATTATAGTTAAAAACAATAAAAGCCAATGAATCACCTTAAGGCAACCCAACCTTACTTGGTTTTAATAAATGATGGGAAAATGAAAAAAATTGTATACATGTAATGAAATAAAAATGTCAATGATTATGAGAATGCATTTCAGATAGAAGTCTCCAGAAGAATAAAACATACAAATATAGAATTTAGAGATATGCCACAAGGAAGAAGTAAAAGGATGTCTATATAACATGCAAAGGCAGTTGACATGGAAGAGTTTAAATGATACTTACATATATACAGGCACTCCACAAAAGAGAGAGAGATTGACTGATGTAATACATGTAGTGAGAAACTGTTGTGAGTGGGAAGTTTTGAGTCAAGTCTGTTAAAAAAGGTCCCAGTGAAGTCTGTCAGTACTCTTTAAATTTAACACCAGTTTTAAATCAAGTCACACAAGCAGGCTAAATATGCCTTTAGTAGCAGCAATAGATTGTAATATTCATACTTTTCACATCCATTCCAAAACTTTTGGGCTTCATTTCCAAACAAGGAGGTTGAGTATATTATAACTGTTTCCCTGAAGCAGATGTCTTGTTGGGAACTGAAGTGGAAACACAGAGAATGGAACAAAAACTTTAAAAATTATAGTGCTGCTACAAAAGACACCTTAGGCAGTGCTGTTGACATGTGTTGTTTTATAAGTAATATATGTTATTTGTTGTACTTGCGCATTTCCATTACCTTCACTTATTACTCAGGAGTTAAAGTGCACTGAGAAATGTCTGAAGAGGACAGATTGAAGGAGCAAATAATCATCAATGTTATTCTGGCTTGTGAGCATGTTGCTGTGACGGTAAAACTTGCACTGCATTACAGAGACCTAAATGTTCTCAAGTGAAAGCAGCACAGCCAATAAAAGAAAGAAAGAAAGAAAAATTACAAAGCATGTATAAACCTTCTTTTGCTTTGTTAAAATGATCACATGTAAATTCCATGTAAACTATCACTTCCTAAGTAGCCAAAGTAACCTGCTCTTTGTCCAAATAGTAGCACCAGAGATTCATCCCAAGTTATGACAAAACCTGTGCAATTTTTACGAGACCCAAACCAAACTGAATCTGTATGGACATGAATGTCACCTTTACAGTAATACCCTTCATGGCATGTTTAACTATCACCTTACTTGTATATTGCTTCTGAACTTGTATGAATAAATTATATTCAAATACATGTGTATACTTAATATCTCATAGATTCCCCTTATGTACTTACATAAATAAGCTCAACTAAGCTGCACATATTCTATCAAAAAGCTACCTTTAATAGATAAGCTATAGAAGCACATATGTATATGTATAACACTTAAATTGAAGTTAATGCACCAAGTATAGCACCAAGCAATATGAGGTCTGTAGCAAAATCAAAGCCCTTAATGTTGCTGCTGCTGTTGCTGCTCCAAGCCAACCTTCCCTCCTTGAACCACACAACAAAGAATAAGAAAAACGTGACCCAGTCTGTGTCAAGTATCCGGCTCTTCACACTGCTGGGAGGAAGGAAGGGAGGGAGGTCATGTCTAGATGTCAGGTCAGGTCAGATCAGATGCCACAGGTACTCCACATCTGAAGGAGGCCAGAATGGTCCACAAGTGTTTGAAGAAAGATGGAGTTAACTGTTTGGTATTCACTGACATAATCTGTATACAGATGCAGATGGTCAACAGTGCTGTACTTGGTGTCATGGCCTCTGGTTCAGTAACTCTACCACCTGAGGCAGCACATGGATATTGTAACCCCATCACTTGGTAGTTTTCATCTATTAACTGGTCTACACATTTCAATTTTCTTTTAAAATCAACTGTTTTCCCAGTAAACTCTAATCTATTTGTACCATACAAATAGAACAGTTTTGGTAGAAAAACAATGTCAATTTGCAGCACATTCTAAACTAAGACAGAATCACCTCAGTAATGTCCTCAGGTGAAAGAATTACTGGAACAGTCCATAACAGTACTGTGTCTTGTACTGAATCAATGAGTGGGATAATTATGTAACATGTAAGTTGGATAGAATAAGGAAGTAAAGAATTATTAATAAAGAAGAACAGTAGAGTGATTCAAGAAAATATAACAGTAGTGATTAAAATGTTGTAAAGGTATGTTTTTGAGAAAGAAGAAGCGTAATGTCACTAGAACAATTACTTTGGAGATACAGTGTGTAGCAAGAGTTGATTTTGAAAAACAGACATGATTTGGTCATACAGATCAAGATATGAGGCACAAGAGTTTAAAAAAATTGTTGTCGATAGAAATGAGTGAAAAAGCTTTAAGCACACTATACTGAAGTGGCAAATACTGAAGACTAAAAAATAACACTGGCTTAGTTACCTGTACAAAGACTAGAGACATAATGATGAGGAGAAACAGAGAGAGCAGAAACAAATACATGAGAGATAAGGAAGAGAAGGACACCATTCATCTACTATGCTGTGACAGAAAACAATACCAATACTAAAACATACCAATACTACAGCTAAAAATACAAAGATGAACAAAGAAGAAACTGAGATAATGAAAGAAGATGGACCACTAAAAGGATCATACAGAATCAGATACATGAAATACAGTACAGTGAAAGAAACCCTGATAGTATACTGAATTACACAGATTACACTATGTCATACCTTGCTTCTATCAAACTAAAAGAAACTACTGGATTCAAATTCATAACCATACACGAGAGCAATTAAAAGAAATGCTACAAAATCTAACAACAAATACAGAATGGCTATAGCTACAGACAGACACCATGGAATTACCTGTTATCTTCACATTCACCTCCTCCTGGCGAATGTGCTGAGGGGTACTGATTGTGAACTCAGCCTGGGAACCCACAGAGACAAGCCTGATGCCTGGGCCTGAGACGGTCACTCTGGAGGGGTCGATGGAGGAGGTGGTTGTGGTGGTGGTGAGACGGGAAGTGGAGGGTGGAGTGCTTTGCAGACGGTGGCTTACAGCATCCACTACATCCACAGAAGTGCTGCTGGAACTTAAGTCTGGAAGGAATGGATGATGCAGTGTGATATGATGAAAATAAACAAATAAACAAAAATAAAGTAAATGAAACAGTAAATAGATAAATGAATACAAACAAGATCATATTAAATAAACAAATAGATAAAATAATAATTGTTTGATAAGGAAAATATTTAGCAAAATTAATTTATACTGCAATCAAGTAAAGATATTCTTTTCAACAATGAACTAGTTCAATGGTAACTGCAACAGTTTAATGATAACTCTATAATCTCTCTCAGACTTGCACTGAGGCCCCACTGTGATTGCCTGCAGCTGCTGCTGGCTGCCTTCACTTACAGGTGGTGGACCCAAGGCCGTGTGAGCGCCGGTGGTGGGAGCGAGGGCTGGGGGTGGCCTCGTCGCTGCCACGCCGGCCATCAGGTGGCAGCCCCAGGATGGTGGTGGTGGTACGGCCACCACTTGGAGTGACGCGGCCCTCTGTTTGTATGTGCAAAGTAGGGGGATAGAAAGGTAAGGAAAAGTATGACAAGTTTCAGTAAAGGCATTGTGCAAGAGGAGGACAGAGTATTCTTTCAAAGATGAAAGTTTTTTTAAATACAGTATACAAGCAACTTGCATGATATATACATATATTGCATAAAACAATGAATCAAAGTACAGGATATACAATTAACCTCATATCATGATGCATCAAGAACAATTATCATTCACATATTTTGTCATACAATGAATACTTCTTGATTATGTGTACTCATAATTATGAAGGCAGTGTATCATTCAAAATAAAGTGATACCTCATTATACATCCTTAATCCACTGCAGATCCTTGGACTTTTACCAAACCAATTTTTCACAAACAAGGAAAACTGATTAATCCATTCACATAGAAAAAAAATATGATTGTTATAGGAATACTATAGAACATGTATACTGATGGGATTATAGAGAATAATTTAAACACTATCTAATTCTAAAGTACATACTACATTTAATGACATAAGATGCAAAGGCATGTAAGATGCATCCCCATTTTAGCATAGCATATATTAATCAGGAAAGAAAGCTTTTTTCATGTATTTAAGCATGTCATGTTTGAAACAAGTTAGTGGTACAGCTGAACAAAAAGCAAGCAATCAGAATAATAAAAATATCCTCCATGATTGCAGTAATAAAACAATGGTAAGCAAGGGTAGTGTGCAGTGTCATGACTCATTTTGATCCATACAAGTTCTAGCATGCTAGCTGTATTCCATACAAAGATCATATACCAAGTAATTTTTTGTTGTCCGAACACGATATTTGTCAAGTTGGATTTATTCCAACAGAGTTATACCATGGTACTACCGTAATGTGCATATAACACTAAAATTCAGCACATAAACTTGTATCAAAAGGACATGAAGTGACTGTGAGGAGTATATGCAACAAATGTACACACCCCCTGATGAAGTGACAGCATCCTCTGCCCTTCTGATGAAAGTGTTGGAGGAGGACCTGGTGGTGGTCTTGTTGGAGGAGACGTTTACATTGGAGGAAGAGTAACGGTCCTCATTGGTGTGCAAAGTTGACCTGTGTTCCATGGAATAGCGGGAGGGCAGTGGGGACTCATCCACGCCCCCGCTAGCATCAGAACTGTCATCTGAGGGGAGGAAGGCACATCAAGGCACAGTAACAACACTATCACTCTGGTAGCTTCACTATGTTCACCAGGCAATGAAACTACTTTGTAGAAACAGAATAAATAAAAGAAAACAATAACATGCACATTACACACCATTATAGGCACCTTTTCAAAACATAACCCATACAAACTCAAGAAGAATATAAACTGTAAAAACAATATGCAGTCTAATTTTCACCCAAAAGGGAGCAATAAACATGGAGTTGCACTTAAGAACAATACCATCACTCAGCAGGCAGAATCAATCATCCAGCAGCGGTGCAAATCTAGAATGAAATACAGACAATGTGCAGCAAAGACTCGCAACAGAGATAAAGAAACCTGCTGGAAAGAAATAGCAATGCACAGTAAAACATCCATAGATCAAACTAAAACTTCATGCCTTCTGAGGAACAAAAATAACTGGGGAGAAACAGCAGGAAGAGAAGAAGCTTTGTACACACACAGGACTGACTGCTACAAATGGTTCTTCTCATCACTATCAGAGCTCTTGTACCTCTCGTAAGCAACTAGTCAACCAGTCTACCGCTGCCTTGCCCTTCAGGAAGCACCGCACAGGAGTTACTGAGTGTACGTGTGTGCGCTCTAGGCTCTAGGAAGCACTATTGCTTTGCCGGCTATCATGGTGGTCAGTTCACTCATCACTTGCAAAGTCAGGGCACTAATATGGAAACTATTACTGCACCATGAGTTTCAGCTACCTGTGGACTGACCTTTGCTGATGATTAAGGTCCTGGTTCTGGACTTGGAGGAGACTGGCAAGTTCCTGAGTCGCCTCGCTGATGGTGGATGTAGTGGTGGTGGTGGTGGTGGTGGTGTGGTGGTGATGGTGGTGGTGGTGTAGTAGTGGTGGTGGAGGAGTGAACATTAGCAGATAACAGTGGAGTTATGAAGGCCCAGAGTAGTCCTGAGTCAGTAGGGTGAGTCTCAGAGAGTTGGGGTGAGTCAGTGGGCTTTGGGTAGATGTGGGGAGTGATAAGATTAACAGCACAAGCTTTGTCTGGCCTCGGTAATGACCTGGCACCGCATCTCCTTATGTACAGGAGCCAGAGGTTATATGGTTAAGTTTCATATACACTTATCTTCTATAAACCCTTAAAGTTAAGTGACAAAGATAAAAAGATGCCATGGTACTTGCTCTCCTCAAACACTGATGGGAGGGAGTTAATAAAGTGTTAAGTACTAAACCTGTTCTTTCATTACGACTCTTTTGACTTGGTAAAAGAAAAAAAAATCACACATCCCATGCATATAACTCATGGTTAGTGTGACACTCTTACTTCTATTATTATTATTGCTAAGATTACTGTATTATCGCTCATTATTATTGTTGTTATTATTATCACTACTATTATTCCTATCATTACCTGTGGTGTGTTGGATCCATCAAGTAATCAAGAGCCTCACTGAATGTTTTGTTAGTGTCCAGTCACTCACTTGATTAAAAGTTACGTAAGTGTGTCAAAAGTTACAAGGGAGTTAAACATAAGATTAATATTAGACTTTGGGATTTCCAGCTTTTATTTTCTAGGGATAAGATTCTTCTCTTTTTTCCTTGTTTTTCTTTAATTACAATTCTTCCTTAGAGCTACATTATTAATTCTAGCAATGGATGAGTGCCAGCGTTAATATGTGGATGGTAAGATTTTCATGTTGGCAACGCTGCTATAGTAGAAGGAGGAGCCTGTAAGAGGAAAAATATAACAAACTGAAATAATTTAAGACATGTTTGGGGAGGGAGGGAGAGCAATCATGACAAGCAACCCTTTTTATTTCTTTTATTTATTTGAGTTCCCATAACATTTAAGCATCTGTCTGACACAAGCACTGAGTGTGTACTGCTGTCTGTCACCAAGTGTTCACAGCCCCACCTGACCAGCAGGAA
The DNA here is from genome assembly GCF_017591435.1 of Portunus trituberculatus. NCBI lineage: Eukaryota > Metazoa > Arthropoda > Malacostraca > Decapoda > Portunidae > Portunus > Portunus trituberculatus. The sequence goes on along the minus strand of NC_059295.1, from coordinate 17,154,845 downwards.
TGCACCAAACACTCAATGCTCCTGACCTTTATGGATCCTCCACACTCCAGGCTTTCAGAATTAATGACAGTGTTAGCCTGTACATGTCTCCTTCCCAGCCCAGCCCAGCCCCTTTTTAGCCACATATTCAAACATTTCATCCTCAGTCAATGCAAGTCCTTCATGTCACCTCTGCCATCTTCATTCCTGTCCTAGAAATACATCTTAGATAATATATCTAAGATGAAATCCATGACATTCTCTTGCCATACAAGGGAAAATGATAGTGTGATGAAGTGGCAGGCCTGCATTGGAAGAGGACTCAGCCACAAACTCAAGCAATAGCTTTCAACATTATCTTGTTATTCCTCCTGTCCCAGTCACCAACACAGAACAAAGAAGCACGATGCAACAAGTCACAGAGACATTCTAAGGTGTTTTAAGAGAGCCCAAATAAAAGAAAATGAAATGCATACCAATTTCTGCCTTACAGGTACAGCCATCACAGTCCAAAACACAAGACTACATGAACACTGAACAAAAAATGCTTACCTTCGGAGCTTTTGGCAGCATTCTGGGCAATCTGGAGGACCTTGGCAGGGGAGGAGAGGCCTGTCAGGTTGTCAGGGGGTGCCATCACAGGGCTGATGGCGCGGGCGGGAGAGGAGCGAGCCATCTCTGGAGGACTCGTGGCACGCAAGGTCCTTGGGGGTGTTGGGGAGTGTGTGGCACGAGGCCCTGGTCTGTGTGGGGGAGATGGATGCTCAAGCTTTCTTTCATTCTTTACTGCTTAACACTTTTCTGACATGGTATTCAACATTCCTGATCCTTCACAGGTGGTGTTCACCCACACAGGAGCTCAACATATGAGTACATATATACACAGAAGGACAGAAGTGCTGACTTTCAGCTTCTGATACCAAACCTGAGAGGAAAGTTCTTAAGAAATAAAAGGCATTAGAATGTGAGGGAGTTGGTCATCTTATCCAAAATATCACAGTCACTTAACACACCACTAGAGGACTGCATCCATAATCCTTATACCTTGACACAATACTTTAATTATACTACTCCGTTGACACTATATCTGATACTTAAAAAAACTCTATAATGGGTATTTTTACAAAAAATAATACAAATGAGATATGAATCCACATTCAAGAAACTCTTTTTGCAGAAGAAACACACAACAGGAGGATGTACTGGTAGTACTCACGAGGAAAGCCTGGCTGGACTAGAGGACTTGTTAAACACCGAGGAGGAGGATTTGGTGTTTATGACAGTGGAGGTGGTGGTGTTGAAGGAGGAGTCATAGGTGGAGTTAAAGCTTGAGTTGTAGCTGGAGTCAAGAGCAGTGGAGCGGTGGTGAGAATTGTTGATACCCTCAGGACTCCTACTGCGACGGGCCACCAGGCGGGAGGGGCTTGACGGCGGGCTGGCATCATACAGTGTCACCTTCTTTGGGGTTGAGTTAAGCTTTGGTGGGGATACAGAATCATAATCATATGAGCTGCTTGTCTTCTTGTTGGAGGTGGAGACAGAGGAGTCATACACAGTGCTGCGGTTGACGGTGGTTGTCTCATAGTTAGAGTACTTGTTCTTCACAGAGTCATAAGTGCTGCTGCCAGTGCTGTTGGGTGTCTTGCTGACTGGTGCATCATAACTCCTGTGAAGCACATTCTCATAATTCCTGCTTCTGCCGGGAGAGTCACGGCTATATGTGGACTCGTAATTCTTGTCAAGGGTCGAATCATAAGTCTTGGTGAGGGTGGACTTGTAGTTTGAGTCCGAAGTGTTGCGGGAGGAGTGCAACTTTGGGGACGAGACCAAAGCTGAGCCAGAATATTCCTTGACTATCTCCTTTCCATACTGCAAGGGTTGGGGAGCAAGGCATTAGAGGACAGCAATACACACCATACACAGTAAAGATCATGAGGAGGGACCCTAAAGAAAAGAAAGCTGGGATAACCTCTATATAACTTATAAAAGTTTATCATGAACAATAAAAATTTAAATATAAAGTAAACAAGATAATGAAGCAACAGATTCACAAGAAAGTAAGTTTCATAAAAAAAAAAAAGATAAAGTATGTAGATAATATCAATAGAACATCAAAAAATATACAAGTATAATCTACAATACTAGTTATACACTCACATTTAGAGACCAAATAACCTTTTACACACATTTCCTTATCATTCCTTATGACCTTTGAACTGTTACAAATCTATCGCATGTCAGGTTTTGTAAGGAGACTATGTAGAATGGACCCCCTGAGACTCAAGAAAACTATAGCACCAGAGACAGTGGAAGTGAGTGGAGTCTGTACATGTATCTATAGACAGTTCCTAGCTAGCATCCCACTTAGAAGAAAGCAGTCAACACAAAATACTGTTCATGTAGTGCAAAGATATCTAAAGAAGAAAGAGATAATTCAATAAGGCCAAAATTTAATACACTGGTACACAAAATAACAGGAAAAATTAAAATGGTATTAACAATAGCTATAGATTATTGACAATATATTCATGAATATGCAACACCATAATGTACCATACAAGGTAAGTAAATACCAAGTGAATTATATGGCCAGACACATGAGAAAATAAAGTAAGATTTGCCTCACCTTTGGATCCTTGTTTTCTCTGTTGGAGGACTTTTTCTTTGACTTTGACTTAGAATCTTTTCTCTCAGGAGGTTTCTCAATTCCAAGATACAGAGAGAAGGGTGAGCCTGAGACACAAGAAGACAGCAATTATGTGTGAGCCTCAGTAAACATTGGAGGCATCACTATACCCAAATAAACAAAGTCTACAACATTCTCCTATTAAAAAAATCAATGGTAAGTAAGCATCTAATGTGTCTTCTTAAATTTGTGCCTTTTAGTAGACCAGCACTACATCAATTACAGGGCTGGTCCAAGGTCTACTTTTACTGTACCACTAACCAACAAGTTTGACAACCACTGCTTTCCTCACCTTTCACTTCATGACCATTGAAGTACACATAAATTTTGTGCTTGGCAGCCTCGGTGGGGATGAAGGTAACCTCATAGAAGCCTCGGTCTACCTCCAGAGTCTCAGAGGGGATAGAGCGGCCACCCTGAGTCACATCCACCTTAGCATCCCCCCAACCACACTGCGTTGCATCCACCACCACTGTGAAGGGCTTGCCAGGACTCGACATGGGACCGTTCTCCAACTCCAAGATCTACAATGCAAAAAACTTTCACTACACAGGATTCATATTGCTATAAAGATCAACACATTCTTGTACTTGTCATCTTATTCTACTGAAGAAATTGAACTGATAGAATATGAGATCAAAGAGTTAATTCATGTATTTGGATTCATACTGGTAAAACAGTCTATTCTTGTTTGTTTTCCTTATCAAATTACGAAACTAAACTAAGAAAACACTGAAGTTTAATTGGTATAAGGAAGAAAGTACAGGAGAATAAAACAAGATGGGAGAAAAAAAAAAAAAAAAAAAAAACATGAATTTCACAAAGTACCTTACAATGAGGTCATACAGCCAAGGGAGAAAAGAAAAAGAAAAATATGAAGCAACAAAGTAGTCAATCCATCATCCTGATACCACTTGGAATATTGACATGAAAGCAAAAGCAAAAAAATGAATAAAAAAAAAAAAAAAAACTAAGTACACAGTCAGTCATGTGAACAGCATTTGCATAATAAACTCAAAAGCCAAAGAGATGAAAAGGAAGCAACAAAGTAACCAGTTAAACATCCTAATAATATGTGAAATATAGACATGAATGCTAAAAAGAAGAAAAGTAAGTGCCAAAGCAGTCAGCCACTCACCCTGATAGCATTTGGATCATAGACATGGCAGGTGAATGGAGAGCCCTGGATGTGCTCCTCATCATAGCGTACAGCAATGGACCACTGGCCGGCCTCATCAGGCTGGAAGGTGGCGGCGTACACCCCATCTTCCTCCTTCACTGGGCACATCAAGGGCCGGTTGGTGGGGGAGTAAGCTGTCACATTGATGTCCCCACCACCAGCACCATTACTGTTGATCTGAGGAAGGGAAGAGCAGATAAGCAGTTCAATTAATCATGGGGAAGTTTGTAACGCAGTAATCTATTATACTAGTGATGTCCTTGCCACCAGCAATGTTACTGTTGAATTGAAAAATAGAGAAGCACCTCACTTAATCAATCAATAACCAAATGTCATCTGCCAATAAGTGGATACCTGAATGCCATAATATGCCACAAGATAGCAAAGGTGAAGATAAGCACAACAATGATTTAACTAGTACTTCAGGGAAGGATGCATAAGTAATACATGATTGTGATCCACTAAAACTAGATAATAATGACTATAATGACTATGACTATAATGCTACATTTATATTATCAATAATCAGTGCTCAGTGGCTGTTTGGGAAGAACAATTCATCAGTTATAATTAGTATAAAAAATAAAGGAAATAAAGCAAAAAAATACATAGTAAATAAATCCACAACTAAACAAGTGAATATAAAAACAAATAAATAAAACACAAAACAAATATAGTAAGCATAAATAGATGAAACAAAATAAAAAGTAGACAAAAAAAAAAAATCAAAGAAATAAACAAGTAAATAACTATAAAAAGATACAAGAAATGGGTTAAAGTAACTAAACACTGGAAGGAAACACCACTCACCACCACTTCCACAATGGAGCCCAGAGCACAGGGGTCAATGCCGGAGAACATGATCTTGGACACATCAGGCAGGGCACGCACCTTGGCCGGGCACCCCTCCACCAGCTCCCCTTCGTTCAGCACCCTCAGCTGTGACACAGGGAAACTTTAGCATTGCACTTATAATCTTTGTGTTCTTTTTCCTATGTTATGTGTTAAACAAGATGATAACAACATAACATAACATATAACATAAATAATAGGATAACAAAGGGCCACCAGGGCCCATCTAGGTTATCCTGTATCAGTCGCACAGCAAACAAAATAACAGTGCACTTATAGAGTATATTAAGACTGAATAACATAAAGGAGTCCTGTTTTATGTAAAAAAAAAAAAAAAAAAAAAAAATATATATATATATATATATATATATATATATATATATATATATATATATATATATATATATATATATATATATATATATATATATATATATGGAGATGATTTTATGTATATCAAGAGTGAGAGAGAGCTAATGGACTCACCTCATAGATGCCAACTTGATCTGGTACAAAGATTCCCTTGCCGCCTCGAGGGGAGATGTCCAGGTCCACCCTGACAGGACCCGAGGGACCGTTCACCTCCACCACCAGCTCACTCACCACCACCTCGTCTGTCATGAACTCAATCTTGAAGGGAACCTGTGAGATGGGGAGGGAAATGATAAAAAGATGGTATTTTTTTATGTTTTGGAGTCTCATCAGCAGTGGTATGTATTCTCAAAGGCCACAAAAATTATTAGTTGTATTTCTGACTGATAAAGAATCTCAGAATTATCAACACTAGAATCAAGAAAAACAAAACAAAAAGAAAAATGAAAACCACAACTTCCACAATGAAAATAATAGGGAGAAAGTACTAAAGAATCCTAATAAGATTTGGGATTAGATGTAAACATACACTAAAGATAATATATATTATGTTATTATAAATATTATAAAGTAGAAGATTACTGTATACTTGAATAATTTTGATAACTACATTACGTTACAGGGCACTGGATAACGAAACAGCAGCACACTTGTTGGTCCTTACAAGACAATTGTAATAAGTTACATTATCAAATTCCATGAAGTACGTAGTAATAATTCTCTCTCTCTCTCTCTCTCTCTCTCTCTCTCTGTGTGTGTGTGTGTGTCATGGTTCCCACACAAACGGATGGTTAGGAAAAAGTACGTGTATAATTATGTGTAGCTATGAGTTGTAGCTAGATTCTGCAATAACACACACACACACACACACACATTCTCACTCCCGCGCCGGTGCTTCTCACACTTCTCCCCAACGAAATGTTATTGTTCGCTTATTGAGTCCTGAATGATTCCTAACTGTGCTCATACCAGCCTTACTGACACACTGTGGAGAGAGAGAGAGAGAGAGAGAGAGAGAGAGAGAGAGAGAGAGAGAGAGAGAGAGAGAGAGAGAGAGAGAGAGACTTGAAACACAATGAATGCTTCTTATTCGCACAAACTAGCTAAATATCAGTCACGTGACACTTTCGAGCAAAACCTTTCATCTTTATTCTCTTCAAGTTCTCACGGGAATGAAAACTACAAAGCAACCACACAAAACAGAGAGAGAGAGAGAGAGAGAGAGAGAGAGAGAGAGAGCGCACCCGTTCCCTCCCTCGCCAGTCACACAGAGGGGAAGGAGAGCAGCTCATGTATAACCCCTCACACAGGCGATGAGTCAGGTGATGCTAACACGCCCCGCATCACAACACCCATACTTATTACTGACATGCCGGCTGCTCCTGCTCCTCCTTCTAACTACTACTACTACTACTACTACTGCTACTATGCCAACAATCAAACACAGAGACATACAGCTACATACACGAAAAAAAAAAAAAAAAAACTGGAAACTCAGTGAATAATAATAGATTTTCGACAAAGGTAGAATAAAAGTTGTGTTCTTCATTCACCAAGACTCATTATCTTCCTCCTCCTCCTATCCCTCCAACTATTACTACTACTACTACTACTACTATTACTACTATTTTTCCTGCCCCTACTGTTGATATAGTGACGTTGGGTACTAATTATACAACACAGCTAGCATAAACTTAGTGGCACCATACCGTAGCATATTGGAGCATTATACATCAGCTGACTGGGCCATTACCACACTGTACCGTATCACACACACACACACACACACACACACACACACACAAGATAGCCTATACACACGGAGAGGTAATTTCAGAGTCTCAGATTTCGGGGATGGTGTGTGTGTGTGTGTGTGTGTGTGTGTGCGCGGCCAGGCGGTGTGTCTGCCTGTTTGTACTGTACATCATTCTATATAGTTATTTTCTCCTCCCATATCAGTCTCGTCCCCTTTTCCTTTCTCCTCTTCCCGCTACTGTTGCTAATTTTACTCTTTCACTTTTCCTCTTCCTCCTCCTTCACCTCCTGCTCCTGCTCCTCCTCCTCCTCCTGCTGCTCCTCCTACTACTGTTATTATTACTACCGCTATTTCCAAGATTATTATTTCTACTACTACAAGCATTACTATTATTGCTAAAATTGCTATCATTACCCCTCCCGTCCCAACTATTATACAACACACACACACACACACACACAGTCTTGCACGTATACCACTAGTTTTCAATGCGTCTCACACACACAACCATGAGATTCACACACACACACACACACACACACACACACACACACACACACACACACACACACACACACACACACACACACACACACACACACACACACACACACACACACACACACACACACACAGAGAGAGAGAGAGAGAGAGAGAGAGAGAGAGAGAGAGAGAGAGAGAGAGAGAGAGAGAGAGAGAGAGAAAGGCAGAGGCTAACATCCCCCTCACCATCACCATTACTTTCCACACACACACACACACACACACACAAAACACACAACACACGGAAACTCAATGAATAACAAGTTCCTTTTTCGTCACAGTGCTTGAGCAAAAATTTCACTCTTCACTCAGAAAGACTCATGCAATCCATTCACCTTGACTCACCCTTGCTTACTCAGCCAGGCGGGAGAGAGGGAGAGAAGGAAGGAAGGAAGGAGAGGAGAGGAGGCGGCAGGTACGCGAGTAATTGGCGAGGATAAAGGGTTGTGAATCTTTATAATGAAGGCAATGCGTGTGGGAATGTAAAGGAGGAGATGGGAGCAAAAAATTAGGTACGAAAATTAAAATGTTACGAGGTTAAGAGAAGAGAATGAATGGGGAAGAACAGAAAGGAGGAAAGTGAGAGAAGAAAAAGGGATTAGAAGTTGGAAAATCAGAGAGAGAGAGAGAGAGAGAGAGAGAGAGAGAGAGAGAGAGAGAGAGAGAGAGAGAGAGAGAGAGAGAGCGCTAAGATACGAAAAATAATGTGCTTCGGGGGTAGAGGAAAAATGAAAGGAAAGAAGTATGAAAGAATATAACAACTAGAAGAAAGAACAAATGTGTATAGAGAAAAAAAAATTAGGAAATGTTCGAGATACAAGATGAAAGAAAATGGAGAAGAATTGAAAGAGAAGCAAATGAAGGAAGAAGAAAAACAAATAGAAGGCAGGAGAAAAAGAAGACTAATAAAAGCTAAGGAAAATTTAAGGAGAGGAAAATTTTAGGATGAATGATAAATCGAAAGAAATGAGAAGAAAAAAGGAAGAGAGATTAATCGCAGAAAGAGAAGAGAAAACGAAATAATACAAATAAAAAAGACAAATTGGCGGTAAGAGAAATGACGGAATAAAGAAGGAAAACAAATGAAAGAAGGGAAAGTAAAAAAAAAAAACAAGAAAAGTAAACAATGAAATAAGAAAAACATGGAAAACTGAAAAAAAACAGATAACAAAGGAATGCGGAGAAACAAGAGAGAGAGAGAGAGAGAGAGAGAGAGAGAGAGAGAGAGAGAGAGAGAGAGAGAGAGAGAGAGAGAGAGAGACGCTTTACTCCCGTTACTGTTACGATGTTCACGCAAGAAGGTAACAGTATGCTATCCCCATAAGCACCCCCCCCCCACACACACACACACACACACACACACTAAAGGACCGCCAGCATCACTATCTCTCAACACCGCTATCACCACCACCACCACCACCACCGTCCCTGCATTCTTTTGGGAAACCGTTAATAAAAAAAGATACTGCTGCATCTTCCTTCTCTTGTCTTGTCTTGTCTTGTCTTTGTGTCCATCGCTGTCAATGTTATTTTTGTCTATAGATTATTAAGTGTTGTCTTTTTGTTCGAGTTGTTTTTCTTTTTTCTTTTTTCTTTCTATCTTGATCCTGGTTGTTATTTGTTTGCTTATTTCTATCAGTTTTTATTTTTTTTCTTGTTCTTCACCGTCGTAGATATATTTTTACGGTTTTCTTTTTATTCTTCTTCTTATTTGTCATTTTGTTTTATCTTTTTCTTTCTGGGTTTGCTTTTTTTCTTTTCCGTTTCCATTTTTTGTTACTTTCTTCTTTCCCGCCTTTTTTTTTTTTTTTTGGGCATCGTCGTTTTGTCAATTGCATTCTAATAATTTCTTTCACCTCGACTTTCTTCATCCGTCTATTGGTGTCTTCAACTTTCTCATTTTCTTCCTTTTAACTTTCTTTCCTCTTTCATATTTGTCTTTCTTTTACTATCAATCCTGTTTTTTTTTTCTTATCTATTGGTGCTGCACTCAACATGAACAGTCACCATCCTCACCATCACCATCACCATCATCATCATCATCATCACCACCACCATCACCAACATTCTTCATGATTCAACTGCGGACAAATACCTTTATAAACTTTCGCCACTCATCCGTGTCAACTGTCTGTCTTTTTTATTTTTCTTCTTTGTCCATCGCCATCGTTCGTCTCTCTCTCTCTCTCTCTCTCTCTCTCTCTCTCTCTCTCTCTCTCTCTCTCTCTTTACACGTCCATTACTAAAAACTTCCTATCTTCTTATCCTTTATTCCATGATTCTCTAATTTTTTTTTCTTCACCTGGAAATCAAACTTATTTACATTCTATCACTTCACTACTACTACTACTACTACTACTACTACTACTACCACCAAGACCACCACCACTACCACCACTACTACTACTACTACTACTACCACCAAGACCATCACCACTACCACCACCACCACCACTACTACTACTACTACTACTACTACTACTACTACTACTACTACTACTACTACTACTACTGGTACTATAAACTTTGGTTCAAACGCTCATTATTACTTTCATCCTTTCATTATTAGTAATCTATCTGTTGGTCTCTGAGTTTTTCCTTTTAGTTAACGTATTTACTGACCACGACGTTCTATAATATATTTTTACACTGCGATACGAAACAATTAACAACGGCAGGAGTAATGTACGAAATTTTGATAAGCATCTGCAAACAGTAATAGATTTAGCAATTTCTACCCAGTTTAAAGGTTCTTAAATGGCTATGGAACAAGTAAACTCATATATTTCTTCCCATCCTTTAAGGAGAGAGAGAGAGAGAGAGAGAGAGAGAGAGAGAGAGAGAGAGAGAGAGAGAGAGAGAGAGAGAGAGAGAGAGAGAGAGAGAGAGAGAGAGAGAGAGAGAGAGATAACCCACACTGTATCTTTAATTAATCATCTTCCTTTCCTAATTACCCATTATCATTTCTCACACATGCCTCCTATTCCATTCATTTTATTTTTTTTTATCTAGCATGCCTTTACGTTACGTTATCCTATTCCTTTCCTCCTCGTTTGTCCTTTTTTCTTTTCTATTCTATCTACTCCCTTTCATTCATTACTTCTATACTTCACCTGGATTTCTCCTCTCAATTAAGAGAAGGTGGACGAAATAACACTCGGAAAGGTTCTAAAATGTATCATCCTTATCGTAGTCCACAAAACAAACATACATTTCCATTTTACCAACGACGAAAAAACAAAAATCTAAAAACAAATCTCTCTAGAACACGAATATATTACGTAAATTCGTACCACTTTACATATACCGCCCCTCATGACCTCCTTTACCGTGTAGCCAGCCGTAAAGCACACTGACAGCTGAACAGAAAACGGAGAGGCACACAATTATCAGGAACTTGCGTGTCTAATCCGCTAGGCAAATGTTTCTTTCTCACAGATCGCGTGACTCAGACCAAATGCAAAGGTATGTTAAGTATGCACTCTTTTCTTGGCTACTTCACTTTTGTACTGCCTTATTGGTGCAATTCTTCCTTACTTCTTTGTAGTTATGGTATAGAATTATTGGGTAAGACATTGGTGGCGGTGTTGATGGTCGAACAAGAAAAAGGAGGAGGAGGAGGAGGAGGAGGAGAAGGAGAAGGAGAAGGAGAAGGAGAAGGAGAAGGAGAAGGAGAAGTAGAAGTAGAAGAAGAAGAAGAAGAAGAAGAAGAAGAAAAGAAAAGAAAAGAAAAGAAAAGAAAAGAAAAGAAAAGAAAAGAAAAGAAGAAGATGAAGAAGAAAAAAAAAGAAAAAGAAGAAGGAGACACACACACACACACACACACACACACACACACACACACACACACACACACACACACACACACACCAATAAATCAACTACAAATATCTACGACAATAAATCTAGACACAGAAACACAACAATATCGTTCACACACACACACACACACACACACACACACACACACACACGAACAGCAAACCTCTCATATTTCCGAGGTAACTCATCCCTCCCTCCCTCCCTCCCTCCCTTACTGCAGCCAGACACCTTCCCCTCCCCTCCCTCCATCCCTCCCTCCCTCCCTTCCACTTCCTCTAATCCCCACCCCAAGTCAGCCCATCCCTCCACTACGCCCTCTCTTCACCTATTCCCTCCCTCCACTCCCTTATTCTCCTGACTTGGCGCCTTTTTCTCCAAGTCATTCCTCACTCCTTCACCTCATTCCATTCCTCTCTCTCTCTCTCTCTCTCTCTCTCTCTCTCTCTCTCTCTCTCATAGTTTCCCTTTAAAATCTATATATTCCCTATGATCTTACGTAATCTTATAATGTGAACTCGCCCTTTTCTTATTTTCTTTTTTTCTATGCAATCATTGTTATTCTTCACTCATATATGTACATCTTATTCTATTCCTCTTCTCCTTTCTTTTCACTTTTCCTATAAACTGATGTATTTTTTCCCATCCTGTAAGTACACCTGTTCCTTTAATTAATGTCTTCCTTCCTTGGTATTCTATGTAGTCATTTTATTCCTTTACTCATATATACTCACTCTATTCCTTTTCTTTTCTCCTTTACCTCCATTTTTCACCTTAAATTCATATATTTCTTCCCATTCTATGAGTAAACCTGTTCCTTTAATTAGTATCTTCTTTTCTATGTAGTATTCTTTGTAGTTATCTTTATTCTTCACCCATAAACGACCTTTTGTTCTATTTCTTTTCTCCTTTACCTTCAATCTCACTTTAAACCCATAAATTTCTTCCCATTCTATAAATAAGCCTTTCCCTTTATCTAATATCTTCCTTTTCTAAGAACTCATTATCATTTCTCACTCTTATGCCTCTTATTCTATTAATTTTCATCTTATTTTTCTATCTCTCGTTCCTTTACTTTCTCTTACAACTTAATGTATTCCTTTTCATCTAATTCAGTACGTTATCTTGTTCCTTTTCTCTTTGTTTGTTATTATTTTCTCCTTCTATCCTGTTTATTTACTATCTCATTCAACACTTCTATACTTCTATATTTATCCTCCCTCCACCCTATCCACATTGTGTTCAGGTCCATTCTCATATCCACCTTTCATCAGACCGAAATTTCTCTATCAAGGTTGTAATTAGTGAAGTTGTAGTATTGTAGTTCTTGATATTCCTTCCCATTTTTTTTCACTCGTCTTTTATCTTAAGTTGGTGGTGATTATAGTAGTAGTAGTGGTAGTGGTGGTACTAGTAGTAGTAGTAGTAGTAGTAGTAGTAGTAGTAGTAGTAGTAGTAGTAGTAGTAGTAGTAGTAGTAGTAGTAGTAGTAGTACTACTACTACTACTACTACTCTCTCTCTCTCTCTCTCTCTCTCTCTCTCTCTCTCTCTCTCTCTCTCTCTCTCTCTCTCTCTCTCAAGGATAAGTTGAAAAAATTGTAATAGTTCCAAAAATCTCAACTTTCTTCCCATCTCTTTATTTTTTCCCATCCTTTCCTTCAAGTTTCATTCACCTGTCTTAGTGACGATAGTAATGAAAGAAAGATGTGCCAAATACCAGTGAAACGGCAAGGAAAAATAAACTGAGTAAATAAGTCTACACCTTTCCTACTGTCCATTCAAAAACACCCATACATTTCGTACTCACAGGATTGTTGACGCGAACGTTGTCGAGGTTGCACTGGACGGCCACGGTATCTGAGGGACTGTCCCGCGGCCTGATCCACTGGTAGTATGCAATGTAGCCCATGTTGGCGAGGGACTCCACGTCAGGCCGCGCCATGTCAGACGCCGCCAGCACGGGCTCCACCCCCAGCTTGCGGCCGCCGTCCAGGGCTGTGGGAGGAGAGATGATGGGTGGTGTTTGGGAGGTCAATATCTCAGTGTAACAAATATGAGCCACTCCAGCCTTGACAATAGTCAGAACCGAATGAACGATTTTACAAAGAGCTTCACAGACAGACAGACAGACAGACAGACAGACAGACACACACACACACACACACACACACACACACACACACACACACACACACAAAAAAAAAAAAAAAAAAAAAAACCCACACAAGAAAAAAAAACAAGCTATCTCTCTGGGAAGTGACACCGCAGTGGACCTTTCTATCCTCCCTTTGTGTTGTCCTAGGCCAGTGTCTTCCATAAAAAAACAGTACCCACCAAGCTGAATGTTTGACTCCCAGTTGGCCGGGTGGTCGCTGAGCCTCTTGTAGCCTGGGATGGGGCCCCCGAGCTGCTTCACCAGGGTAGTCAGATTCATGCCGTCGTTCCAGTCCGTCTGTGGCGCGAGAACGGAAATGTCAAGATGAGAAAAGAGATGAGAAAGAGGGTAAGAATGAGGATGAGCATGTGTCAGTGGCGCTCGGGTTGAGATGGTTGCAGGGTACGTAAGGTGTAAAAATCGATTGGGAAGAAGAGGAGAGCGAAAGTAAGTTTAGGTAAGCAGTAGTTACGAAATACGAAGAGAGAGGATGAAGGTGAAGATATCAGTGGTGCTAAGGCAAGGAGGAATAGCATCTGAAGGGTACGTATGATATAAAATCGATTGGGAAGGAGAGGAGGAGAAAGTGAAATAAGGTTAGCATTAGTTAAGAAATACGAAGAGAGAGGATGAAGATGAACGTGTCAGTGGCGCAAGGGGCAAGGAGAAATAACGTTTGAAAGTTAGGCAACGTGTAAAAATCGATTGGGAAGGAGAGGAGGAGAGAGAAAGTAAGTTAAGGTTAGTAGTTAAGAAATACGAAGAGAGAGAGGGTGAGGATGAACGCGTCAGTGGCACTAGGGCAAGGAGAAACAGTGTCTGAAGGGTACGAAGTATATTGATGAGAAGAGGAGAGATAAAGTAGGGTAAAGGTATATTAAGAAGAGTGAGGATAAGTGAGGAAAAGCTTATGTCAGTGGTGCTAAGGATAGATAAGGTGTTGGGAGGGTACGTAAGGTGTAATATCAATTGGGAAGAAGAAGGGGAGAGAGGAAGATAACTAAGAAACTAATTAACTAACTAAGACAGAAGAACACCATGTCTTTTTACTGTTCTATTTTCATCTTAGCGTCTTTTCTTCACTTAAAGTCAATTTGTGAATTCATTGGAGAGAGAGAGAGAGAGAGAGAGAGAGAGAGAGAGAGAGAGAGAGAGAGAGAGAGAGAGAGAGAGAGAGAGAGAGAGAGAGAGAGAGAGAGAACCCACCCACCACAAAAGGTAAGAAAGAAAAAAAAAAGAGGTATGCAGGAAATTGAGGAAGAAACATTCAGGGGGAAGGAAGAGAAGTAATGAAGGAAAGTAGGGAAGATCTGACGGCTGGGTAGAGAAGAGATATAATGAAGAAAGGAAAAGATTTTAATGGATAAGAACGAGAAGGAATAATGAAAAGATAAGCAGGATAGAAGACAGAAAAAAGAGTACGAGAAGAAAGACAGAATAGAAGAATTATGAAGAGGAAACGGGAGAGAGAGAAAAAAAAAGAGGAGGAGGATGTTGTAAAGAAGGAATGAACAACGGAAAGATCTAACATATAGGGGGAGAGAACAATAAAAAAAAATGAGTGAACGAAGAGAAAAAAAGGAAAAAAAAGGCGAAGAAAGGGAAAACCCAATAAATATAGATGGTAAAAGAAAAAAAAAAACGAAAAAGAAGAAAATATTAATGGTTGTGGAATTGATACAAAGAAACACACACATAAAAAAACACAAGTATCAGTAAACCTAGAAATGGAGTTATAACCGAACACATTATGAGGTTGACAGTATTTCGCAATGAGAGGGAAAAAAAGGCTCAGTTAGAGAAGGCGATTCACACTGAGGCAAGAGTACTGGATGAGAGGGAGAGGAGAAAGTGGTCAGATGAAGAGGTGAGAGGTTAAAGAGGGGAGGGAGGGAGAGAGAGAGAGGGAAAGGGGTGGAGTGCAAAGGAGAGAGTACGGAATGAGAGGGAGAGTGAAAGAAAAAGTCGAGACAAGAACAAGAAGAGAGAGAGAGAGAGAGAGAGAGAGAGAGAGAGAGAGAGAGAGAGAGAGAGAGAGAGAGAGAGAGAGAGAGAGAGAGAGAGAGAGAGAGAGAGAGAGAGTACTAAACCTAAACCTTTCTGACGGCGGGATGAGCACAAAGAGGTTCCTTACAACAAAGCCACAAAAGACACCGACATATTAACATACACTCGTTCTTCTTGACGCTGAAAAGGAACTACCACCATGAGTCCTGCATAACAAAGCAGCACCACCTGACACTAAGGAATTCACTGATGGTATGAGGAGTAACAGGATCACAGGATAAGGAATTCACTGATGGAACTTAACTTAACCTAACCTAACCTGACACTATGGTATTCACTGATGGTATGATGCGTAACAGGATCACAGCATAAGGGTTTCACTGATGGAACTTAACCTAACCTAACAGGATCACAGCATAAGGAATTCACTGATGGATCCGAACCTAACCTAACCTTACTTAACCTAATCTAATCTAACAGGATAAAAACATAAGGAATTCAATGATGGAACCGAACCTAACAAAACAGGATCACAGCATAAGGATTTCATTGATGGAACTTAACCTAACCTAACAGGATCACAACATAAGGAATTCACTGATGGAACTTAACCTAACCTAACCAAACAGCATCACAGCACAGCGCTCACTCTTCTTGGGGGCAGAACGTGTTAAATATGGAATGGAAACTGAATATTATGAGATGTGTGACACTGTACTTCCTTACCTCCTCCCATCCTCCCACCCCTCACACAACAGTCTCCATTCTCCACAAATATTATAACGTGTTTGAAACTGTACCTCAGCCTCTCACCCTCCCCCCCGACCCAACGGCCTCCATTCTTCATATCCTGTTCCCTCAATAAAATAAAAAAATAAATAAAGAAATGAATAAAAAAAACATTCAAAATAGAGACTAACTATTACACCCCAAAAATACTAAATAAATGAAATTGAATCAATAGAATAATGAATAAATAAGTAAATACACAGAAGAGATAGATTCAAATGTGATCATTCAAGTTTTCTTTCAGTTAAGTTACTATTTTTGTTTCTTCTTCTTTTCATTGACGCCTGGAATTTCCTCCTCCTCCTCCTCCTCCTCCTCCTCCTCCTCCTCCTATTCTTCCTCTTCCTTGTATGCTTAGTAAATTCCTTAATCCTTTCACTACCCATCTCTCTCTCTCTCTCTCTCTCTCTCTCTCTCTCTCTCTCTCTCTCTCTCTCTCTCTCTCTCTCTCTCTCTATTTCTGTACCCTATAATCCTTTTAAAACCCTTTCTCTCTCTTTCAACCTTGTTCATTGTCCACGTGAAACACAGTCTCTCTCTCTCTCTCTCTCTCTCTCTCTCTCTCTCTCTCTCTCTCTCTCTCTCTTTTTCTCCTTCGTTGGTTACTTATTTTATCTCTTTTCTCTCTCTCTCTCCTTCCTTCTCTCATCTTTACTCTCTCTCTTCTCTCTCTCTCTCTCTCTCTCTCTCTCTCTCTCTCTCTCTCTCTCTCTCTCTCTCTCTCTCTCTCTCTCTCTCTCCTCAACATTCTTTTCTAACTCTCACTTCTTCCAATAGTACTTTTTTTCTCTATCATTCATCCTTTTAATCTTTCCTTTCTCTTTCTTTCGCTTCCTTTCTCTTTGCCCTCTTTCACTGATTAACGTTATTTCCTTCTATTCTTTCCTTATTATCCTTATTAAGTTTGTTTAATTCTGTTCCCCTTTTTTGATTAGCATTCTTGTCTTTCCTTCCTTCCTTTCTTCCTCTCTCATTATCATTTCATTCTTTATTCTTTCCCCTTTCTGTAATCAACATTCCTCTTCCTCCTCCTTCTTTTCTATCTCATTAAGCTCTGATTATTTCCGTTTCCCTTTCTTTCTTTTCTTAATTTGCTCTCTTCCTTCTTCCTATTATTATTTCTTTTATTTATTTCGTTCTTTTCTTCCTAAATTAATATTCTTCCTCTTCCTTTTCTTCTTCTCGTAGCTGATTTCCTTTTGCTTTCCCTTTCTCTCTTTCTCATGATCAGTATTTTCAAGCATTTTTCCTTCTTTCCTTCCTTACTTTTCTTTTCTATTGCTCAGACTTAATGGTTCTCTCTTTCCCCTTTCTGATAGCCATTACTTCTCCCTTCTGTTTGTTCTTCCTTTCCAAAATCACCAATCTTCCTTTCTTCTTCTAGTAACTCATTTCAATCTGCTTTCCCTTTCTCCCTTTCTCATAATCAAAATATTCAAGCAACTTCCCTTCTTTCCTGCTTTTCCTTTATTCAGACTTCATGGTTTTCCTTTTCTACCTTCTTTTTCTAACCATTACTCTAATTTCCTTGTGCTCCCTTTCTTTCTTTCCTTCTCATAACGACTAATTTTCCAGCTAATATCACTTCAATCACTCCACTCACTAAGTCACTAAAGTACGTATTCAAAAACCCTTTGCTCTCTCACCGCGACTATTTTCCAAGGCCACAGAGATGACTAGCGGGGTTTTCAAAAGTGCTTCTCCGGCTAATAATAAAGGAATCGTGTCAATCTGCCTCTAGAATCGTAAAAATACCTTAAAAATCGGTGTATATTTAGATAAAAGCCTTTTGGAATAGTGAAGGTGAAGCACAGAAGTGTTTGAGAATCCGAGCGTGTCCCTCACCGTGAAGTTTGTGATGTTCCTGTCAGGCAGCTGCTTCTTTATCCACTTGAGCGTGGTCTTGTAGCCCGGGCCGCCCTCCTTCATGAAGTAAGAGAGGTAGGTCATGCCGGACAGGTCATCCAGGTACGGGGACGCCAGGATCTCAGGGTCCAGCACCATCGGGATCTGGAACTCCATCTTAGCGGTCTCCATGGCGTTCTTGCAGTTCTCCACGCTGCAGGAGGAATTTTTTTTTTTTTATGTAAGAGGAGAAATCGAACCAAGGGCAACAAAAAAAAAAAAAAACGATTAAACAAAAAGGCCCACTTAGTTGCCAGTGCCCGAGCAGGTTCGAGAGAGTTAGCCAGAAAAAAAAAATGGGATGTCATTAATTAATCTCCCTCTTAGATGAATTCAGGTCATAGGTAGATGGAATTACAAAAGCATGTAGGAAGTTCCAGAGTTTACCAGAGATTACCAGAGTGGTGGTGGTGATACAAAGGCCACCAGTAAAGGGCACGTATTTGGTTCTGAAGATTCTGTTATAAGCTGCATTATCAAATTAGGTCAAGAACGGTTAAAGAAATAAGGAACAGATAAGGAGGAAAGATTATGACACAAAATGAGCACAAAGGAATAAATACAAGTAAATTATTGTTACCTTTGATTATAATAAGCTACACTATCTAACTTAAGAGACGCGAGTCAAACAGGTTTACATAAATCAAATATTAAAAAAGAAGTAAAGGAGGAAGTGGTCATGGTAGCGATACGAGAGAGAAGAGATGCAAAAATACAAATTATGTCGGTCTTTAGTTAGTTATAAGATAAAATGTACAACTTAAGAGATAAAGTAAAAAATAATAAATAAATAAAAAAAGGACAACTAATAAGAAGGAATTATTAGTGGTTGTGGCAGTGATATAAAGAAACACAAGGAAGAAAAAAGTATCAGTAAATCAATAGACCGCAGTGAGGCTGTTAACCACTGCACTCCATTATACAGGCAACACACGAGCAAGAAGGAAAAGACTGACGCAATGGAACACAGGAAGAGCAAGTATCGGTACACGTGTTGGTCATTACAAGGTGACTATAAGGCGAAACTCACGAGTTGCGCGGGTTGAGGTTCTTCCAGTTGGGGAAGAGTCCAGGCTTACAGTAGTCCAGGAGGGC
Source organism: Portunus trituberculatus (assembly GCF_017591435.1). Classification (NCBI taxonomy): domain Eukaryota; kingdom Metazoa; phylum Arthropoda; class Malacostraca; order Decapoda; family Portunidae; genus Portunus; species Portunus trituberculatus. The sequence goes on along the minus strand of NC_059295.1, from coordinate 17,135,706 downwards.
ACTGAGGTACACGCCGCTGTTCCAGTCTGAGGTGAAGTTGTTGATGCGGCAGTCTGGAAGCACCGCCTGGATGAAAAGGAAAAGGAAAAATGAGGATAAAATTGGGTAGCCATGTTTTGTCAATGGGCAGTCTGGAAGCACCGACTGGAAGAAAAGAAAAAAAAAATGAGAATAAAAATTGGATAAAGAGTGATGTTTTGTTGATGGGGTGTCTCGAAGAACCGCCTGGAAGAGAAGGAAAATAGAGAAGAAAAATGAAAATGAAAATGGGTATAGAGTGATGCTAAGTTCAGAGAATGGAGATAAAAAGGAGGGAAAAAAATGAGTAGAGAATGAAGGTAAGTTTAATAAAATGAGAGAGAAAAAGGAAGAAAGAAAGTGGATGTGGTTTAAGATGAGGAATTTATATTTTCATCTACTTTATCTAACTTTCTTTTCAATCTATCTTCTTACCTAACTACCAATCTATGCTACAATCTGTTTCTATCCATATATCTACCTATCGATTTACTTATTTATCAATTTACCTATCTACCGAGGCAAGAAAACTAAACACACACACACACACACACACACACACACACACACACACACACACACTCCAACCAAAATTTCTTCTCCACACCACAACCACCATCACCACCACTACTTCCTGTCTTCCTCTTTCACCACCACCACCACCTCCACCATCATCACCATCACCATTATCACCCTTTCTTCTTCTCTTCCTCTTCCTTCACCACCACCACCACCATTAGCGCCTCCATCATCATTTCCATCAACCCTCATCTTCCACGCTTCTCTAGGAAAGGAAAAAAAACAATAATAGGAACACACACACACACACACACACACACACACACACACACACACACACACACGGCCCGGTAGCTCAGTGGTTAGAGCGCTGGCTTCACAAGCCAGATAACCGGGGTTCGATTCCCCGGCCGGGTGGAGATATTTGGGTGTGTCTCCTTTCACGTGTAGCCCCTGTTCACCTAGCAGTGAGTAGGTACGGGATGTAAATCGAGGAGTTGTGACCTTGTTGTCCCGGTGTGTGGTGTGTGCCTGGTCTCAGACCTATCCCAAGATCGGAAATAATGAGCTCTGAGCTCGCTCCGTAGGGTAACGTCTGGCTGTCTCGTCAGAGACTGCAGCAGATCAAACAGTGAAGTGAATACACACACACACACACACGACATTTTCCTCAATCCTTCATGTTGCAATATTTGAATTTCCTCTCTGTTTGCTCTTCTTCCTATATAAACATAAGAGATTCAATCCTTTTACACCTTTTACAATGGAATTCAGTCCTTCATACAATCTAGTTATTGAAGGAGTGTGGGTGACTTTCTTTTAATACTAATTGCATATATTTTGTAACCTGCTGTATTTTTTTCTCGTTTGTATATATGAAAAAATGTGTCAAGGTGTGTGTGTGTGTGTGTGTGTGTGTGTGTGTGTGTGTGTGTGTGTGTGTGTGTGTGTGTGTGTGTGTGTGTGTGTGTGTGTGTGTGTGTGTGTGTGTGTGTGTGTGTGTGTGTGTGTGTGTGTGTGTGTGTGTGTGTGTGTACATGCAAACCGTTAAATTTGAAGGAAAGGTTTATATATATATATATATATATATATATATATATATATATATATATATATATATATATATATATATATATATATATATATATACATGTACAATGATATCATTCAACACACACTCACACAGGCCGATAGTAAAACAAACACATTAGTTCACTTGTCACGTAATTACCTCTAAACTTAAGCATTTGAGGAAGAAGCTGACAAGAAAAAAAGAAAAGAAGAAAGGTCAGAATGACAATAAAAATAATAAAAATAACAGTAGGAATAATATTAGTAAGAACAACAACAACAACAATAATAACGGAGGAGAACCAGAAATCCCACCTTGAGACACACCAAGCACTCGAGTTTCTTTCACGCTCACTGCCTGCTTCTCACACCACAAACATCCTCCTTTAAGCCCCGCCTCTCTAAACACACAATACTGATCCTTATAGAAGCTAACACCAATACTAGAGTCATGGTCATGGTCACGCGGGTTCAAGACATCATCGCACTGTGCCAGCCTACAAGTCAACGCTGTGTCCACAAACTTGAGCACGAGATAGTCTTCAGCAATACTAGCAACCCCTTCAGTACCGTGACGTGTTTTCATATTAATTCTGGTTACTATTTGGTGATTTTATACAGCTTCAGAAACTCATGTGGGATTAAAATAGTGAAAAACTCTGGCCATTAATCTTCTGACCTCCATACACCCTTCTTAATGTCAATAAAATGGTCTAATCGTACACAGATCTCAAGGTAAAAATATATCCCAGTATTGAAGAGGTTAATGATATATACAGGCAGAGTTAACCAGTATTCTCCATCTCTCAATAACACTTACAGGTACAGTTGACCAGTATTCTCAATCTACCCGTAATATATGCAGGCAGAGTTAATCAGTATTCTTAATCTATCCATAATGTATACAGGAAGAGTTAACCAGTATTCTCAATCTATCAATAATATATACAGGCAAAGTTAATCAGTATTCTCAATCTTTCAATAATATAAACAAGCAGAAATAACCAGTATTCTCAATCTATCAATAATATATACAGGCAAAGTTAATCAGTATTCTCAATCTATCAATAATACATACAGCAGAGAGAACCAGTATTCTCAATCTAATAACATCTGGAACTCCCTACCTCTTCCTGTATTTCCTGCCGCCATTGATATAAAGGGTCTTAAAGGGAGGTTTCACGACACTCTTCCTCAAATTACGTTTAATTCTTCTGACTAGACTCATTTAGAAACTGGCAGTGATTTTATTTAACAGACTCTGTTTCCCTAGGACAAAGCCTGCTCTTATATAAAAGTAGTTAATATCACTGGACAGTCAATTTTGAGTTACAGATAGAATAATATACGATGCCTGTATATATCATTAACAGAGATTAATTCCTTGAATATCACGACGCGTTTCCATTTTTATTCAGCTTACTATCTGGTGATTTTATACAATTTCCGAAACTTATGTGGGGGATTAAAATAGTGAAGAAGCATGTATCCATTTTCTGACCTCCATACACCCTTGCTAATGTAAATCAAATGGTCTAATCGTACACAAATCTCAAGGTAAAAATGTGTCCCAGTATTGAAGCGGTTAATATTTTACAAAGTGCATCGTTTACACTGGGAAGTTGTCACAGTACGATAATAAAAGCTTCAGTTCCCGTGGCCGTGACTACAAACACTCACGCTAACTCTCGTCCTAAACCAATATTTCTGACACACTTTGCTCTAACTACGACTACATTCAAGGACCAAAAATGACTAAATGTGTTCTTAACTCTTTCAGTACCATACCGAGTTTTCATATTCATTCTGCTTACTGTTTTTATACAGATTCAGAAACTTATGGAGATTAAAATAGTGAAGACTCTGGCCTTTAATCAATCATACCCGAAACTCATGATAAAAATGCGTCCCGGAACTGAAGGAATTAAGAGTGTTTCTCCTGTTAATAATAAAGAAATCTTGTTAATCCATCACTAAAACAATAAGAAACACCTTAAAACTTATATAATCTCAATTAAACCTCTATAACCCCTTCAGTATTGGGACACACTTTTACCTTGAGATTTAAGTACGATTAAACCCATTTTATTGACATTAGGAAGCGTCTATGGAGCTCAGAAGTTTAATGGACAGAATCTTCACATTTTAATCCCTCGCATGAGTTTTTGAAGCTGTATAAAATCGCCAAAAAAGCAAGCAGAATGAATATGGAAACGCGCCATGGTACTGAAAGAGTTAAAGTAGTTAGGAGGCTGCGTAGAAGTGGTCCAGAATACGACAGCAAAAAAAATAAATAAATAAATAAAAATAAATAAATAAATAAATAAATAAATATAATAAATAAATAAAATAACAGAGGAAGCGAGGAGCACCCACCTTGAGCCACGCCAGCATGAGTTTCTTGGGCGGGAACTTCGACTGGCCGATCTGGTAGTGCATAATGAGGGACCAGATGAGGCCCAGGATAAGCTTGAGGTTCCCATTGACGATGTCCACGTTACCTGAGGGTGAGAGGAAGGGCGCCACGTTAAGAATGGTTGTGGAGGAAAGGAAAGTAGAGGTGACACACGATTACAGAGGTGAAGTAAGCTGGAATTTTGTTTATTGCATGGATGTGTGGAAGACTCGTTTTTGTTTTGTAAGGTTGGGAGGAGGAGGAGGAGGAGGAGGAGGAGGAGGAGGAGGAGGAGGAGGAGGAGGAGGAGGAGAGGAGGAGGAGGAGGATCTTACATTTGTTTGAAGATATTTTGAATTCCCGTTATTCTTATTTTATGACGTAAAGGAAAAGAAAGGAAAAGGAAAAGAAAAATGGAAAGACGAAGACAAAGAAAAGAAAGAAAGAATGAAAGAAGAATAAAAAGAAAAGAAAAGAAAAGAAAAGAAAAGAAGAAGAAGAAGAAAGGAAAGGTCATCATCATCATCATCATCATCACCAACCGCCAACCAACCACCACCACCACCACCACCACCACCACCACCACCACCACCACCACCACCACCACCACCACCACAACAACAACAACAACAACAACAGCAACAAACAACAGGCAGACAGGCAACATATGAAAAAAAAGAAAAGTAACTTAAAAGAAAAAGAAAAAAAATCACTACAATTAATCAAAACCACCAAGACAACTAGCTAGCTAATGCCAGCCAGT
>NC_059295.1:17123440-17125940 GCF_017591435.1 Portunus trituberculatus | reverse complement strand
TTTTTTTGCTTCTCATGTCCTTTTTTTACGGTTTCTATTTTTTCCCTGGTCATTATTTATATCCTTGTTAATTTTCCTTTCACTTATTTATCTATATCGTAAATCCACTTCCTCTCTTGTATCATTCCATTCTATTTTTTCCTCCCTTTAGATTACCGATGGGAATCTCATTTTTTTCCTCTTATTTTGACATTAACACTTCATTATTTTTACGGATGGCTGCTTTGTAACTTTCTATCCGTCCCTCGCCATTTGCAAGATCCATTACTTTTTACTTCCTCCCTTTTCTTATACTTCCACTCCCTTTTTTCTAATCTACTCTGCGATCCGGAACCTTTTCTTGCTAATTTTTACGAGAATTCTCAGCATAATTCTCACGATTCACTGCTCTCTGCTCATTTAAGTCTCTTCCAGTGTTCCTATGACTTAATTTTCTAACTTTCTATGGAGAATTTCGAGATTTCTTTTTTTTTCTTTCTTACTTCCTTTGTTTTCTTGTGGTTTACGTTTCTTTAAAGTTACTGTTCTAAACAGATTTCAGATTTTTCCCTCGTTTCTATAGCTTATTCTATCTACTATATTTTTTCCTCATCTATTGTGAACGGCAAGATTTTCCGGGTTTTCTTCCTTACTTTGTCTCTTTTGCTCTTTTCTTTTTACTTGAGTTCATCTATATAAGTTTATGAGTTGCTGGAACACATTTCACTTTCTTCCTTCGTTTCTATCAGCTAAGACTTTCAATCTTTTAATGTAAACCTTCTAGATATGCTTTTCTTTCTTACGAGACCTCACAGAAGGCCAATAGCCAATACCCACACAATTTTTTCTTATTTTTGTTTTGTTTTATTGCTCAAACTGTTCCATATTTCAACGTGAACTTCCAAGAACTTTCGTTTCCCTTCTTAATTCTTACATTTTTTTTCTTACCACAGATTTATCGATATATTTCAATTCCTCCCGTCTTTTTACAGGCTCAGAATTTTCAACTTTGATCTAATCTGAACTTGCATGATTTTCCTTTCTCTTATATACCACCTATTTTTTTTTTTTTTCTTACGACAGCTCACTGGTCTAATATTTACAAGTTACTGTTCAATATACTTTCCATTTCCTTCTTTACTTCTATCATTCAAAACACTTCACTTCTCATCTGCATCAAGTAAAGACCACGAACGATATATTTTTTTCCCTTTCTAGCTTACCACAACACACTAACGGGAGCTCATTGGTCTAATTGTCACGGGTGGGCGCCTTTTCATCTTTTCCACCGCGTCCCTGGCCACTCAGCGGTACAGGAGGCGGTTCATTAACGTCCACATTCCTGCATTGGTGGCCGCGTGGCTGATCCCGTTAACGTCGTGACCTTTGCCTCGCCGTGAGAGAGTGAAAGTAGCGCTACGCCTCCCGTTTGTCTGTTCGTCTTTGGAAGGAAGCTTACGTGTGTTTGTCCATAAGAGGAAGTTTGTGTCACTGTTCATCTGTCTGTCTTTGAGATGCTACTTTGTTTTTCTATATATAATGATTTCTTTATAATAATTTGTGTGTCTGTCTGTCTATAAAGAATGATTTTGTTCGTCCTTGTTACTGGGAACACTTCGGTTTTGTCTACTCTCGTTATCATTTTGTATTTTTTGCCGTCTTTCTTACAGTCTTTTACCTGCTTGTCTGTCTGTCTGTATGTTTGTAAAAAGAAGCTCCGGTTGTATTTTTTGTCTATTCTTGCATTTCTTTTTCTGTCAGTTTGTCTCTCTACCTCCCTGCCTGTCTCTCTCCCTGTCTGTCTCCGAATCTTTTTATCTGTTTGTTTGTCTGTTTCCTGGTATGATGATAACGTCTCAGTGTGCGTCAAGAATCATTTGTCTGTCGCTGTCTGTATTTGGTATTAGTTTGTCTCTCGTTGTTTTAGGAGAGAGATCTGTTTGTCTGTCTATTTGTGTGTGTGTATGTGGCTGGAGGGTTGTGGTTCAGTGTCTGTTACAACTTGACATTCCTGTGTAATTCACCACGGTCGTCTGCTGGTCATCTAGCCAACCTTACCCTTTACGGAGCGAGCTCAGAGCTCATAGACCGATCTTCGGACAACACACTCCACGCACCGGGAAAGCGAGGCCACAACCTTCCGAGTTACATCCCGTACCTATTTACTTCTAGGTCAACAGGGGCTACACATTAAGACTCGAACCCAGGCCCTCTCGGTTGTGAGCCGAGCGTGCTACCCACTACACTACGCGGTATATATATGTGTGTGTGTGTGTGTGTGTGTGTGTGTGTGTGTGTGTGTGTGTGTGTGTGTGTGTGTGTGTGTGTGTGTGTGTGTGTGTGTGTGTGTGTGTGTGTGTGTGTGTGTGTGTGTGTGTGTGTGTATGTGTGTGTGTCGATATGCACTAAAATAAAAGACAGATAAACAGACGGACAGACGGATGGACGGACGGACGGACAGACAGACAGACAGGCAGACAGACAGATAGACAGACAGACAGACAGACAAAGCTATAGATGC
>NC_059295.1:17108440-17113440 GCF_017591435.1 Portunus trituberculatus | reverse complement strand
AAAAGAAGTTAATAGCAAGATGATAAATAGAAAATGGTTACAAAATACATAATGTAAAGTAAACAAATAGCAAACTGCAACAACAAATTAGAAGGTATTTTGGGAATATCAAAATCGAAAGAGGAAGAGAAGACGAAAGAACAAGAAAGAAAGATGAAAAGAAGAAGAAGAAGAAGAAGAAGAAGAAGAAGAAGAAGAAGAAGAAGAAGAAGGAGGGGGAGGAGGGAGGAAGGAAGGAAGGAAGGAAGGAAGGAAGGAAGGAAGGAAAGAAACAAAGAATAAGAAAGAAAGAAAGAAGAAGGAAGAAAGGAAGAAAAGAAAAGAAAAAAAAAAAAAAAAAAAAAAAAGAAAAGAAGAAGCGAGGAGAAGATGATTTTACCATTAGCAGTACCATTAGAAAACTGCTATTAATACTGGAATAATCCTAGCTCTGAGCGTGACGTCACTGTTAGGAAGGTGACATCACTGTTGAGCGTGACGTCACTGTTATGAAGGTGACATCACTGTTAAGCGTGACGTCACTTAGGAGAGTGAAGTCAATATTTTCCGAATTAAATTGTCTAAACAATCGTGGGAGTGGCCGAGAAAGAGAACAAAGGAGGAGGAGGAGGAGGAGGAGGAGGAGGAGGAGGAGGAGGAGGAGGAGGAGGAAGAAGAAGAATGGATAATGAAGAAAGAGATGATGGAGGAAGAGGGAGGGGAATTACAGTGTTAATAACATGTTAGTAGAAAGAGGAGGAGGAGGAGGAGGAGGAGGGGGAGGGAAAAAGAGGAAAGGGATGAAGCGAAAAAGAAAAAAAAACTGCGTGACGACTAAGTAAATTTATAGATGAAAAATTGAGGAAAAAAATGAAAAAAATACAAAAAATATAAAAAAGAATAAAAACAGCAACCTAATAAATCAGCACACACACACACACACACACACACACACACACACACACACACACACACACACACACACACACACACACACACAATAGACAGCAAACTTGACATGCAGTATCTGGTCACCACTCCCCCCTCCTCCTCCTGACGTCATTCCTCTAACCACAACCAGAAGAAACACTCCCTCTCAGTGATGCAAGGAAGACGAGGAAAAGGAGGAGGAGGAGGAGGAGGAGGAGGACCACCTTTAGGAGCAGGTAATGAGGTGGAGATGAAGGTGAGGTTCTGGTGGTGGTGGTGGTGGGTGGTGGTGGTGGTGGTGGTGGACTGTCTTGTGATAGTGAAGGAGGGAAATAGGAAGCAAGGAAGGAAAGAGATAATGGATGGAAGGAGAGGAAGGAGAGGAGCAAGAGGAAAGAAGGAAGGAGGAGGAGGAAGAGAAGGAACAAGGAGAAAAAGAAGGAAGGTGGTAGAGGAGGAGGAGGAAGAGGAGGAGGGAAAGAGAGGAAAGATGGAGGTGAGTGCTGGTGGGAGGAAGTGGAGGAAGTTTGATGGATTACGTGGAAGTGAGAGTGGAAGAGTGGACCATAAAGGAACACAAAGGCAAAACAAGCAACGAAGAAGAGGAGGAGGAGGAGTCTTCTATTTTATTCTCCTCTCTATTTTTTCCATACATTTATTTAGTAATAGCTTCCAATCAGCCTTGCAAAGGACTAAGGATCTGATGCTGCTTGATTATTCCTTTGTGGTGGTGGTGGTGGTGGTGGTGGTGGTGGTGGTGGTGGTGGTGGTGGTGGTGGTGGTGGTAGTGGTGATGATGATAATGATGATGGTGGCGGTGAAGGTGGTGGTAATGGTGAGCGTGACTTTACAAGGAGTGGTTGATTTCGATACGTAGGCCGCCACACACACACACACACACACACACACACACACACACACACACACACACACACACACGGCGCCTCTGGGTGGGTCGCGAGTGCCATGATAGGGAAGGTGGTGACGTCAGCGATGCGTCAGGAGGAGGAGGAGGAGGAGGAGGAGGAGGAGGAGGAGGAGGAGGAGGAGGAGTGAAAGTTGTGGGGATGAGGCGGCCGGTCTGACCCTGTATGTATCTCCTTGAGAACGCACGCACACACACACACACACACACACACACACACACACACACACACACACACACACACACGTAGATGTATTCATGCACACTTTCTCTCGTGTCTGTTTGTCTGTGTGTGTATGTCCAGTATCCTTCTACGTCGCATGTATAAATTCCAATCTCTCTCTCTCTCTCTCTCTCTCTCTCTCTCTCTCTCTCTCTCTCTCTCTCTCTCTCTCTCTCTCTCTCTCTCTCTCTCTCTCTCAACAAACACACCTTTCTAGGAACCTTTCGTCATGTTCTTATCTCATTCCACCGCAGCCACCACAAGAAAGGAAACTTGATCTTTATAACCTCACACCTTATGCTCGAACACCCCCCCCCGTCTCTCCCAACACCCGTTCCCCCAAAAAAAAAAAAAAAAAAAACAATAACCTAATTTTTCCAAGCCGTTCCCACAAACTGAAGTCTTCCTTTACCTTCCCTTATCGTTAATTAACACCATTAACCTCCACTAGCGCTACACCTGCTCACGCCACACGCGGGTACAAATTACAGGTGTACTCGTCTCTGGTGTAGGTGGTGGTGGTGATGGTGGTGGTGGCTGTGACCCGGGTGACCTCACAGATGGCGGCAGCGTTGTTGGTGGTGGTGGTGGTGGTGGTGGTGGTGGTGACACAGGCATGGTGACCTAGAAAACCTACCTGGGCGTGACTCTTGCTAATGAGAGGCGTAACCCAGCAGGTGATGTAGATGACAGGTAACAGGTAACAACAGGTAAGAGGTGACAGGTAACAACAGGTAACAACAGGTAACAGGTGACAGGTAACAACAGGTGACAGGTAAAATAAAGCGACTAAAAAAAGAACATATCGCCTCAACTACACAAACCTAAAAGAGCCAAAAATAAAATAAAATAACTAAATAAATGCACATAAGCAGTAGCGATGATAAAGCAAAGGACAAAAAAAAAAAAAAAACGATAAAACACCAAAATTTAAAAGCACACTAAAGAAAAAATAGAAAAATAAGCAACGTGATAATGATATTAGTAGTAGTAGTAGTAGTAGTAGTGTTGTTTTTATAGTGGTAGTGGTGGTGGTGGTGGTGGTGGTGGTGGTGGTGGTGGCGGCAGTATCAGGTGTTGATAATGAGAGTGTCATATATAATTACAGGTGATGAGGAAAAGGTGTGGATGGATGTGAGGGGAATGTGATGCAAGTAGCGGATGATGAGGAGTGAATGAGCACAGATGGTGAAGGAGGCAAGGAGGGGAAGGTAAGGGAGGGACAGATGGTGAAGGAGAAAGAGAAAGAGAAAGAGAGAGAGAGAGAGAGAGAGAGAGAGAGAGAGAGAGAGAGAGAGAGGGGCACAGATGGCGGCTTGCAAGATAGGCCGGGTGATAGGAGGCCAGGAAGAATGGGGAAATGGGGCCAAAGTAGTGATAGTGAGTGTGATGGTGAAAGTGATGGTGAGTTATGGCGAGTGATAGTGATTGAAAATTAGTAGAAATAAGAAAAGAAAACGGTAAAAATGATGGTGTGAATAAGAGTAATAGTGATGGTGATGGTGAGATGGTGACAGTGAGTGACAATAACAGTGAGAATAATGAATAGGTGGAAGTGAGAGAGGAAGGAAGAGAGGAGAAAGATTAAGGAAACTGCAAAAAAGAAAAGGAGGGAAATAAATAATGAAATATGGTGAGGAGAATATAAAACAAACAAAACAAAACTGGGAGAGAGAGAGAGAGAGAGAGAGAGAGAGAGAGAGAGAGAGAGAGAGAGAGAGAGAGAGAGAGAGAGAGAGAGAGAGAGAGAGAGAGAGAGGAAAATTTTGGGATAAACAAAGAAAATCGAGGAAAGGGAGAGAAGAAGACGACGAAAGGGATGGGAGGAGGAGGAGGAGGAGGAGGAGGAGGAGAACTATTCCCTTCACCAGTCGCATAAAGAACACAAAAGTAAGATGAGTAGAACAATCTCTCTCTCTCTCTCTCTCTCTCGACATTTCAGAAGTGAGGACTGCTGATGGTGATGCGGGTCGTCTCCTCCTCCTCCTCCTCCTCCACCTCGTTGCATCACCACCACCACCACCACTACCACTACCACCACCACCGTGTCTAGCGCCTGACATTTGCACCCACACTCCCTCCCTCCCCTTCTCCTCTCCCTTCCTACTCTCTCACCTCTCACACGACTGCCCTGCCACACCGCAAGGAAAAAAAAGAAAAAAAGATGAGATTCCAAACATCGATACAGGAAGAAAAACAACAACAGCAGCAGTAGCGGGAACTCAGACACACACACACACACACACACACACACACACACACACACACACACACACACACACACACACACACACACACGTTTCGCCTCAAGGAATGAAAGGAAGGGACGATATCAAATGAACGCAAAGGAGGAAGGGAAGAGAAAATATTAAGGAAATGGAAGATACAAGAGGGAAAATTAAGTAAGTGAACAAAAGGAGATGGAAAAAAAAGGGGGGAAGAAAAGTAGATGATGACACAGTGGGAGAAGAAAAGGGAAGAAAATGGAATAGAGAAAATGAAGAAAAGAGATAGAGGAAAACGCCAAACCGAAGAAAAAAAAAACAGAATTAGGGAAAAAACACCAACACACAGACACACAGACACACACACACACACACACACACACACACACACACACAGACACACACACACACCATGCAGTACTATCTTTCAAGGCCAAGAGAATGGACATATAGACGTACTGTTGAAGCTGAACTGGAGGAGGAAGCGAGCGAGGGAGAAAGGGAAAGGAATGGACAACGTGCATAACATTCTCAACCAGCGACATACATAACGGAGGTGGAGGCGCGCAGGTTACCCACTTTGCCTAGACGCCGCGCACCTTGAATACAGAGCTACGCGGAGAGAGAACCGACCTCTAGACTGCGTAAGAAAGGAAAAGGTAGAAGAGGAAGAAGATGAGAAGACAGCTAAGGAAAGGAGGAAGATAAGATAAAGAGA
>NC_059295.1:17100940-17103440 GCF_017591435.1 Portunus trituberculatus | reverse complement strand
TTTAGATACTGCGATGGTGGATATGTGTAGAAAATATGGACAACAATGGTATAACACGTTCTGGAGGGAAATAAGGGTGAGTAAAGATGCAAGATTCGGTAAAAACAACATGGCTTGAAACACTGGAAGAGCAACGCATAAAGACTATCAAAAGAGAATGGTATAACAACACGCCCTGGAGGGAAGCACGGGGTTAAAATTGAGAAAGAAAAAAGGTCCGCAAAACTGGACACAAAAACAAAGGAACTAAAACTGCTACATAGTATTCTCAGTCCACTTTCACTGGTATCCTCTGCCTCTCCTATCTCCCTCTCTCCTTACCTTACCTTACCCTACCCTACCCTAGCCTACCCTAACGTACCGTACTCTATACCTCCTCTCCTCTCGTCATCGTTCTCATTCCTGCCGTGTCTTCGCCGAGGTGTGATGTGGTGCAGTGACGCAGAGCTATGGTAATGAAAACTGACCTCCATCCGTCTTTGCTCCACATCATCACCACCACCACCACCACCACCACCACCTAACTGTGACCGATACTTGAATACCTGTCTGTCTGCCTGTATGTGTGGATGTCTGATAGAGTTGTCGTCTCGTGTAGTTTGATTTTATGGTTTTATGGTTTAAGGAAAGGAAAGTAAAGTCTTTGGTGAATGAATTAGTGGTTGTTTGACGTGTGTGAGAGAGAGAGAGAGAGAGAGAGAGAGAGAGAGAGAGAGAGAGAGAGAGAGAGAGAGAGAGAGAGAGAGAGAGAGAGAGAGAGAGAGAGAGAGAGAGAGAGAGAGAGAGAGAGAGAGAGAGAGAGAGAGAGAGAGAGACCAACAGACACACACTTCAAGTACAGAGAAGCGAGAGTGAAGCGTGGACGAGGAAAAGTGACAGTGAAGAGTGAAGGATGAAAGTGAGAGTGAACAGAGGAGTAAAACTAAGACAGGAAATAAAAAGTGACAAAAAAAAAAATACGTACCTTCACTAATGGAGAGATGGAGAAAGAGAAACAGAGGGAGAAAAAAAAGAGAAGACACCGCTTGAATGAACTTTGAAGTACATAAAAGCATTAAAGAAAAAAGGTCCCTCTATAAAAGGGTTGAACAAGCGAGCGTGACGATGTAAAAATTAGATAAAAAGGAAAAAAAAATAGTTGAAGATAAAAATAAAATAAAATAGAGGAGAAAATCATTAGAGACTGAAGAAAAACAAGAAGAAAACTCGGCAAATTGAAAACAAAAGATAAATTAAACAAACAAAAGGAGAGAAAGTAGGTAGAAAGTTAAAACAAAAGAAAAAAAAAACACCAAAGCCATCAAATTGAAAAAAAAAGTTAAAAGAATGGAAAGAAAGAAAAAGAATTAAGAAAAAACGAATACAAGTCCAGTAAATGAAAAAAATAAGCAATATAAAATCAAAAGTTGAGAAAATAAATGAAAATAAAAACAGTAAATCCAACAAAAATAAAACAATACGATGAAAAAAAACAAGGAAAAAGAGTAACATCAGGGAAAAGGGAGGAGGAGGAGGAGGAGGAGGAGGAGGAGGAGGAGGAGGAGGAGGAGGAGGAGGAGGAGGAGGAGGAGGAGGAGGAGGAGGAGAGATGGCGATAAACAATGACAGAAAAAGAATAATAAAAGATAAACAAAATAAAAAAAAATAATCAACAAAAGAAAATACGAGAGAGAGAGAGAGAGAGAGAGAGAGAGAGAGAGAGAGAGAGAGAGAGAGAGAGAGAGACAACGAGTTAACATTTCATAACCATCTCAGAGTAGTATCAATTAAACCACACGTCCACAAACCTTCACTCTTTCATTGCAGGTGTGTAAATGTGCTCTCTCTCTCTCTCTCTCTCTCTCTCTCTCTCGTTACCTATGTACTACTAGTGTTGAGATGATTGTTTCGTCTTGCCTCCCACTCCACTGACGCCACATGACACCTCTATATAATCAGACCAGGGGCAAAAAGAGTACATACCACAACCATCACCACTTTGACTACCACCACCACCACCACCACCACCACCACCACCACCACCACCACCACCACTGCCACACCCGGACCAGTTTTTGCTTCACTTTACAATCAAGGAAGTGTGTGTGTGTGTGTGTGTGTGTGTGTGTGTGTGTGTGTGTGTGTGTGTGTGTGTGTGTGTGTGTGTGTGTGTGTGTGTGTGTGTGTGTGTGTGTGTGTGTGTGTCTTTCTTGGGTATACAGAAAGAAGAACGAGAGAGAGAGAGAGAGAGAGAGAGAGAGAGAGAGAGAGAGAGAGAGAGAGAGAGAGAGAGAGAGAGAGAGAGAGAGAGAGAGAGAGAGAGAGAGAGAGAGAGATAATCACATTCCATCCCTCACCTAAATTCTAAACAGCATAAGAGACAAAACAACAACTTTTCGGCATAAATATTAACATAAACTATTATTTTTCCCTCTTGCAATTTTCACCTTCAACTTACACATTCCACAGGTGACCCTTCCCTGCTTGGTGCATGATTAGACACACAAACCTGTCTGTCTTT
>NC_059295.1:17090940-17095940 GCF_017591435.1 Portunus trituberculatus | reverse complement strand
CCATCATCATCACCATCGTCATCATCATCATCATTACTATCTTCATTTTCCACTGGTTGGTTTTGCTTCCTTCACCTTCTCCTTCCTCCTCTTCTATTTCTCTTCCTCCATTTTCAAGAATTCTTCCTCCTCTTTGGCGTATTGAGAATTGAATACCGTGAAATGAAGATGAACTGTGTGTGTGTGTGTGTGTGTGTGTGTGTGTGTGTGTGTGTGTGTGTGTGTGTGTGTGTGTGTGTGTGTGTGTGTGTGTGTGTGTGTGTGTGTGTGTGTGTGTGTGTGTGTGTGTGTGTGTGATGGAATGCAAAAGAAAAAATAAATAAGAAGATAAGGAAAGTGATAATACATAATATTTGAAACAAAGAATTTCCTCCTACTCCTTCACCTCTTCTTCTTCTTATGTCACCTCCACCTCCACCTCCACCTCCACCTCCACCTCCATCTCTTCTTCCTGCTCCTCTTCATCCTCCGTCAGTATCTTCGTTTCCTTCTCTTTCCCCTACTACTCTTTCAATTTACTTTTCTAATTTTATTCCTATCTACCACCACCACCACCACCACCACCAACAACAACAACAACAAGTCTACATTAAACACAACACCTGCCACCACCACCACCACCACTATTGTTACCACTACCAGCAACATCCCCAGTAACACCTGCCCTGCACTGCCCTCTCCTCCTCCTCCCACCACCACCACCACAACCCCACCACCACCACCACCACCACCACCACCACCACCACCACCACCACCACCACCACCACTATTCAATCCCCACAACATGGTATGGAATATCACTTTCAATTACGAACAAAGACTACACAAAACCCATCCATCCCAGGTGTGTGTGTGTGTGTGTGTGTGTGTGTGTGTGTGTGTGTGTGTGTGTGTGTGTGTGTGTGTGTGCGCGCGCATGACGAGCACTTTCACGGCCACAAAAGTTAACGTACATAGTCAGCTTTTTTTTTTGCTTTTTTTTTTAAGGCGACACGCGAGAAAGGTTGTCACGTGTGTGTGTGTGTGTGTGTGTGTGTGTGTGTGTGTGTGTGTGTGTGTGTGTGTGTGTGTGTGTGTGTGTGTGTGTGTGTGGTAGAAAGGACACGTGTATGCAATAGTAGTAGTAGTAGTAGTAGTAGTAGTAGTAGTAGTAGTAGAAGAGTGGAAGAAGAAGAAGAAGAAGAAGAAGAAGAAGAAGAAGAAGAAGAAGAAGAAGAAGAAGAAGAAGAAGAAGAAGAAGAAGAAGAAGAAGAAGAAGAAGAAGAAGAAGAAGAAGAAGAAGAAGAAGAACAAGAACAAGAAGAAGAAGAAGAAGAAGAAGAAGGAACAACAAGAAGAACAAGAACAAGAACAAGAAGAAGGAAAGAAGAACAAGAACAAGAAGAAGAAGAAGAAGAAGAAGAAGAAGAAGAAGAAGTACTACTGCATCTAATTTATAGATGGCAGAAGAGATAACAAACAATATCAACAACATCTAATTTCTTCTTTCTGTTCCTCCTCCTCCTCCTCCTCCTCCTCCTGTTCCTCCTCCTCCTGCTCCTCCTCCAAAGCGGCTCTTCCACTCCGCTGTTCACTCTCCCGAAAAGGAGGAAGAAGAAAATAAGAGGAAAAAAATATTACCAGAGGAAGAGAGTAATTTTTTCCTCCCTCCCTCCCTCCCTCCCTCTCTCTCTCTCTCTCTCTCTCTCTCTCTCTCTCTCTCTCTCTCTCTCTCTCTCTCAGCGGTCATTCTCTTACCAGCGAAGCGTGAATGATTCCGAGAGTGAAGGTGTATATGTGTGTGTGTGTGTGTGTGTGTGTGTGTGTGTGTG
Source organism: Portunus trituberculatus (assembly GCF_017591435.1). NCBI lineage: Eukaryota > Metazoa > Arthropoda > Malacostraca > Decapoda > Portunidae > Portunus > Portunus trituberculatus. Next base: position 17,094,129 of record NC_059295.1, on the reverse strand, counting down.
TGTGTGTGTGTGTGTGTGTGTGTGTGTGTGTGTGTGTGTGTGTTATTGTGCATTGATAAACGAGTGGCACAAAATAAGTTTTTTTTCATTTCTATTCTTTTTAGTTTCATTTCTATGGGAGATAATCTGAAGGGCAATAGAGAAGGTTTAAATGTAAAATGAAGGAACAAAGGAAAAGAAAGAAAGAAAAGAAAGAAAGGAAGGAAGGAAGGGAAGAGAAAAGAAAGAAAGAAATGACGAGAAAGAAAGAACGAACGAAAGAAAGAAAGAAAGAAAGAACGAAAGAAAGGAAGGATTGAATGCAAGAAAAAAAAAAGAAAAATGAAACAATAAAAAAAAAAAAAAAGTGAATGAATGAAAGAAAAAAGAGAATAAGAGAAAAGAAAAAAGGGGAAAAAAATTAAAACTGTCGATTCATAAAAACCAGACACATCTTTCCAATAAACACCTTTCACGCTTTGTCCAATTATGTAAAAAAAAAAAAAAAAAAATACAAATATCCAACAAACAAAACTCGGCAAAAAAAAAAAAAAAAAAAATAATGAAAAATAATCTACTAACTACTCTTACCTTGAAAAATAAACGGAGAAACTACCCATGAACGACCATTACCTTCAAAAACCCTCACCATTATATCCATTGGGAGTTCAAAACCATTCAGGCTAATAACTATATCGGGTTCAAGTTAATACAATTTCCCCAAACTGCCTTTAATTTTCTGACTTTCACGGCAATTACGCTGCGACGCTGAAATCATCAATCATCACCACCACCACCACCGCCGCCACCACCACCAACGCCAAGGCAATTACTCTATTTTCCGCCGAGCTTAAGTTTTCACGCGATAAGATGAGTAGGAACCGTTTTGACCCACTGACTTGGAGCTTGAAGACACGTACAAGAGATCAGCCGAGTGTTCTTGAGGCGTAAAGACTGTATTTCAATTTCACTTGGAGCTTGAAGACACGTACAAGAGATCAGCCGAGTGTTCTTGAGGCGTAAAGACTGTATTTCAATTTCAAAGACATGTAGTAGAGTTAATTCAATGACTGCTTAAAAGTTTCCACGCTATAAGATGAGTAGAACCATCTTGACCCACTGACTTGGAGCTTGAAGACACGTACAAGAGATTAGCCGAGTGTTCTTGAGGCGTAAAGACTGTATTTAAATTTCAAAGACATGTAGAAGAGTTAATTCAATTACTGTACTTGAATTAAATCCCTTCAGTGCTATGACGCGTTTTCATATTAATTCTGCTTACTATTTGACTATTTGGCAATTTTATACAGCTTCAGAAACCTATGTCGCATGGGGATTCAAATAGTGAAGACTTGCCATTAATCTTCTGATCTCCATAGAACCTTCCTCATGCAAATAAAATCGTCTAATCACAACCAAAAATCAAGTTTTAAAAAATCCGTCACACTATTGAAGGAGTTAAACACGTGAGAGGATTGACTTTTGACTTAATGAGTTACTTAATTAAATCTAAACACACGTAGAGTTAATTCACAAAGACGTAGATTGTCTCACTAAGCTTACCTGAAGAGTTAGTTCACGGACTATACTTGAATTAAACACATAAAGGAATCGACTTAATGAACATACTTGAAGCTTAAAGACAAGAGGGCTCCACTTAAATCTAAATACACGTAGAGTTAACCCATTAAGACGTAGACCGCCTCTCTAGAGTTACTTCACTGAGTATACTTAATTAAGCCCTTCACTGCCATGACGCGTTTCCATATTCATTCTGGTTACTATTTAGAGCTTCAGAAACTCATGTGGGGAATAAAATAGTGAAGACTCAGACCATTAATCTTCTGACCTCTACAGACCCTTCTTAATGTACATAAAATAATCTAATCACACCAAAAACTCAAGGTAAAAATGCATCCCAGTACTGAATGAGTTAAGGTTCGCATTCAGAAACGTTTTGATCTCTCACCACGACTATTTTCCAGGGCCATAGAGATGATCAGCGGGATTTGTAAGAGTGCTTCTCCAGTTAATAATACAGAAATCTTATCGTCCCCAAAACTCAATGAAAAAATGCGTCCCAGTACTAAAGGGGTTAAACACGTGAGGAAATTGACTGACTTAATAAATACACTGCAAACTTAGAGACAAGAGAAGCCGACTTAATGAACGTACTTGAATCCATTTCCGTACATGATCGTAATGCAATGAAACGAGTACGTACATGGCTTAAGTATGCACATGAACGTGACCGCCTCCCACAGACGCACACGACAATCATGACTAAACACACACACAGTCATGTACACCAAACCAGAACTTGGGTGAAGGTCAGAGGAGCACCGTGTGTGTGTGTGTGTGTGTGTGTGTGTGTGTGTGTGTTTGCTTACCGGTGTTTGCATGGAGGAGGGAGGAGGAAGGAGGAAGAGGAAGAAACGGGTGAAGGAAAGAAAATAAAGGAAGAGGGAAGTAGGGGAGAAAAGGAGGAGGAGGAGGAGGAGAAACAAATCTTTCCCCTAAAAATGTTCCTCCACAACAAACTTAATTCAGCCTCGCCCTTCTTCTCCCCTCTTCCTCCTGCTCCTCCTCCTCCTCCTCCTCCTCCTTCACGCCCTTTGGCCTCACCTCTTCCTCCTCCTCCTCTTCTCCCTCACACCACGCCCTTCATGCAGTCCTTTCCTCCACTACACCCTCTTCCTTCTCCTCCTCCTCCTCCTACTATACCTAACCCAGCCACACCCTTCCTTGTTGCTTCTCCACCCCCTCCTCCCTCGCCTCCCTCAGGAAATGAACAAATACTCCCGAAGTGACGTCAGGTGACAGGTGGGGCGGCCGTGACCTCACCGCCCGTGTTGCATCGCTGCGGACACCACCAACACAAAGGAACACAAAGGAAGAGGACAAAGGAAAGACTGTGATAAGGAAACACGAAGGAGGAGGAGGAGGAGGAGGAGGAGGAGGAGGAGGAGGAGGTACTGCTGCTGCTCCTTGTTCTTCCTTTCAGTTCTTGTCCTCCTTATCATCATTCTCTTCCCTTTCACTTATTCTCCTTCGTATTCTTGCCTCACCTCCCTCCCCCCCGTCTCTCTCTCTCTCTCTCTCTCTCTCTCTCTCTCTCTCTCTCTCTCTTCCTTAATTTCCTTCCTACCTATTCCTTAATTTCCTCCCCATTTATTCATTTCCGTCTCTCTCTCTCTCTCTCTCTCTCTC
>NC_059295.1:17050940-17080940 GCF_017591435.1 Portunus trituberculatus | reverse complement strand
CACTCACAGCCACACCTTCAGTCCACTGTTGCACTTGTCCCTCTGGGTGTGGCAGCCTGTCACTGGGGGTTGCTCGTGCCTCTGGTGCTGGCTGTCTTCTAGGGGAGGGGCAGCAGTAAGGAGTTCCCGAGAGCGCAGCGGACAAACCCCTCACCTCGTGCTCGCCCGCGTCACACTGACTCCGACTCTAGCTGACTCCTCTCACTGGCAACTCCCTCCCACATCGTTCATTTACTACACGCCACTCTTATCCTTCTCATGCGTCCTGATGGCATGCAAATAGCACTTGAATACGTCTGGGGCGCATGATCAATTACGTGTGTTATATCATGTACATGTTGTCCTGTATGGGCGAGGGAATGCAACGCAGTACGGAGCTTGATACGGCAACACCGGGGTGACATCTCCGAGCAAGAACGGTTCCCAAGAGATGTAAACAATCCCTATTATTCTTCCCCAGCGTTATGGATACCACTATTACGACCATGCATTGTGTTAGCATGAGACTTAGGGTTAACTAAGGGTGTCGACAAGGTGATGGGGAACGTTGAATTGCCAAACAATCGGAGGCAGACGAGAATCACTTGTTGCTGACGCCCGCCTTATCCTCCCCGTCCGGCCGCTACCCCATCCCCTTCTCTCCCTCCCTGTCCTCATTTCTTTCCATCATTCAGTGCTCAACCATAGTTTTTTTTTTTCTCTCTCTCTCTCTCTCTCTCTCTCTCTCTCTCTCTCTCAATGGTCTGATGATATTAATCAAAGGCTAACTAACTGTTCCACTCATGCTTATTCACAGAAGCATACATTCAACTGAAGAGAGAACAAATAAAGAAAAAAAAATGTATAAAATCAGTAAATAAACCAGAGTTGTTTAAGACTCTGCTTACGGAAAAGAACGGAAGTTAAAAGGAGATTGATAAGTGGCAAGCATGAAAGAAAGATACAGGAAACATTTTAACAGCTCGTTGACCGACAAATTGTGTTTATGTCTGGTAATTGATACTGACGAATCTATTTGCATATAACTTCACTGGAATACCACATAATGTCCACCAAGATAACTTTGCTTATAACGTTTCTGTTGATTCGTGTCAAGTACGTTTCTCATTTTGCTTTCACTGATCACTCTAACGACCTAAACACGTCAGTTACATATCTAGCCTACCTTTCTCTTATGAATTATGTACTGGTATAGTGTAGCTAATAGATAAGATACTTCACTTACATATATTTATAAATTACATTCATACATACATACATACATACATATACCTATAGTGCATATATGCTCATAAATATAGCTACTTCAGTTACTTGAACGTAGACTCAGTGTATACATAAATAGCAACATACAGACACATGCATGCTGAATATTCAAGAGATAACTGTCTAGTCTGGTTTCTGGAACACCACAACTCATGAGCCAAGAAGTGAATGTGGTTGTACTATTTGTGTGGGTTTTTTTCTGTCTGCCTGCCTATCTCTTTCACTCCCCATCCCACCACCTCACCCCCCCTCTCTCTCTCTCTATCTCTCTCTTGAAGATGGTACCCTGACCACCCAAGCGCCACAGGAAGCCTCTTTTAAGACGCTTAGGATCCGTGACTGTCTTACACGTATCCGGCAGGAAGACGCTTATGTCTGCAGGAGCGAGGCAACCACAGCAGCCCCGCGGCGAACCAACCAGCAGCAGAGCAAATAGCAACTCGCCGACCCCTCCCACCGTGCCTCCTTACTGCCCCGCCTCTCGCTACACAGTTAACATATGAATAAGAATCTACTTGTTCAAAAGGTGATTCCTAACATGACAAAACATATTGATTCTTTCTCCTATTTGTGTAATATATTGCTTCCTATCTGTTTATAATTGTTTGTTTGCTTGTTTCTTTGTATTCATATTCATTCACTTGTTTCTTTTTAACTACCTCTTTCTCTTCTCCTATTACATGCTAATACTACTGTCTTTTGGAGCCAAGAAAACTTGTATCAATAGGTACTCATGTCCATCTCTCTCTCTCTCTCTCATCAGAAAAAATGATAATGTGTGTTGTTTGTCCCACATTCCGTCATGTCATTCAACTCTTTCTAACGATCATGACTGACTCAAAGCTACCTATCTATCAATCTATCTATATCTATATCTAAATCTATCTATCTATCTATCTATCTATCTATCTATCTATCTATTTATCTATCTATCTATCTATCTATCTATCTATCTATCTATCTATCTATCTATCTATCTATCTATCTATATATATATATATATATATATATATATATATATATATATATATATATATATATATATATATATATATATATATTCACCTAGCAGTAAATAGGTACGGGATGTAACTCGAGGGGTTGTGGCCTCGCTTTCCCGGTGTGTGGAGTGTGTTGTGGTCTCAGTCCTACCCGAAGATCGGTCTATGAGCTCTGAGCTCGCTCTGTAATGGGGAAGATTGCCTGGGTGACCAGCAGGCAACCGTGGTGAATATATATATATATATATATATATATATATATATATATATATATATATATATATATATATATATATATATATATATATATATATATGATCAATTCACAATTCATCAATGCCATTTGTGTTTGTTATCCACAACTGATACAAATGTAACATTGTTATCAATAGTAAACTATAACAATAAAGCTCCCACGCATGGCCTTTGGAGACTAACATAAAGACTCTGTCTGACTAGAAACAGAACTAGTTAATATTTATTTTTGTTTTGTTTTTATCATTAATCAAGCTTGCACCTATCTTTCAATTTTTATTTGTTTTGCCTTGTTATGCTGAATAAAATCTACTGTAGCTTCTTGTTCAACACTTAGGTCAATTTAAACTCCCTTCCTTCATTAAAGTTAAAATTTGTTGGTTTTAATTCTTGCATGTGTCACATCTGATGCTCTCCAAAATGTCAACCAGGTGAACTCCATTGTGACAAACCAACCACAGCAGTAACTTCCCAGTAAACAGCTTAAACTCACGAGCCTGAGTGAGAGATGATCTGCCAACTTTAGCAATGTCAGGCCAGCAAGTTACCCCTGTACTTGTCATAAATGAAATTATTACATACTCCTCCTCTTATGAAAGAAAACAGTATTAGAGAGCTTAGGGCATGACTTAATGGTATGGAAACAAGATGATAAGGCATGGGAATTGGTATTGAATGGATATCACAATGAAATGTTTTCCATAGCATAGATTCTACTGTGCCTTACCAAACCACTCCTGTTTATTATATATATATATTTCTGCAGAATCTGGGCCATAGAAAATCACTCCTCATTACTTCCCACTAAATATAAAAATCAGCAACAAAAAAGACTAGGGATTGAAGAAAAACATTCAAGGATATTTCTATATATATATTTTCAGGTATAAACACACTTCACACAATGCCCCCCAAAATAAATACCCATAGAATAATAAATAATATAAAAAATGTCAGTAACCCAAATATGTGCACAAGGCAGTGTACTTTTCCTTGTTGAAGGGATTGTCAAGGCAGCCGTATAGTTCATTGAGCTTGAGGCAGTCCAGTTTGCTCATCATGATGCGCTGTCCAATCTTGGCCCCCTTCACCTTCGGTACAATGGTTGGCTTGTTCAAATTAAAACTGTTGAGACAAAAATATCCATTGTTAAAAAGAATGAGTTCTATAACCACTTAACCATCTTGACACTACAATTATTTTCTTGTATTATTTGACACACTGTAAAGGCAAAAGAGATATGTGGAGATGGATTCTTCAGTCTTGCAATCTTGGGATGGTGTGGAAGGAAGTCTCCACAAGTTAGATGAGTCACACAACATCACATATGCAGTCTTTCTATTGGTTGAACAATATATATTATGATGATAACTGGAAATATGTAGAAGACTTTCCAGGAAACAGAGCTGATTGAAATCACAGTCAGTACTAAAAGAAATACTGTGAGCAGCAATAATGGTACTTTGCCTTTCCATCACAAAGAAAAATTGACTGATTGGTTGGTGTAAAAAAACTACAACAACAGCATCAAAAGAATCTGCAGGCCCTCCCTTCCTCCCCCCAAAAAAAAAAAAAAAAAAAAAAAAAAACAGCCCCAAAAACATATATGGTAAGATGAGTAATACCATAAAATAATATGCATAAAAGTAATTCAAAATCAGACAGAATCAAATGATTGCAGCATTGCAACTCGCAGAAATCTACTTCCTCCTCAAGACCAAAGAGCCCCTGGATGTTCCCACTAAAGGGTCACGCTACAAGAAGGCAACCACTTCATACTACAAAAACAGCATCAAAAGGTTCTGCAGGCCCTCCATCCCCATCATCCTACAGGAAGGCAATCACTCATACTGAACTTTGTAGGGACCAGTGTGCTTTATTTGAATTATTTATGACTTTTTGTGATGAACATTAAAACCAAAATTCCACATAAATTTAAACATATGACTTGCTTTGTATGTCATACTGACAAAATGCTCCCACCATTTCAACTGATACTTCACCACGGCTTCTGTTCAGCTTCCCAAGCCTTCATGTTTGATGCCTAAAGGTAATGGCCATGACAGAGGAGTCTTTACTGAATTTCTGTCCCTGCATGACATAATCTAATTCCCTCACTCTTCTCTCATATCCTTATTTGAGAGAGAGAGAGAGAGAGAGAGAGAGAGAGAGAGAGAGAGAGAGAGAGAGAGAGAGAGAGAGAGAGAGAGAGAGAGAGAGAGAGAGAGAGAGAGAGAGAGAGAGAGAGAGAGAGAGAGAGAGAGAGAGAGAGAGATTTTCTTCTCTCTTATTTTGGATACTGAAATACAATATATGTAAACTTTCCTGTTCTATACAAAAGGAATGTTTCTATGTAGTATGTTGTAAGTTGTAGTAAAATAAGAGAAAGTACATCAGTAAGTAAGCAAAGTACCTACATAGAAAGATGATTAATTGATTTGGCATAATGTGAATGACAGAAAGCCAGACACATGACCCACCTGAAGAAGTTGCTGCCGTAGTGCATGACAGAGTTGTAGTCGTACCTGAAGGGGAAAGTGGTGTTGTCTGCACTCTGCTTCCTGAAGTTACCGATGTAATCTGCTGAGACATTCCCTGGTTAGTGGCTGCCAAAACTAGAGGAACTGAATATTAAGTCAGTGAGTTTTGAAGTTCAGTGAGTGGTCTGGGATACAATAACAGAACATGTGATTTGTGATTTATGAATGTTCAATTTGTGAATTTTGAAATGTAAATGTATTGTCCTTTACCCAAGTTTACAAACACATAAACACATTGTACACATTCATCATTAAAGATCTTAAAAATATGTCAAAAAAAAAAGAGAAAAAAAGAGGAGAAAAAAAATATTAAAACTTTATGCTGTCTCATTTTAGGAACAACTTTTCATTTAAGATTTATTGAAAAATGCAAGTTGTCCTTCATTTGTATCTGTCTAGCTTTATGCACATAATCTGATAAGACGGAGTCCTTTTGTGTGTATAGTGTTGAATAATGACCAACAGGCATATCAACAAAACATGACACTTTAACTTTCTAGGAACTCACCTCATTCATGAAAAAATACAGAGGCAAAAACAAATAAAGATGTAATGTCCACTCACCAGGGATGATGTTCTCGGTGATGATGTCGATGTGCTCATCCCGGTCTGGGCGTGACTGCTCGTGGAACATTCCTAGGGCATGGAGCAACTCATGGATGACCTTCCCTAATGAGATGAAGCACCGCTTGGAATACTCATCTGGTGCCTGGAGGGACACAACCTGCTGGCCACCTCTCTTCCCAACAAAAGACCAGCACCTTTAATCCGGAAGAGAAGATCCAGTGAGGTGGTTAGAGAAGAGGTGAATGCTACCTTAATAACACAGTGCAGTGAAGACAAAAACAGAGACAAAGTGGTGCATGTACAGTAGTAGTTTATAAACAAAATATGTTTACAAAAATATATGGCTTTTTATATAAATATACATTGAACAATAAATGGTGAATAAAAACACGATGAAAACATTTCATCCAAATAAACCCATAAATGTATAAAACTATGTGGCCAGACTACTGCTGAGGTTTTCCAAGGGATAAAATAAGTACTTTAGCATTACTTGCAAAGAAGTTACAGCCATTATAGTTGGCATTCAGTTCTAACACCGTGACCTCTCAATGCCATCTCAACTCTGTCTGCTTTTAATCTTATTAAGTGCTATCTATGTCAGCAGCCACTCCACACCGCATTCTCTTGGTGAATGAAGACATCACTCAGGACCTCAACTATTGCTCACATTCTTTTCACTCATTCATTGCTAAACAAATTTTCTCCCATAGCCATTTACAACATTTTAAGGTAGATTCTTTGTACTATAGTCACTTAGATAATCTGTATAACAGAAGAGACAAAAATATTTTTTTTCTTCTTTTCTGTGTCTCTATGCAAGATAAATTTTTACATTGACCTGAAAACAAAATATAACCATAGCAGTAAACGGATTTATATAAAATTAACCCAATTCTGGATTAGAGAACTTTACATACAATGGTTCATGATGTATGAGTGATATTTCATGACAGCTGTCATGGATCACACCCAGGGAAGGACAAAACTTGTAAACAAGCACAACTCAGGTATTTTTGGCCTTGTAAGAAGGATATCTACACACACACACACACTACATAGTATAGTGGTCAGCATACTTGGCTCACAACCAAGAAGGCCTGGGTTCGAGTCCCAGGTGCCGCGAGGCACCAAGCAGCAAGTAAGTATGGCATGTATTTTGACGGGTTGTGGCCTCACTTTCCTGGTGTGTGGAGTCTGGTGTGGTCTTAGTCCTATCTGAAGATCAGTCTATGAGCTCTGAGCTTGCTCTGTAATGAGGAATGTTGGCTTGGTGACACACGTAAAAAGTTAAACGTTTACTAGTAGCATACTAAAGGGATAAGTGCTGGCACCAATAATGTTCCAAATATTAATTAATGATTGATATGCAAGAGGGCTTGAGTAGCTAAATAAATCTGTTTGCAGATGATGCAAAACTATTGAGAGTAATAAAGAGCAAGGAAGACTGTATGAAACTGCATAAGATCTGGGAGTGGAGCCAAAAGTGGAAACTAGAATTTAATGGAAAGAAATATCATGTGATCAAAATGGATAAAAGTAATAAAAGACTTAAGTTGGAATATAAAATGGAAGAAGACATTATAATGAAGAGGAAGGAAGAAAAGACCTAGGACACCCTGACCCCAGAAATACACATAAATGACTTCAACATATAAGACACTAACAAATATCAGGCTGGTGTTTAATTACATGGATAAGAGTATGATAAAAAAAAATCATAACTACTATGATAAGACCCAGACTTGAATATGCAGCAATGCTGTGGTCTCCACATATGCAAAAGGGTGTCAGGAAAATAGAAAGAATTCAAAGGACAGCTACAAAAATGCTGCCAGAGATAAAGGATCTTGCTTATGAAGAAAGATTGCTGGAAGTGGGAATACCAACTTTGAAAAGATAGATAAGACAGAAGAGATCTAATAACGATTAATAAAATAGTAAACCATATGGAAAAGACAAGACCTGGTATCACTGACAGAAGATGGAGATAAAGGGATGAGAGAACACTCCAAGATCATGAAGAGTCAATGTTTGAGGAACATTAAAACATTTACTTTTCTACATAGAGAGGTGGATATCTGGAATAACTTGAGATAAGAGATTGTAACAAAAGAAAATGTGCATATATTTAAGAAAAATTTGGATAAAATTTGATATGGAGAGAGGTCACTATGAGTGTGAGCCCTGTTCAAGCTCTGTAATATAACTAGGTAAATACAACTAGGTAAAACACACACACACACACACACACACACACACACACACACACACACACACACACACACACACACACACACACACACAGATTTTTTTTCTATGCAAGAGGGAAACTAGAAAAAAAAAAAAAAGCCCACTTCAAATGCAAGTTCCTTAAAAGATTGGAAAGAATTAGCAGAAAGACAGAGACAAATGTCTTGGAACCTCCCTCTTAAAAGAAGTCAAGTTGTAGTAAGATGGAAATACAAAAGCAGGCAGGCAGTTCCAGAGTTTATCAGAGAAAGGTATGAGTGACTGAGAATACTGGTTAACTCTTGTAGTATTAAAGAGTTGGACAGAATAGGGATGAGAGGAAGAAGAAAGCATTGTGCAGTGAGACTGCAGGAGGAGGGGAGACATGCAGTTAGCAAGATTAGTAGAGTAGTCAGCATGAAAATAGCAATAAAAGATAGAAAGAGATGCAACATTTCGTCAGTAAGAAAGAGGCTGAAGACAGTCAGTCAGAGGAGGGGAATTGATGAGATGAAAAGCTATTGATTGCATGATATATGGCAAGACAAGACTGATCTAAAGGAATAACTTGATACTGATGTTGATGTTCACTCTGGTTCTTTACTAATATTCATCAGGCTTTAAAATATGTATTCACAGATGACATGGAAGCATCAATGCATGAAACAAAACTGATCTTAAAAGAATATTATCCTGTCATAAAATAATAGTACATAATAGAAACATAAAGCTGTAATGTCTCAAAGGCCAGTACACACAAACACTGAGAAATTAATGTGAATGCAGAATAAAATTTTAGCCATGAGAAACTGTAGCCAACCAGTGATTAAGCTCGTGACCAGGAGGACACAGCCTCAACCATTGGGACCATAATGAATGTCAAGTTCCAAGGTAGTTCTTGGGGAATGTACTGCCAGTCACTGTGCAGTTCCTGAGACAAGAAATTCTATCACCTGAAAATTTATAATTTTCAGTTGATAGTCTTTCACAAATCCTAATGATAAATAGAAAAATAGGAACATATTATCCCAAAAAATATCAAATTTTTCTAATTTGTCACTTTCATTGCTATGTATTTGATATCTTTCCTTCATTAACAATGAATCCAAGACATCATTTTTTCTCTTCAGCTACTTTCCCAAAATAACCAAATTAGTTTTCTTTTATTCTCTTATTCCTCATAGGTACTTACAAGGGTTCCACACAATGCTCTTAGTGCTGTGAGTTGTTGCATATTGTAGTGCAAGCATTAAGAAAAACTGAATACAAAATGCACCAAAAATATAAAACCATCAACCTTCACAAAAGAAAAGAAAGAGAATAATAGGAATGTATGGAAGAGCACAAGAAGGCCTACACAAGGCAATGTGCTTCACATCAACCTCAGGCATTTCCATTTGTATCCCTTCAAACTAAGGTGTAAAAACAACACAACAAATTCAATGAAATACTGAGAAATAGACTAAGAAACTCAAATAATCTGAGCTCTAGGAGAAAGGTGCTGTGTTAAGAAGTAAACCAGGAACTCCAAGCACTTTACCCGAGGAGCAAGAGATGCAAGTTGACCCATCAAATCTCTATACGTATCTATAAATTTGTCTGATGTTTCTTTATATTAATGGTGAGACTGAATGTAGTAACAACCAAAGAGATGCACCCACCCTTTTGGTCTCTCCATGGGCCAGATGAGGAGGTAGTCTTTTGTCACTTCATCCCATGGCACAAACTTGATGCAGGTGAGGAAGTCCAGAGAGTGGAGGGCCAGCATGATCATCTTCCTCTCACTGGTGCCTGGAAACACAGCCTTCATTAGGATTTCTTGGACTCTTAATGCAAAGAATATCATTTTGAAAGGTATCAGTGACAGCAAAAGAAGTGGCAAAGGAACTAAAATCTCTTAGTGCCAATAATTCTACATCTAAGCTTACTCAAACAAAAAATACAATATAGCTTTGAAGATCCAATAAAATCCTCTAAGGCAAATCTAGAGCAGCAAAGCACCTTCAAAAAACACTACTGGAAGCAAACAAGTTGTCATAAGATTCAAACCTCTGCCTATAGTTCTATTTTAGTTCATTCAGGCTTAATACTACCAGTGATCAAGGGTGAAAGGACTCTCTTCAGTGTACTAGTGCCCCTCCTCCCTATGAGCCTCACCGTAGAGTTTGCTGATGACGTAGGGCACCGTGGCATTGCCCCAGCGACGCTCAGGAAACTTGTCCCAGTTGACGGCCACTCGGGTGCTCATGGGGAGCAGCTACGGGAGGGAGTGACGTTAGATATTGGGGTAATGAGAAGATGGTAAAATGTGCAGGTGGTGGTGGTGAATATGGTATTGTTACTGTTGGAGGCAAAGAAGGAAGAGAGAAAAGAAGGAGGAGGAAGAGGAGGAGGAGGAAAAGAGTGTAGTTGATGGTTAGTGAGGTCTGCAAACAAAATTATGAGTGTGTGCATGTTTGTTTAGATGTATGCAGTATCCTAAGTTTAATTAAAGCATGCAAATTTTAAAACATAATCAATTAACTATAACTATTACAGCTATCATGTCAAAACATTCACTTAAACTCTCTCTCTCTCTCTCTCTCTCTCAGGTGCACATAATCCCAACACTTACATCCGGGGAGGAGATCATCATGTCCCCTTGAAAGAGCCCAGGTGTTACTTCAGGGTCCTCAATCCACTCCCTCAGGAGCGTCCTCTCAGTGTCCACCTTGCCCACTGCCGACGAGAGAGACCACATGAGGTTAGAGAACAGGTACTGAGGCACACGCTGATCTATAGAGAGGATACATACTGAAGTGCACTATTAGTAAACTAGATAATAGAAAACAGGATAGAAATTGGTAGCCTACAGGAGGGATGATGTAATGATAACAAAGAAAAAACATAGGCTACTGAAAGGGATAAGGAAAAACAAGAGAGAACTAAACAGAAGGCATGAAAAAAAATATATAAAAGAAAAAATGGACAGTACTAAAAGGAATGGAGATAAAAGCAGCTTCTGGAGAGGTCCACATATGTTAAATGGAAAGTGGAGTGTAGGAAAAGACAGTTTTGAAGAAGAATATCGTAGACAGAACAGAAAAAAAAAAATAAAGATAGAGAAGAGAGTAGTATAATGAGGAGACAGACAAGCATTAAGAGGAACTGTACTTTGATGGAGAGAAAGTATTGGATGAGGAAGAATGAATGAGAAATGAAAGGGATGCTATGAGAGAAACAGTGAAAATGAATGTCTAGTATAAGAGTAAGACAAAGTCGAAGAGTGTTTTGATACAGCAGAAGTAGTACTGGGTGAGCAGGAATAGGCGAAGTGAAAGGGATGCTGTAAGAGAGATAGGCTGAGAATGAATGACCGATAAAGGCGTGATGTTAAAGATGTTAAGGAAACAGTTGTGGTTCATAAGAGAGAGAGAGAGAGAGAGAGAGAGAGAGAGAGAGAGAGAGAGACTGGACAAATGTAGCTATAGGTAGAGAAAAGAGAAGAGATAAAAGGGAAAGGAGGAAGCGCCCCCCCCAAAAAAAAGGTGCTAAGGAAAATAAAACCAGATTGGTAAAAAGCAAAAGAGACCAGGAGCTGCTGAGGGAGGGAGTGCAAAGGTGGCGGATCTAGGGAACAAGAAACTGGCACGACGCGAGGAAGAGAGCTGTGTACTGGGAGAGGGAGGGATGATGTGGTGTTGGGAGAGAATGTGAGTGTTCAAGGAAGGGCAGACGAGGCCTCAGGGGTGACTGAGATTGTAGGTTGAAAATAACATATTTCTCGGTCATGACAGCTGTGTGTATGTGTGTGTGTGTGGTGAAGCCGGAGGGCGAGTGCCAGTACGATTGTGCGTGTGCGTGTTTTTTTTTTCTCTCCAGCTAAGGAAAAGGAAGAAAAGTGTACTCGCTTTCACCGCCAATAGGAATAACCTTCACAGTACAGTAATCACAAATGACACGCTGAAGAAGTCCCCCCTCATCCTGAATTATGTTGGTCACCACTACCAAAGAAAACGAGGTGACAGTAGAAGGAGAAAAAAGAAAATCACATGCGTAACTCCAAAGTATTTCTAATCTTATAACAGGTCATTGAACAAGACACAAATATTTTCCTGAAGCGTACACCCATTAAGTTAAGAACCCCAGGACAAGTGGGGAGGGAAGCAGACGAGTTGGGAAGCCCTCGAGACAGAATCAAATTTAGTACTTACACCAGGATCTCCTTTGTGGCGACTACAAAGACTTACACGTACCGACAACATGCTTATTCATGCATAAAATCGAACAATTTGATATGTAGTTGAGTGGTGATAGTGGTAGTTGTGATGGTGATTGTGGTGTGATGGAGTGTGGTGATAATGGTGATTCTAGTAATGGAGGATGAGGTGTATGGTGGTGATAGTGGTGGTGAAGATAGCGAGGTGTGGTAGATGACGAAGATATATCAATGAAGAACGAAGCGTGTCCCAGGTGGTGGCGAAAACAGGTAGTTATGATAATGGTGGTTATAATGAAATAATGGCAGTTTATCACTTATTTCAGGACTGGATAACTGAATAAATTACGAGCAAGACGCAGCAACGAAAGCGTCACATGAACCCCACAGATAAAATATGTAACGCCCTTAAACCTTTTAGTATTGTTGGAAGAGACAAAAGGAAATGAAGAAAACTATGCAATACCTAATTATATATTATCCATATGTCATCCCGTATCAACCTAACATTCAGCTCTCAGATTACAGGAAACTGATATCTAACCTCTTAAGTACCACGACTCGTTTCCATATTCATCCTGGTTACTATTTGATTATTTTAAGAAGCTTCAAAAACTTCTAGGAGGATATTAAAATAGTGAAGACTGTGGCTATTAATCTTGTGACCTTCATAGACCCTTGCAAGTGTCAATAAAATGGTTTAATGGTACACAAATCTCAGGTAAAAATGTGTCCCAGTACTAAAAGGGTTAAGTTTACAAAGTCCTTATTTTCCTACCAGTGTCTGGACGCCCTTCAGGACCACAATATAAGGGATTCCCCGATAGGTCTCTCTACGGACGAACCCTGAACCACCACCACCACCACCTGGGTAAGCGTGCTAGTGAATGTTACTTGTCCTGCCCCTTAGTCCTCTGGCTCAGGGTCCTGGCTACTGCCTCTGCCCCGCGGCGAGGACGTGCACTCACTCCTCACATAACAGCCAGCTTTCGTATATAAAACTGAGGTCATCGACACGCCAGGATAGCGCTAACAGCAGTCGACGTGTTGGTCCTTGAGAGGGTGTTTGTGGCAGCGTATATTGTTGTGAGTGAGTGAGTAGGTGTGGGGTGGTAAAGGTGAAGGTGATGATCTACTGCTACTACTACTACTGCTGTTGCTGTTGCTGTTGCTGTTGCTTCTGATGGTGGTGGTGGTGGTGGTGGTGCTACTACTATTACTTTTACTATTACTATTACTACTACTACTGCTACTACTACTACTACTATTGCTACTACATTTATAGCAAAACGACGAGTGCTACTGCTATATATATATATATATATATATATATATATATATATATATATATATATATATATATATATATATATATATATATATATATATATATATATATATATATATATATATATATATATATATATATATATATATATATATATATATATATATATATATATATATATATATATATATATATATATATATATATATATATATATATATATATATATATATATATATATATATATATATATATATATATATATATATATATATATATATATATATATATATATATATATATATATATATATATATATATATATATATATATATATATATATATATATATATATATATATATATATATATATATATATATATATATATATATATATATATATATATATATATATATATATATATATATATATATATATATATATATATATATATATATATATATATATATATATATATATATATATATATATATATATATATATATATATATATATATATATATATATATATATATATATATATATATATATATATATATATATATATATATATATATATATATATATATATATATATATATATATATATATATATATATATATATATATATATACTACTACTACTACTTCTCCTTTATGTTCTTGTTCTACATCACCACCACCACCACCATGAAGAACAAGGGTTACTGCTGCAGGGGTGGTGGGCTGGTGGTGGGAGGGACCGGAGCACCAAGCAAGCATCGTGGCCCAGGGAGGCATGCCGTCACACCCCGTCACCGCTCAAACAGGTTCACGCCATGGCCGCCAAGTACAGGTATCCGAGGCTTTTTTGCCGTGTTCTCTCCTCATACTAACCTCCACTTGTTGTCTTAAAAAGGAAGGCGACTTTACCCTTACTTGACTCCTTGTGGTTGGTTCGCATTCTCTTCCTTCTTTACTGGTGGAGAGTAGCTATTTATCGGTACAAAGATGCGGTGGACAACCAATACAAATTATTTTTTTTTTCGTATCTCGATTCTTCCTGTATGTTTACCCTAACTTGATTCCTCTTTGTTGGTCCGCATTTCCCTGCTCCTTTATTTCTTTATTTGTGCAAAATAGCGTTTGTATATAGACACTGACACGATGCACAATATATATATATATATATATATATATATATATATATATATATATATATATATATATATATATATATATATATATATATATATATATATATATATATATATATATATATATATATATATATATATATATATATATATATATATATATATATATATATATATATATATATATATATATATATATATATATATATATATATATATATATATATATATATATATATATATATATATATATATATATATATATATATATATATATATATATATATATATATATATATATATATATATATATAATGTAAGGGCCGAAGTACCTAACTACCCTTGTTATGTATAAAACACATTATTGTACATGCTTGCTCGCGCGCGCGCACACACCCACCCACCCACACACACACACACACACACACCCACCCACCCACCCACCCACCCACCCACACACACACACACACACACATACATACACACACACACACACCCTTTTGCATTAACAGGTAAAGGTAATTACCAGCCCCTTTTACACTATTACAGTTGTCTTTTTTTTTCGAAACAGTAGTTCGAAGCTCGAGTTTGGTTTAGGGGGTCAGCCACGTTGTCGCCTCCCCCCCTCCTTGTCGGTACCTCCCTCCTACGGGTCTATACGAATCAACGTCTGCCACCACTCCTGATAGTCCGGCAGAGAGCGGCCAGCGTTCACCGGAAGAAGACATTGAGCGTCTATCACTCCTTCTGTCAGCCCGAGCGAGTTGCATGGTTTGACTGGATTGGACTGCCAACGTTCTCGCCTCAACCCTTCCTTCACTCCACCCACACACCCGGTCTAGGGTGTATTCCAGCGCTCCTGCCGACGAACTTTGTGTGGGAGAAGTACCTTCTTCCATCAATTGTATTCTACGCGTCAAGACAACATGGTGAGTTAAGACCTGAGGTCCCGTGTGGTTCCCGGCCGAGTAGGTGTGGATGTTCCTGCTACCTTTTGGTTTTTGTGGTGTATTTGTGTTGTCTTAATAATTTATATTTAACTTTAAAGTGTTTTATAATTCCTTGAATCTTGGTTTGAGTAGAATCTCCCCAGTTCTCTAGTCTACAGTGGTTCCTGACACGCTCCTCCTTTAGCTAGATATAGAACCTCCAACCTGGCACTGACATTGTGGTGACCTCGCCACTCTTAATTTTAAGGTTTTGTTTCAGGTCCTTGCTGACCATTGTAAGTCGCTGACAGCACGCACTCACTGTCGTGGCCCGGAAGTGAGTTTTGGCGTACTGCTGTCGCCTTGTGGTTGTCATTCCACATGTCTTTTTGGAGCAACTTGGTTGTTTTAGTTTAATTCTTCCTTCTTTCAAGATGTTGAACAGCTGAAGACGCAAGCTATTGAGCTTGGCTTCACTGGAGTTGATATGGGGGCAGGATGTGTTGCAGCAAGAACAGTTTGAGAGAGAAGAGCGAGCTCGAGAGAAGAGCGCCAAGAAAGCGAATTCGAGTTGGCAAAGCTTCGACTAGAGACAGAATAGACTTCAACTGGCTCAACTCTAGGCGTCGTCTAAGCCGATTAAAGTTGAAGGTGAGACTATTGACCGTCCCCATATACTCCGTCCCCATATACTAACTTACAAGGATGGTGAAGACATCTAGGCATCGTCTAAGCCGATTAAAGTTGAAGGTGAGACTATTGACCGTCCCCATATACTCTGTCCCCATATACTAACTTACAAGGATGGTGAAGACATCGCATTCTTACTTAACCAACCTGAACTCCTGAAGCTTGATAAGGACCTCTACACCGTGAGACTGGGTGCCTTGCTCTCTGGAAAAGCAGGTAAAGTTTATTCCTCGCTTTGTCTCCAAATAATCAGTGATTGTTCTTTTGAAAAATGCCCTTCTGAGCAGTCTTGTAAGACTCCTGACGGCTTCAGACAAGACGTCAGATCGAGCAAGATCTAGCCCGGTGAAACCTACCAACAGTCCAGCGGATTCCAGCATCCGCCCTTCTGAGGAGTCTTGTAAGACTCCTGACGGCTCCAGACAAGACTTCAGATCGAGCAAGATCTAGCCCGGTGAAACCTACCAACAGTCCAGCATCCACTGTAAGTGCCTATTTGAACAATGGCTGGAGTCTTCAAAAGTTGGATCTTATGATGCTCTCAAGGATTTCATGGTTTGATAAATTTCTTTCCTCTGTCCCCAGACCTTCGTTTGTTTGTCAAGGAATGGGGAATATCTCTTGAAGCTGTACAGCTGGCAGACGATTGGGCTTCCGCTTGTAACGCATATCCAAAGACGTCCCACTCCATGTCAAGTAACAAAAAGATGCAGAAGCTGCACCCTTCATCCTACCTCCACTGAAGTGTCTCAACTGCGGCGAAGGAGGACGACACCGGCCCCAGTGTCCTAAAAATCCTCGCCCTTTTAAAAGGGACAGTACTTCAATACTCACGGTGGGTTTGTTTGGGAGATAAGGAAGTGTCCAAGTCTACCTACTGTGTTGTAAACGGTTCTTGGACCTCCACCATTCTCAGCGACACTGGCTGTTCCAGTCTTCTAGTCTCCGAGGAAGCCCTACCTGACATAGACACCACCAATTGCAGACAGGTAACCGTTTATGACTACCTAGGCCGCGCTGACCAGTTCCCTGTAGTTAAATGTTACTTGAAGTGTCCTTACTATGATGGTTGGGCCAATGTTGTTCGAGCCCCAATCTAGTTTGCAACAGTTCTGCTTGGTGACATTACGGGAACCCGTAAACTGTTCTCCCCCTATTTCCCCCTCTTACACTACTCTGTGGTGGTGTGGAATTGTTTGTTAGTTTAATTCTTCCTTCTTTCAAGATGTTGAACAGCTGAAGACGCAAGCTATCGAGCTTGGCTTCACTGGAGTTGGTATGGGGGCAGGATGTGTTGCAGCAAGAACAGTTTGAGAGAGAAGAGCGAGCTCGAGAGAAGAGCGCCAAGAAAGCGAATTCGAGTTGGCAAAGCTTCGACTAGAGACAGAATAGACTTCAACTGGCTCAACTCTAGGCATCGTCTAAGCCGATTAAAGTTGAAGGTGAGACTATTGACCGTCCCCATATACTAACTTACAAGGATGGTGAAGACATCGCATTCTTACTTAACCAACCTGAACTCCTGAAGCTTGATAAGGACCTCTACACCGTGAGACTGGGTGCCTTGCTCTCTGGAAAAGCAGGTAAAGTTTATTCCTTGCTTTGTCTCCAAATAATCAGTGATTGTTCTTTTGAAAAATGCCCTTCTGAGGAGTCTTGTAAGACTCCTGACGGCTTCAGACAAGACGTCAGATCGAGCAAGATCTAGCCCGGTGAAACCTACCAACAGTCCAGCGGATTCCAGCATCCGCCCTTCTGAGGAGTCTTGTAAGACTCCTGACGGCTCCAGACAAGACTTCAGATCGAGCAAGATCTAGCCCGGTGAAACCTACCAACAGTCCAGCATCCACTGTAAGTGCCTATTTGAACAATGGCTGGAGTCTTCAAAAGTTGGATCTTATGATGCTCTCAAGGATTTCATGGTTTGATAAATTTCTTTCCTCTGTCCCCAGACCTTCGTTTGTTTGTCAAGGAATGAGGAATATCTCTCGAAGCTGTACAGCTGGCAGACGATTGGGCTTCCGCTTGTAACGCATATCCAAAGACGTCCCACTCCATGTCAAGTAACAAAAAGATGCAGAAGCTGCACCCTTCATCCTACCTCCACTGAAGTGTCTCAACTGCGGCGAAGGAGGACACCTCCGGCCCCAGTGTCCTAAAAATCCTTGCCCTTTTAAAAGGGACAGTACTTCAATACACACGGTGGGTTTGTTTGGGAGATAAGGAAGTGTCCAAGTCTACCTACTGTGTTGTAAACGGTTCTTGGACCTCCACCATTCTCAGCGACACTGGCTGTTCCAGTCTTCTAGTCTCCGAGGAAGCCCTACCTGACATAGACACCACCAATTGCAGACAGGTAACCGTTTATGACTACCTAGGCCGTGCTGACCAGTTCCCTGTAGTTAAATGTTACTTGAAGTGTCCTTACTATGATGGTTGGGCCAATGTTGTTCGAGCCCCAATCTAGTTTGCAACAGTTCTGCTTGGTGACATTACGGGTGTTACTTGAAGTGTCCTTACTATGATGGTTGGGCCAATGTTGTTCGAGCCCCAATCTAGTTTGCAACAGTTCTGCTTGGTGACATTACGGGAACCCGTAAACTGTTCTCCCCCTATTTCCCCCTCTTACACTACTCTGTGGTGGTGTGGAATTGTTTGTTAGTTTAATTCTTCCTTCTTTCAAGATGTTGAACAGCTGAAGACGCAAGCTATCGAGCTTGGCTTCACTGGAGTTGATATGGGGGCAGGATGTGTTGCAGCAAGAACAGTTTGAGAGAGAAGAGCGAGATCGAGAGAAGAGCGCCAAGAAAGCGAATTCGAGTTGGCAAAGCTTCGACTAGAGACAGAATAGACTTCAACTGGCTCAACTCTAGGCATCGTCTAAGCCGATTAAAGTTGAAGGTGAGACTATTGACCGTCCCCATATACTAACTTACAAGGATGGTGAAGACATCGCATTCTTACTTAACCAACCTGAACTCCTGAAGCTTGATAAGGACCTCTACACCGTGAGACTGGGTGCCTTGCTCTCTGGAAAAGCAGGCAAAGTTTATTCCTCGCTTTGTCTCCAAATAATCAGTGATTGTTCTTTTGAAAAATGCCCTTCTGAGGAGTCTTGTAAGACTCCTGACGGCTTCAGACAAGACGTCAGATCGAGCAAGATCTAGCCCGGTGAAACCTACCAACAGTCCAGCGGATTCCAGCATCCGCCCTTCTGAGGAGTCTTGTAAGACTCCTGACGGCTCCAGACAAGACTTCAGATCGAGTAAGATCTAGCCCGGTGAAACCTACCAACAGTCCAGCATCCACTGTAAGTGCCTATTTGAACAATGGCTGGAGTCTTCAAAAGTTGGATCTTATGATGCTCTCAAGGATTTCATGGTTTGATAAATTTCTTTCCTCTGTCCCCAGACCTTCGTTTGTTTGTCAAGGAATGAGGAATATCTCTTGAAGCTGTACAGCTGGCAGACGATTTGGCTTCCGATTGTAACGCATATCCGAAGACGTCCCACTCCATGTCAAGTAACAAAAAGATGCAGAAGCTGCACCTTTCATCCTACCTCCACTGAAGTGTCTCAACTGCAGCGAAGGAGGACACCTCCGGCCCCAGTGTCCTAAAAATCCTTGCCCTTTTAAAAGGGACAGTACTTCAATACTCACGGTGGGTTTGTTTGGGAGATAAGGAAGTGTCCAAGTCTACCTACTGTGTTGTAAACGGTTCTTGGACCTCCACCATTCTCAGCGACACTGGCTGTTCCAGTCTTCTAGTCTCCGAGGAAGCCCTACCTGACATAGACACCACCAATTGCAGACAGGTAACCGTTTATGACTACCTAGGCCGCG
This sequence comes from Portunus trituberculatus, assembly GCF_017591435.1. Lineage (NCBI taxonomy): Eukaryota > Metazoa > Arthropoda > Malacostraca > Decapoda > Portunidae > Portunus > Portunus trituberculatus. The sequence continues at coordinate 17,060,994 of NC_059295.1, read as the reverse complement.
CTGACCAGTTCCCTGTAGTTAAATGTTACTTGAAGTGTCCTTACTATGATGGTTGGGCAAATGTTGTTCGAGCCCCAATCTAGTTTGCAACAGTTCTGCTTGGTGACATTACGGGAACCCGTAAACCTGACGATCCTGCCTACCCTTTCCCTGCTCACGTGACTCCGTCTCCCACTCACAAGGGAATGGTGCTGCAGCTGCCCCGACTCGACCTGACGTCGTGTTGCAACCCATGGCCGAGTGTGTAGGTGCTGTACAAACTTGTGCTGGCTCTGGAGGCATGGAACACCTTCACCCTCTTGTTCTTCCCAGCTTGGAACCTCTTAAGTGACTATCGGATTTTCCTCATTTACAGGAAACGTGTCCCTCACTAGCTACTGTCCTACTATATCGTGAGTGTTTCCTCTACACATCCAAAAGAGCTTGGGAAACGCGTGCTGGCTGTCCCTTCCGACTGTTGAGGTGTTGTACTCCAGGTGGCCCATGAGTCCCCTTGCCGGTCATTTCTCTCGCAGGAAAACTGAGGGTAAGATAAGTGAACACTTCTTCTAGTCTGCCATGGCCTCAGACATCCGAGACTACTGCCGCTCCTACGACATCTGCCAACGTAAGTCATCAAGGGGGTGGGTCAAGCCTGTTCCTCTCCAACCCTTGCCTGTGGTGACAGACCTTTTCTTGGGTGGCGGTGGATGTCATTGGGCCACTTTCACCTTCTTCCGAAGGCCACAAGTACATACTGACTCTTATCGACTTTGGCCACAGGATTTCCTGAAGTGATTCCTCTGAAGGACGTGGATTCCATCTCTGTTGCTGAGGCACTATTCTCCATCTTCTCCAGAGTTGGAATTCCTCTTGAGATCCTCAGCGATAGAGGAACTCGGTTCATACAGCAACTGATGGTCCAGCTCCACAAACTTATTGACATGAAGCCACAGTCACTATCCCGTACCATCACGCTGGGAACGGACGGGTAGAAAGGTTGCATCGTCCCCTCAAAGCCGTCCTTCAGAAGCTTTGCCATGAAAAACCCTGAGAGTGGCATTGGTACCTTACTCCTGCGCTTTTCGCTCTCCAGAAACTACCTAGTGATCGTACCGGCTTCTCTGCCTTCGACCTCCTCTATGCCCAGGTTGTGTGGGGACCCCTTTCGGTTTTAAAGGATTTGTGGGAGGACAAGCTTTTGGAGGAGAACGACCGGACCAGTCTACAGTACGTCATCGAGCTGCGGGATAAACTTCAAGACTGTGCTCAGCTCGCTGCCCAAGAAGCTGATGTGAGTACTGCCAAGTAGAAGTCCTACTTTGACTTAAAATCTCAGGACAGACAATTCAAGCCTGGTGATGAGGTTCTTGTTCTCCTCCCTGACTCTAATAAACAAGATTGCTTTTGTCCTGGAATGGTCCTTATAAAGTCCTGGAGAGGAGAAACAAAGTAAACTATCTCATTGATGAACCCAGAGGACCAAAATTATACCATGCTAACCTTCTTAAAAGGTACTTCCATAGAGCTCGAGTAAATCTGGCACATTTTAGATGAAGTCTCTCGTGATGAAACCAGCTTAACAGGACCAGCCTCGTCAGACTCTCTATCCATCAACTCGACGCTCGACTGGGATAAACGGATGCCGTTAGATCTAATCTCTTCCTCCTTCCCAGATGTTTCTTCAGTAACGCCTGGCTGCACCGCCGCTCTCCAGCACGACATCGTCTTAACCTGCGCCAGTAGGATTTAAGAGAAACTTGCCCTGTGCTGATTCACCTTCGCCCTTTCTTCGAGCGTGAAGTTGATGAACTCCTCCAGCTGGGTGTCATCCAACCATCTTGCTCACCACACTGTTCTCCGGTAGTGATGGTTCGTATAAGTCCGATGGAAGTTATAGAATGGCAATGTATTATTGGCAGCTTGACTCCATCACTGTGTTCGACGCCGAACCTTCATGTTCCGTTGAGACAGACCTTCACAAGTTTTCTGGCACCACCTACTTCTCAGAATTATATCTTGTTTAAGCTTACTACCAGATCCCCTTGACAGATCGTGCTAAACCTTTGACTGCCTTCTCCACCCACAGAGGATTGATGGAATCCTGTCGTCTCCCCTTCTGTCTCGTCACTGCGTGTTCTGCCTGAGGAGGATTGTCTTGGCTAACCTCCAAGTGTGACTTTCTACTTCGACAATGTCTTCATCTACTCTACAGATTGGCCCAGCTACCTCGCCGCTATAACCTCTGTTCTGGAGCGACTCCACTTGCACAAGCTCACTGCTAAACCCACCAAGTGTCTTCGGGTTCTCTTCTCTCCAGTACTTGGGGTTCCATCTTGACGGAGTATACCTACGTCCCCAGGAAGACAAGTCTAAGGCCCTCGTGCAGGTAAGCCCACTGACTACGAAGAAAAACCTTTGCAGCTTCCTTGGTATGGTCTCCTTTTATAGGTGTTTTATTCCTATGGCCTCTGAGTTCACTGGACCTGTTTCTAGTCTTCTTAAGACCCAGTGGGTACCTTTACAGTGGTCCGAGGATCTCCTGTCCCGCTTCAATCATCTCAAGGCAAAGCTGATCCTTTGGCTCCCTGATCCTTCACTCCCTTTCATCCTCAATCGTCCTCAGGTGTGATGCTTCCAACTACGGACTGGGGGCTGTCCTTTTACAGTATGACAACGGGACCCCTCATCCAGTGTCCTATGCCAGTTGTAAACTGCTCGACCGTGAACGGATGTATGCGACTACGGAGAAGGAAGCCCTTGCCATCGTATTTGGAGTGAATTAGTTTTGACTACTATCTCAAAGGGAAGGAGTTCCTGCTGGAGACAGACAACAAGCCCGTCGTGTATCTTCAGTCTTCAAAGTGCTCCAATGGCCGACTAATGTGGGCTCTAGAACTACAAAATTATCCATATCGGGTATTTCACATTGCTGGACGCGACAACGTGGGAGCTGATCTGCTGATTCACTGTCCCACGGAGTAAACTCTTGTTCTCCACTTCATGCATTTTTGGGTACTGGGAATTTCGGATTTAATTTACTTGCAGTAGATTTTAAAAAGGGGGATATGTAAGGGCTGAAATACCTAACTACCCTTGTTATGTCTAAAACACATTATTGTACATGCTTGCTCTCTCACACTCCCTTTTGCATTAACAGGTAAAGGTAATTACCAGCCCCTTCTACACTATTACCGTTGTCTTTTTTCGAAACAGTAGTTCGAAGCTCGACTTTGGTTTAGACCGTCGGCCACGTTCTCGCCTCCCCCCCCCCCCCTACTTGTCAGTACCTCCCTCCTACGGGTCTATACGAGTCAACGTCTGCCACCACTCCTGATAGTCCGGCAGAGAGCGGCCAGCCTTCACCTGAAGACCTTGAGCGTCTATCACTCCCTCTCTCAGCCCGAGTGAGTTGCATGGATTGGGCAGCCAGCGCTCTCGCCTCAACCCTTCCTTCACCCCACGCACACCCCCGGTCTAAGGTGTATTCACGAGGGAAGTTTCAAGACATCTATCACTTTCCTTTGGCTGACTCTTGGACATGCACGGGAACTGGCATCCCAACTGGGCTTTTCTGTTACTTTCATTTGTCCTTGGCCAGCTTTCCTCTCTTACATAAAAAAAAAAAAATGGCATATGCTGCAGTGTATAGCGACTGTAAATGAAGTGTTTTTTTACTAGTCTGTCCTTTAGGTGTAGTTTCCTTACAAGGTATCATTATTAGAACAGCTTGCTGTAGTTATAAGGAGAAAAAATAATGCTTAAATTAGCATTTAGAACGATTTTTTTACTAGTTTGTCCTCGGCTCGAGGTTGTTTCCACGGGTTGGGTTTCCATAAAGAAATATTAGTATTAAAATAATTTGTATCATAAAAGGTAAGATGATTTTTTACTAGTTTTACTCGAGCGGTTGTTTACACGGGTTGGGTTTCCATAAAGAAATATTAGTATTTTAATACTAATATCATAAAAGGGGAGAAAGTAAGATTGTAAATCAGTATTTTATCTTTCCTTTTCTTTGCTTTACTTCTTTGAGTTAGTCGTTTACATAAAAACGTGTTAATATTAGGGTCTCTTACTATATTATAAAGGGGGGAGGTAAACATTGTAATTAGTATTTGCGAAGTTAGCTGGCCTTGAGATCTCATGGCAAGAAAGAAACAGAATTACTGCAGATGTTGTCACAAGACTGCATTCCTTAACGGTGGAAATTGCTGTGAAAATAATGTAGCTGTATTAGATTCCTGCGTCGACAGTGCGAAAGATGCTTTTGAGTGTTATCATAATGCAGTAATTCATCTTATCATAATATTTTTCAAACATGATTTCCGAGACAACGACACAAAATTGCCGTGGAAGAATATACATGATGCAGAGTTAGTACATTAGGGAGCGTCTCAGGACACCAGCGTCTCGCCTCTACCATTTTTAACATATGAACTACTGGAAGGTACGGGGGATTTCCAGGGAAGTTTTGATAATCCTGGTCATGGCTTAAGAGGAGCTCTGCATGCGGTGAATGGTTTAAAACACTTATAAGAACTTGACTGATCATCCTTTCTAAAATAGGATAATTATGCTTTAAAAGGACAAGATTGAATACTATAAATCACGTATTTTTTAAGAAAGTGCCTATAAATAACCCTCTTAATGGGATTTAAAAGCTTTCCAAATATTTTTAGAAGGAAACTGCGTCACAAATGATAAACACGAAAAACTGATTACTCATTCTAGTAGGCTTTGGACACACTCCACGAGAGTTCAATGCTTCCCATAATACTGTCCCGGAACACAAGAACACAGTACACAACGGTCGGCCTTGAGCACTAACGGTAGACAGGCTTGGCATATTGTAACGCTATATAATCTCCCTCTTTTACGGTGAGTTCTGAGAAAGAGACGCGAAGGTGCCATAAGGAGGTAAACACGAGCTTTGCATATCTTCACAATGCTACTAATTTGACTCCATTTTGACGACGAAATAGGTGGCTATGTTTTATAGAGGGACTGCCACGTATAGGTCTGATGGTTTCTTGCAACTTCCCTTGTTTTTTATTGTTTTTTTCATGTATCTTCTGTCCTTTAGTTGTATCTGTCAATTTCGAAACATTTTTATATTTTATAGAGGGACTGCCACGTTTAAGTCAAATGGCTCTCTGCAACTTCCCTTAATTTTTTGTTTCTTAGGTTGTCTTCTATCGTAACTTTTTTTCCACTGCAGACATTTCTTTTATAATAAAGTGCAATTTTCAGACACACTTCTCTTCTCATTTTCTCCAACAGTTTTGTAGCTTGGGAGTCAATGGGGCGAGTTTGCCGTAATAAAACAGACACGGTATTGAATGACGATCTGAGTATACACATCACACTGCCAGACACATCAGGGAACATTTTGGAACACCTAAGTCGTATCCCTACTACATTTAACCCCTTTAATACTGAGAGACACTCACCGTGGAACTTGTGTACGATTAGACCATTTTATTTACACTACGGAAGTACTATGAAGGTCAGAATATTAATAGCCACAGTCTTCACAATATTAATCCCCCACGAGTTTCTGAAGCTGTATAAAATCACCAAATAGTAACCAGAATGATTATGGAAACGTCATGGTATTGTAGGGGTTAAAAGTTAATTGAAGTAGTGGCGCAGTTATTTAAGGGCTTCTTTCTTATGGTTTTAGTGATAAAGATCTCTACATTATTAACAAGAATAACACTCACCTCTCAAATATTTTCTGTGAGGGCAAAGAGTTTCAGAATAAGAGCCTGGTAGGTGACGAAATAACACAAACACACGCACACATAGACGAACACATGCATCATTGTTTGTCGGGAAAGTCATACAATTTGTCAAAGTCGTGATGTGAAGGCAAAGTTTCAGAATAAGGGTCTGGCAGGTGACGAAATAGCACACGTACACACAGACGAACACATGCATCATTGTTTGGCAGGAAGGTCATACTATTTGTCAGTCCCATATAAGGCGAGGGAGAAATGCCTGCCACTCACCACTTCCGTACACATCATCGGGGGTGTTGTCCGCTTGCTGGCCCGCTAAGTGACCTCCCCTCTCCCCTCCCTGCCTGTCCTCCCGCCCGCGACTCAGGCTGTTGGTGTGCCAGGTGTGGGCGTCCCTCGGGGTGCGGGCGAGGGGTGAGTCTGTCAGGAGGACGCGGCACATGACCGTGGCAGCGCACCAGGCCACGGTCACTGCAGCCGCCGTCACCGCGCGACGCCCCATCCTCCTCCTCCGCCTTCCTGCAGCAGAGGAAACACACCAATGAATAACTTAATGGTTTCTTCGTTGTTCTTTTTTACTGTACAAAGGGAAAGCTAAAAAAAAGGAAGACAAATGAATGAATGAATGAATGAATTACTAAATAAATAAATAAATAAATAAAATACACAAGAAAAAATCCGCTCATTGCTTCTCCTCCCGAAATAAAAGCAAATTAATAGCAGTGAAATTCAGAAAAATAAAAAATGTTTGTTAATAACTTTGAAAAAGGCAAACTAAATAAAAAATCAATAATAGTATAACAAAGACAAACTAAAGAAAAAAAAAATCTTAACGAGAAAACGGAAACATATAAAAAAAAACAACAACTACACACTAGCAAGGGAACACTGCACACGGGAAAACATACACAAGATAAAAAGAAAAAAAGACACAAATAAAAAAAAAAAATAAATAATAGCCAAGATAACAAAAAAAGACCACTCCTAAAAAAATAATCAAAAGTAAAAACAAGTAAAAAAAAAAATTACACAAATAAAACTAAATAAATAAACACACAGGATATACACAGCCAATACAGACAAACGAGTAAACAATTAGATAGATTAACATTTCTGTCTTTCTTTCTATGCACGAGAGAAGGAAACTCAAGTAAGGAAAAATAATACGGTAATCTCTCTCTCTCTCTCTCTCTCTCTCTCTCTCTCTCTCTCTCAAAACAAACGAAAAAATAAACTGAAATAAAAATACGGTAAGAAATATATATAAAGAGCAAACAATATAAAAAAATAACAGGTTGATGAAAAGAAGAAAGAAATAAAAACAGCACGAAGACATTTATCATAGAATGACAAAACATCAAATAGGAACAAAAAACAAGAAATGCTATCAACAATTCTATACACCGTCAATGAAAGATATTTTAAAGTCAAATAGAGCCAATAGACATTAATAATTCTCCAATGAAGGTAATACGAGTTAATAATGATAATTGAAAACAGGAGAGAGAGAGAGAGAGAGAGAGAGAGAGAGAGAGAGAGAGAGAGAGAGAGAGAGAGAGAGAGAGAGAGAGAGAGAGAGAGAGAGAGAGAGAGAGAGAGAGAGAGAGAGAGAGAGAGAGAGAGAGAGAGAGAGAGAGAGAGAGAGAGAGAGAGAGAGAGAGAGAGAGAGAGAGAGAGAGAGAGAGAGGAAATACGAAGACTATAAAATCACAGCTGAAACCCAAACTTAAGGACACAAAAGCAAAAATAAAAAAAAAAAATGAAAAAAATAAATAAAAGAAAACGCAGAATAAAACGTACAAGAAAAAAAGTAAAGAAAAAATAAAAGGAATAGAAACAAGTAACACAATAAAAAAAAATATTGAAAAGGAAAGAAAATGGTCAAGTCGTAAATTTCCATAAAAAAAAAAAAATGAAATCGTAACCAAGATAAGAAAATGGAATCGGGATAATTTTGAGTGATTTACGAGAGAGAGAGAGAGAGAGAGAGAGAGAGAGAGAGAGAGAGAGAGAGAGAGACCATGGCGCCAAGAAAGTGAACAAGCACAAAGTAAGAGCATTAGTGAGGAAATAAAACTTACAAGCACACCATTTTTATTAGCTCGCTGGGAGGTATCAGAGAGAGAGAGAGAGAGAGAGAGAGAGAGAGAGAGAGAGAGAGAGAGAGAGAGAGAGAGAGAGAGAGTATATTCCAAGAAGCATCTCCGGCTTAACATATCTCGTTTTCTTTCTTTTTTTCATCAGCCTTTGTTAATTCTTCTCCTTCTTTGCATAATCATAATTCTGCGCTCTCTTCTTTTGGCAGCCGAGGAGAGGAGAGGAGAGGAGAGAAGAGAAGAGGAGAAGAGAGGAGAGGAGAGGAGCGAGAAGAGAGTAACTTGAAGATATAATGGCAGAAGAATCAAGGAGAGAAAACTTAATGCAAAAATGGGTATCTATGTGCAATTTTTCTCGTTTGTATTCTTAAGCATTATACTTTCACAATCACTGTATTTTATCTTCCTTTATTTCTTAGGTGTGAAGTTACTTATATCTTGGCAAAGCTGGATATTTGAACTGACGGGGAGAAAGGAATGCATGATCACCACTTCCAGAGAGGTACGGTAGTAAAGAGTTCCTAATGGATTGACCTATTCAGCTGGAGAAGGAGAAATGAGAGAGAGAGAGAGAGAGAGAGAGAGAGAGAGAGAGAGAGAGAGAGAGAGAGAGAGAGAGAGAGAGAGAGAGAGAGAGAGAGAGAGAGAGAGAGAGAGAGAGAGAGAGAGAGAGAGAGAGAGAGAGAGAGAGAGAGAGAGAGAGAGAGAGAGATGTATTACACTGATAGATAGACACATTAATAGATTGATGGGTTGACCTATTCAGCTATATAGAGAAATTGAGAGCGATAGATAGATACATTAATAGATTGACAGTAGAAATTTTGATAGCAATAGATTATAATACACTGATAGATAGCTACATTAATAAATAAATTGATAGATTGACCTACTCAGCTGTAGAGATACATTGGTAGATAGATGCTTATAAAATTTATGAACAAGCAAGGCAAAAGTAATTGTAAGTAAGACGCGCAATATGTGACAAAATAACTATTACACAACTTATGTATAACTTAAATAACCCTCTTCTTATGTAATTCTGATGCTTCTCTTTTTAAATTGCTGAAGATTTTAGAAAGGAAATAGATACAGACAGAGAGTTTGATGAATGATATGTCTCTCTCTCTCTCTCTCTCTCTCTCGTTAATACCCCCAACGAACGAAAAAAAAAAAAAATAGAAGTAAATAAAGAATATACTTGTAAACTCGCTTTTTACTCCCCAATGCCAATACTCTGCGCTCCAGCCAGTCATTTCTTAGCGCTCAGTGTTCGGTGATGGTCGCTTCTCCTCTTTAGGGGCCGGGAGAAAATGGTGGGGTTTGGGAAGGGTAAAGACTAGAAGGGCTGGTTTGGGTTAAGTTAGTGAGGAAAAGTTAGTGTTCTTTTCTCTCTTTCTCTTTTACCTTATTTCGTGGGATTCAGTTATTCTCTCTCTCTCTCTCTCTCTCTCTCTCTCTCTCTCTCTCTCTCTCTCTTTTTTCGTGGGATGCATTTTTTTTTTTTTTATCTGAAGTTGTTTAAGAGTTCGTGTATTTGAATTTTGAGGTGATTTTTGCATTATTCGGCTGAAGATGATCTCAATTTATATTTTTGATGAAGTTTTCTTCGTATATTTACTAGTAGGTTTTTTTTTGTAGGATGTTCTTGCTATTTTGTAGTTTTAAAATTAACTTATATTTTAACTTCTTTTGTGAATCTTTTTTTTCTTTTTTTGCTTAAAGATGAAGGCAGAATTCTAGTTTTATTGTACTCTTTATAATTTAGTGCGAGTTTCCTAAGCAGAGATCAAACACTGTTGGTTCTGCTGTATCTTTCCTTTTTTTTATATACTGTCAAATTTGTTAACAATATTTTATTAGTTTCCTATTGAACGATAATCTTCATATTTTTGCGCTTCTCCCCATTCCCCGTCTCTCTCTCTCTCTCTCTCTCTCTCTCTCTCTCTCTCTCTCCTTCAGCAGTCACTATTAAGATAAAAACCTTCCACAAATGATCGCGCAACTCAGTATGACTCAGTATAAATGCAATAAAGTACATCATCGGAGCACACACACACACACACACACACACACACACACACACACACACCTTCAGCAAGTCAAAGAAAAATAACGAAGCGTAGTTCCAGGAAAGCATTAGACTTGACAATAACTTTATAATTTCTCCTACGACTTTTGGATAACCTTTTCAACACCTCGTGACAAGAAAAGATGCCAACGCCCTTAACCATT
>NC_059295.1:17025940-17045940 GCF_017591435.1 Portunus trituberculatus | reverse complement strand
TATAAAGATAAGAAGAAATAGACAAATGAATAAATAAATAGAGAACATACAATAAAAATAAATCTCACTCAAATCGAAACTAGAAAATCAGAGAGAGAGAGAGAGAGAGAGAGAGAGAGAGAGAGAGAGAGAGAGAGAGAGAGAGAGAGAGAGAGAGAGAGAGAGAGAGAGAGAGAGAGAGAGAGAGAGAGAGAGAGAGAGAGAGAGAGAGAACCAACCAGTCAATCAACTAGATACCACACAATCAACACCACGCATTCACTCATTCTAAGAACCACGCAAGCAATCAAACTGACACACCCAAACACACATCAAGAGCCACTAAGGCACGTATTCTGAAACGCTTTGCTCTCTCACCATCACAGCTTTCCAAAGGCTCCAGTTGAAGAGAGTCGTGTTTTTAAGAGTATATTTATAGTTATGGTGATAGATTGGCAAGAATTCTAGTTTATTAACCTCTTCAGTACCATGACGCGTTCCCATATTCATTCTGCTTACTATTTGGTGATTTTATACAACTTCAGAAACTTGTGTGGGAGATTAAGATAGTGAAGACTGTGGCCATTAATCTTTTGACCTCTATAGACCCTTCCTAATGTCAGTAAAATGGATTAATCGTACACAAATCTCAAGGTAAAAATGCGCTCCAGTACTGAAGAGGTTAAAAACTGTCTTGAAAACCCAGCTAGATGTCTCTGTGACCTTGGAAAATTGTCGTGATGAGAAGAGAAGGCGTTTCTGAATACATAAGATACACAACCGCGCACCTCGATCACCCACCACCACCAGACCCCACTAAGCAGCCTTACCAGCCAGCACCACTCCAAGGCAAGCAAGCCACAAGCCAGTGAGCTCATACACCACCAGCAGGAAGCCACCCAGCCAGTCAGACGAGTATAGCCAGGCAGTAAAATGAAGATGATGTGATTTTCTCCTGAGTGACGAGGTTGGACTAAATCAGGTACAATATATTAATGTAAGCAAGAAACCGTTAGGCCTATACGTGGTAGTCCCTTCATGAAACGTATTTATCTACAGTATATATTTCCTTTTGTCATGTTGGTCCATACATTTATCTATTTTCTTTAAAATTCGAGGAGGAGGAGGAGAGGAGAGGAGAGGAGAGGAGAGGAGAGGAGAGGAGAGGAGGAGGAGAGCAGAGGAGAGGAGAAGAGAAGGAGGAGAAGAAGAGGAGAAGAAGAAGAAGAAGAAGAACAACAACAACAACAACAACAACAACAACAACAACAAAACAAGAGCAAGAAGAAAAAGACGAGTAAGAAGAAAAGAAGAAAAGGAAAAAAAGAAAAAGAAGAAAAAGAAGAAGAAGAGGAAGAAGAAGAAGAAGAAGAAAACAAGAAGAAAAGGAGAAAAAAAGAAGGAAAATAAGAAGAAACCATGCTGTGTACTCGTTTCTCAGATAGCCAGATAAGATGGCAACCGACCCAACCGACCTGCGCCATTCAGTCATCTTGCTGGACTCTTAAGCCGGGCAGACACCAAGGCACCCACATTATAAGCCCGTCAGCTCGCCACGCTCACGCCGCTGGAAGGACTTAACGTTACCGGACACTTGACTCAGATGTTAGCGTTGTTAGAGCAATTAGAATGGCACTTGGTTATCTCAGGCCCAGTACTGAAGCGAGGGAGGGCCGCGACAGGTTCTGCTAGTTGGTCTATCTATGGTTCATCTGTCCAGTTCATCCGCAGAATTGAGAGAGAGAGAGAGAGAGAGGAGAGAGAGAGAGAGAGAGAGAGAGAGAGAGAGAGAGAGAGAGAGAGAGAGAGAGAGAGAGAGAGAGAGAGAGAGAGAGAGAGAGAGAGAGAGAGAGAGAGAGAGAGAGAGAGAGAGAGAGAGAGAGAGAGAGAGAGAGAGAGAGAGAGAGAGAGAGAGAGAGAGAGAGAGAGAGAGAGAGAGAGAGAGAGAGAGAGTTTGTGGCAAAGCAACACTTAAGACTCAACACGTGAGCTGTGACGAGGAAACCTGCCGTAACCTTTGTCACAACAGCTGCCTTGGGGATACGCCAGTCTTCAAGTGTAGCTACACGGAGCAGCTACGACTCCAAGCAAACATCCCGGACCCCGTCACCTACATCATCGAGGAGACTGATACACCCCCAACGCCACTACCGGACGACAGTGGGGAGAGTCAGTGGGAGGGCTTGGAGAGAGGAGAGCTAGTTTCACTAGTTGAGAAGCTCACTGAGGAAGCCTCTCAACAAAACTGTGTGATTAAGTCCCTCCAGGACGACCGAGACTTGATCATACAACACAGAGACGTGTTTGCTGCGGCTCTCAGAGTAGCAGACAGGCTGATAGCGTCAAAACAGCGCCAGACGCAAGTAGCCACACGCTCTCAGGCAGTCAGCGCCCACGCAGAGTCAATTGACGAACACTGGGAGGTGGTTTGTCAGGACTCTGAGAGGTGGAGGACGTGGTGGAGCTCGGATAAACCGCAACAGCTCCGCCACTCAGCTGTTTTCTCAACTTCCACCTTCCCTTCGCCTGCCCGGGAAACAACGACCGCTCCGCCTACCTCCACTGCTTCCATCGCCACACAGAGCGACTGTGACACCTCCCCAGCGTCTACTGTCACTCCTTCTGCCACACAGAGTGACTGCTCGGTACTCACTACCACGTCTACCGCCACACAGAGCAGCAGGGACTCTTCCTCCATAAATACAGCGAACGGAGTAGATCGCGGTGCCTCTGTTCGCCCACGAACCTCTCCTCAGACCACTTCAGGAGATTGGAGAAAAAAGAAAACTAAGAGGGAAGTGCAGCAGGACGCGAGGAAGGTGTCCAGCGAAGGACTGAGGACTCACCAGGCCACCAAGCAGACACAAAAGCGAGCCAAGGCAAAAGTGTGTGAGTACTGCTCACGGAAAGGACACACTTCTGCTACTTGCCACGCCAGAACTGACGATTTACGTCAGGAGCGTCTCATACAGCGGCTCCTTACGGTGGAAAGACACACAGCCACACCCTTCCCACCTGCAGCGCCTCAGCCCGCCCACCACCTCACTTCATTTCAGTCCTTACCACAACCTCGCCCACTCCTTCCTCAGCCTGGTATCTGGAATCAGAGCCAGGGGCGGCAGTGGACCACTCCTCTTCACCAGTACCAGCAGTCGGCCGCGGACCCTAACCACCACCTCGGACTAGCAGGCCTCGCTCACTACCATCCCTCACCATGGTACAGCCAGCTTGCCCCGCCGCCAACTAAAGGTCGTCTCTAGCAACGTCCGTGGTCTCCGGACTAACCTTGCAGACTTATACCACAACTGTGTGCAACGACACAATGCAGACGTTGTTGTGGTGACAGAGACATGGCTGAACAGTGAGGTGGAGCCCACGTATGGCAGGATGCAGGGCTTCACCCACTGGGTGAGGAGGGACCGACAGGAGCGAACAGGAGGTGGAGTGGCTGTCTGCTTCAAGGAAGGAATGCAGGCCCAGCTACTCGACATAGACACGCCTCCACTGATGGAGATGATGTACTTCCGAGTAACGCTGGCAGACCGCTCAGCCCTCTTACTGTGTGCCCTGTATCGCCCCCCGCGACAAGGGCCTGACTCACTCCTGTACCTGACTGAGACTTTAGACAACCTGATGATGGCACACAGCTGCAGCCACGTGCTGATTGTGGGGGATCTCAATCACCACCTGGAAAGAGACGCCTACGAGAATCTCCTGAGGTGCAGGGTCTGACAGATCATGTCACCTTCCCCACACATGAACGAGGAGGGACATTAGACCCTGTCATCTCAGACTACCAGGAGGACAAGCTTCAGTGTCATCAGCTGGGGCTCGTGGGCAGCTCTGATCATCACGCTGTACTGACACAGCTGGAAGTGGGCGTGGCTCGGGACGAGGCCACCACCCGCACCATCTGGCTGTGGAACAAAGCAGACTGGGCTTCCCTGCGCCGCGACCTGACCCACACCCCATGGGCCACTCTGCTACAGGGAGGAGCAGAGAGTGAAGCACTTGCACTCACCTCTCACCTTCTCGCCCTCCAGAGACGCCACGTCCCACACAGGGAATACACCACCAGACCGACGGATCAGCCATGGTTTGGCTACCGTTGCCGTGTTGCTGCTGAGGCAAAGTATGCTGCCTGGCTCCGCTACAAGAGGAACCCGACTCGGCGCAACAAGGACTTGCATAGGGCTGCATGCAGGAGGATGGTGGTAACCAGCAAGTGGGCCTTAAAAAAGTGGGAGGAAAGCCTGCGCCGGAAACTGTGTGGCACTGGCGTAGGAAACAAAACTTGGTGGTCCCTTGTTAAGGACAAACAGGAACTGGCCACCAAGAATCCATCCCTCCCTCAGCAAGCAGGACGGTACTGTCGCCACCAGCAGTAAGGAGAGGGCACAGTTGCTGGCTTCCTTGTTTGCTGGAAAAATGAAGGTGGGGAATCCACAGCAGCCACCGCCTCAGCTGGTCCAGCAATGTGAGAAGACTGTCACCATGGTGGAGGTGACGCATCAGCAGGTGAAGCGATTATTGCGGGGCTGGACACACAGAAAGCTACCGGCCCTGATGACATCAGCCCGCACCTGCTGAAGCGATGCTCCCAGGAACTGGCTGCCCCTCTCACCCAAGTCTTCACAACTTGTGTACGGGAAAACGTCTGGCCTTCAGTGTGGAAGGAGGCTCGAGTAGTTCCGTACACAAAAAGCTCCAGGACGGACCCAAAAAACTACAGACCCATATCCCTGTTGTCAGTGGTGGGTAAAGTGTTTGAGAGGGTCGTGGCAGAGGTGGTGTGTAGCCATCTCAAGGACAATGCCCTCCTCTCAGACCAACAGTTTGGGTTCAGACCTGGAAGGTCAACCTCCGACCTAATGATGCTTCTCACCAGGCAGTGGCAGGACGCCCTCGACGACGGCAAGGACACTATAGTGGTTGCTTTGGACATAGCTGGAGCTTTTGATAAAGTATGGCACAACGGATTACTGGAAAAGCTTCGTGCTAAAGGCATCCAGGGTGGCTTGCTACGACTCCTGGGAAATTACCTGCAGGACAGAAGCCTCAAGGTGGTTGTCAACGGGCAAACATCTGAGTCCCTGCCTGTGGAGGCATCAGTGCCACAGGGTTCAATTCTTGGCCCACTCCTGTGGAATATCTACGTGGATGATCTTCTCCAGCTACTGCCAGGAGTCAAGGCCTATGCTGATGACTGCACCCTCTCCTATACCTATCCACGCCAGGACAGTGGGCGGGCTGCTGAGGCCATCAATCAGCAGCTACGAGTGATAGAGGAGTGGGGTGCTCGCTGGCAAGTGACATTCGCGCCGGAGAAGACACAGGCAATGGTTGTCTCTCGGTCCCCAGCCGCCATGGCAGCAATGGCAGGAAAGTTGTCTTTTGGCGCTGCTGCTCTCCCACTCCAAGATGACGTCAAGATACTTGGAGTGGAGGTGGATCGAGGGCTGAGGTTTGACAGCCATGTCAAATCCATTGCCAAGAAAGCCTCTCACAGGATCTCCGCTCTCAGAAGGATCGCCAGTTTCCTCGACAGGAAGGGAGACTGCTGCTGTACAAGGCACAGGTGCGGCCCCACCTTGAGTACGCAGCTCTCTCCTGGATGTCCTGTGCCGCCACACACAGAAGGAGACTGGACAGCATCCAACGCCGCGCCATACGGCTAGTAGATGCTGCAATACCACCTCACCCAGAGCCTGAGCGTCCCTTGATTCACTGGAACACCGCAGAGATGTGGCGGCAATCGTAGTGTTCCATAAGGCACAGGTGCAAAGAGTGCCACATCTGGCAGGGCTGCGTCATCCTCTGAGAGTCACCGCACGGAGCACGAGAACGGTGCTCAATGGTGGTGACGCCGTAGAGGTGCCGCGATCCCACGGGTGTCAGCATCAACGCACCTTCGCAGGACGCGTCTCCAGGATGTGGAACTTGTTCACGGCCGCGGTGCCTCACGTCCAGGAGATGAACACACACAGTGTCAAACTGATGGCACATAAGTGGAGACAGACACTGCCAACTCCTCTGACACTCTTTGTGACGTGACACTCAGTGTAGTGCAGTGCGTGAATAGTGCTAGTGAAGTGAAAAGAACAGTGCTCCATTTACATGCTGACCATCTTGTATATTTTCTATTTTTAAGTCTTGTAAATATTGTAGAGAAATAGATTGTAGTACCCTTAGAATAGGTAGCACACGACAGTGCGCCTTTGGGTACATGTTCTTCTGTATAAATTATGTTTAAATAAAAAAAAAAAAAAAAAAAAGAGAGAGAGAGAGAGAGAGAGAGAGAGAGAGAGAGAGAGAGAGAGAGAGAGAGAGAGAGAGAGAGAGAGAGAGAGAGAGAGAGAGAGAGAAGGCCTTCAGAACAACGCTGATGAGAGAGCAAAGTGTTTACGAAGGCGAACTCTCATCTCATTCTCGATCGCAGTACACATTTTTTACTAGTAAGGAAGAAAACTAGACTAATAATCTGTGATCTTTGAAGACAGTCCTAACGTGAGAACAAAACTTGACCCTTTCTCTGCTGCACAATTCAGTTCCAAGATCATTATCAGTATTTTTTCAGTCACTTATATTTGCACTACAGTCTCACCTTGAAACCTTGAAAATGTGAAAGTAAGCCTCTTATCCTCTCTTTCCTTTGTGTGTGTCTACTCATGCAAATAATTTCTATCAGAGCCAAATACAATCGCAGCAGTATTCTCAAACACTTCTGTACTTCACCTCCACTCTTTCAAAAGTCTTGATTTAAGTGTACACAAGTTTTTCAGGGTGTTTTTACGGTTCTAGAGGCAGATTGACAAGATTTCTACATTATTATCTGGAGAAATAGTCTTGAAAATCCGCTAGTCATCCCTGTGGCCTTGGAAAATAGTCGTGGTGAGAGAGCAAAGCGTTTCTAAATACGAACTTTAATTCCTTTAGTACTAGAATGCATTTTTACATTGAGTTTTTGGTGTGACTAGATGATTTTATTTACATTAGGAAGGGTCTATGGAGGTCAGAAGATTAATGCACAGAGTCTTCCTTATTTTAATCCCCACATAAGTTTCTAAAGCTGTACAAAATCACCAAATAGTAAGCAGAATCAATATGGAAACGCGTCATGGTATTGAAGGGGTTGACTGAATACCTGTTTTAAATGTGTTTTTACGGTTCTAGAGGCAGATTGACAAGATTTCTACATTATTATCTGGAGAAACAGTCTTGAAAACAGTCATGGTGAGTAGAAAGAGAGCAAAGGGTTTCTGAATACTGACCTTAAGAATACGAACTTTCACCTTGTTCTCCATCACCAGATCCTTCCTTCAACAGACGCCTCTCATTCTTATTCCTCCTTCATTCCTACTAAATCTTAACCAGAGAGCAAGGTGTAAACGTCACCCAGCTGTGCGCACGCTCGCATCACAAACACACCAAGGCATGAGCATACGTGAACTTGCAAACACGAGGGAGGAAATGCTTTAGTGACTCCACGCGCCTTATATGTGCAGGGATTAAAGCGAGCAGTGGGCAGCGTGAGGTGGTGGTGGTGGTGGTGGTGTTGATGGTGGTGGTGACCCTGCCCTTCTCCGCTTCGTACACCTCCTACTCCTCTTATTTGCTTCTTCCTCTTTCTTTTCCATTTCCTTCTCTTCTTTCTCCTACTTCTTCTTTTCTTTCTTCATCTTTTTACTCCTTGTTTCGTTCTTGTAGTAGTAGTAGTAGTAGTAGTAGTAGTAGTAGTAGTAGTAGTAGTAGTAGTAGTAGTAGTAGTAGTAGTAGTTGTTGTTGTTGTTGTTGTTGTTGTTGTTGTTGTTGTTGTTGTTGCATTCCATTCTTTTGCCTCTTTTTTTTTCCCATCGTCCTCTTCTACCTTCTTTATTTTCTCCCCTCTCTTCCTCCTCCTCCTCTTCCTCCTCTTGCTCCTCTTCTTCCCTCCTTCTTCCTCCCGCCCACCATACGCCAGACACAACAAATCAAGGTGTGTTCAATAATTCCAGTCACATATCAGTCTATAAAACCACACACACACACACACACACACACACACACACACACACACACACACACACACACACACACACACACACACACACACAAGGGAGGATGAATGGGATCGCCTGCTGTGTGAAGATTCATAAACAAGAATTCACTCGCGTCTCCAGAATAAAATATTACGAAGACTGAAATATTGCACGGACTAATAATGACGATAAGGTGAAGTGAGACGCCGGCCATCTTTGTTTTTCCTGCTTTCCTTCCTTTTCTTTGTAAGGAAAATGATGATACAAGTAAGAAAAATAAAAGTAAAGGCCAGTAATGACAAAGGACACACCAAAATAAAGTAAAAAGTGATGCATGGAGAATAAGAAATGAATCATAAAAATAAACAAGCTAAAAAAATGAAGAAAAATAAGCAAGAAAAAAGATGAAAAAAAAAAAAAAAAGGAAACGAGACAAAAGAAGAATGAAACTGAGAGATGAAGGTAAGAAGAAGATAGGACAAAATCATGGTTAAAGTGAGGAATAGGAAAATAAATAAAGAGCATAAACTACACAATGTCGTTTAGGAATAATAAAAAAAAGGAAGAAAAGCAGATGAAAATAAATACAATAAGAACCTAAACTAACCCAAGAAAAGAAGACAGATGAAAATAAATAAGATTAAAAAGAACAATAACTGAGAGATGAATAGAAGAGGAGGAAAACACGAGGATAAAAGCAATGAATGGAATGTGTGAGGATTAACAGGAGAAATTGAGAGATGAATAGAAAGGGAAAAAAGAGAAAAAAAACAAGGCGATAAAAATGATGGATGGGAAAAATAGTAAAGGTAAGGAGGAGGGCGAGATAAGATAATAAGCATAATGAAGATGAACACAGCAGAGATAAAAGCACACGGTGATAAGCAGTAAAAAATGAAAAGGGGCAAGAAGAATAAGACAACAAAAATGGCAATAAAAACATGTAAAGGATGATTATGGAAAATTAATCAGATGTTTCATGTTTGTATGTATGTATGTATGTGTGTGTGTATGTGTGTGTATGTATGTGTGTATGTATGTATGTATGTATGTATGTATGTATGTATGTATGTACGTATGAGTATAATCAATTTTATGAATGTATTTTGTATTGAAGTGATGAGAATAGAAAAATTTTAGGAAAACTATATGATTTTTCCCTTAACCTATTCAATACTACAAACTATTTTCAAACTTTATAAAGGCACATCAATTTAGTCAGATATATTTTTTTTCTCAATACCGGAGGAGTAATTGGATATTTTTTCCAAATTTGGTCTAAGAAAAGATCCTGTATCGATATCAAGTATAAAGTCAACTGATGGTGTGATATTGACTTAAAATTGATCTAGAAACACGTAGCCGTTTAATTACTTTTCTCCACACGTTCACTACAGTTCACTCCACAAATATTTCCAAAAAAAAGTTCAATTGATGCCGAGATACTGAAAGGGTTAAAAGAGATCACAAAAAACGCAACACTTTTTCTTTTCCACACATGCTTTACGAGTGCAGTTTCCCTCTCTCTCTCTCTCTCTCTCTCTCTCTCTCTCTCTCTCTCTCTCTCTCTCTCTCTCTCCGCACATTTTCGTGGACTCCAAATCTCTCCCGCTTTGTTTACCTCGTCGTCATTTACGGATTTACTTTGCCATTAACAGAGAGACATTTCTTTTTCCACTTAGGCACTTTGCTGGAAAGAACACACACACACACACACACACACACACACACACACACACACAGAGCGGCAGTCACAAGCAAGAGAAATTGTTGTGGGAAATTTTTCTTTATTTTCCTTTTATCATTATTACGTATTTAACCACCACCACCACCACCACCACCAGCACCACCTCCACCTCCTCCTCCTCCTCATCATCATCCTTTTCATCATCATCATCAACACCATCACCATCATCATCAACCACAACAGCAGCAACAACAACAATTTTTCCTATCACCACCACCACTACCTCCACAACCGTCATCACCATTATCATTATCACCATCACCATTTCTCACCACCAAGCGGGAAAATTTAGGCTAAGTGGGTAATCACAATTAGGCAGAGATTTGAGTCAAGTGTGTGTGTGTGTGTGTGTGTGTGTGTGTGTGTGTGATAATTCCTCCTCGGGGGTTGTCGTGGGCGTGACCGTGGCGAGGCGTGAGGTGCGGGCGTGGCGTGGCGGGGTCAGGGCGTGGAGGAGAGGTGGTCGTGGCGTTTGGCGGCATGGCGTGAGGCGGCGTGGCGTGGCTATCAGGACTGGAAACTTGCCGGTAACTGGTTTGTGTAAGGTAAAGTTGTTCTCGCCTCGCTTGAAAGAATTGTCGTGTTTTCCTTCCTTCCTCTTCCTCCTCCTCCTCCTCTTCCTCCTCCTCCTCCTCCTTCTCTTCTCTTCTCTAACACAACTTTCTTTCCTTCCTTTCTCTTATCACACTTCCTCCTTCCTCTTCCTTTCTTCCTTCTACATGCACACCTATCCAATATGTTTGCCAATTTTCTCACCTCCATCATCATCAACATCATTATCACCTCCTTTTCCTTCTTCTACGACTGTTCTCTTTTCAACATATCGTCATAATGTAGTAAGGCTATTTATTTATTTTTTCTCTACATATTACAGCCAACTAACTCTTCCTTTCCTCCTCTTCCTCCTCTTTTTTTTTTTACCTGTTTTCCTCCTCTTCTTCTTCCTCCCACATACGCTTTTCTCAAGTTAAAGTATATAGCTGCAGTTCCCTTTCCTTCCCCTCCTTTACCTCTTTTCCTTCCCTCTCCACCTCCTCTTCTTAGGCCATTGTTGCTCTCTCCTTTGTCCTCTACCTCTTTTTCCTCCTCCTCCTCCTCCTCCTCCTCCCACATATCCCGTCTCATAATATGCACATCTATCCTGACCTCCTTCCTCCTCATCCTCGTATATTATTTATTTTTCCTTCTCCTCTTCCTCCTTCTCTTCTTATTATTGTTTATTTACGGTTATTTATATATTTCTTTACCATTGCTTATCTTCCATGTGGTATAATGCAACGTTTTTTTTTTTTCCTGCGTTTTTATTTACATTCGTGTGAAATATAGTTACATTTGTCCTTTCTTTCTTTTTTTTTTTTCGTTGTCTTTATAAACAGGAAGATGTGGTGATTTTTTTCTTCCTTTCTTTTCAATGGTCGTTTTAGTTTTCCTTCTTTCTTTCTTTCTTTTCTTCACAGTCAATTCACTTTCTTTTTATAATTCATTGAGACATACCGGAAGGGAGTCAATTTCTTCTCATTAATCAGTCTACTTTCTTTCTTTCTTTTCTTTACAATCGCCAGTTTAATTTCCTTCTTTCTTTCCTTTTAATACACAGTTTACATTCCTTCTTTTTTTCCTTTCCATACTCAGTTTACTTTCTTCCTTTCTTTTCAATAGTCATTTTACTTCTTCCTTCCTTCTCAACAGTCTATTTACATTCCTTCTTCCTTTCTTTTTAATAGTCAGTTTACTTTTCTTTCTTCTTCTCTTCACACATACGGTAAGAGAGTCAATTTTCCTTTTATCTTTCTTTCTTTCCTCAATCTGTACACACACGCGGCAACATACGATCACATTTATTTTTTTCTCTAGTCTCGACGTGAGAGAGAGACAGACCCGGGCATTGGTTCCTTTTACCTCCCCATTTTTTCCCATAAGACTCTCGTTACTGCGGATAATCCCTACGTGCGATAATACTGCAGTGGTAAATACAAGCTTAGAGTTAATATACGTAAACAAAACAAAACTGAAAGGAAGTAGTAATATTAGGTAATTGGGCATTAGTAATTCTTTAATACTGTTTTCCTGTTTTTAAATCATGCAGGGATTATAAATTCACTACCATTAATCATTTCGGTACCAAGACGCGTTTTTATATTAATTGTGGTTACTATTTGGTGATTTTATAAGTCTGTAGATACTTAACTGGGGGATTAAAATAGTGTAGACTCTGGCTTATTAATCTTCTGACCTCCATAGACGCTACTTAATGAAATCGTCTAATCATAACCAAAAATCAAGGTAAAAATGCGTCCCAGTACTGAAGGGGTTAAACTGTCGTCAAAAGTCAAAAGGGTGAATCACTCATTATATAAAAACAATAACATGAATTCGCCTTTCCATCTTACTTTTCTTTCATCAATATCTGGCTACTATTTGGTAATTCTATAAAGCTTTAGAAACTTCCTCCTCCTCCTCCTCCTCCTCCTCTTTTTCATTCCCTACTTTAGTTAATATATGTATTTCTTTCATCAATATCTATGTCTGGGCAGAAATTATAAATGCTCAACTTTCTTCCATATCTTTCTCTCCTTTTATTCTTTCTTTTTTTGCTCTATTCCTTCACCAGCACACGGTCAGCTTACTTTCTTCTCGCTATCTCTGTAGGCGCGGCTACGTACGTGCGTTTGCCCTTTCCTTATCTTCTTACAAGTGTGTGTGGGGAGGAAGTGGCGCAGTTCGTCTTAATATGCGTCAAGATATGGTAGTTTCTCTCTCTCTCTCTCTCTCTCTCTCTCTCTCTCTGGTGTAATCTTGTAAATATATATTCTTATCCTATACGAATTAAATAAACCAATTGTGCATGTTTATGTCCTAATATACTCTCTCTCTCTCTCTCTCTCTCTCTCTGTGTGTGTGTGTGTGTGTGTGTGTGTGTGTGTGTGTGTGTGTGTGTGTGTGTGTGTGTGTGTGTGAGAGAGAGAGAGAGAGAGAGAGAGAGAGAGAGAGAGAGAGAGAGAGAGAGAGAGAGAGAGAGAGAGAGAGAGAGAGAGAGAGAGAGAGAGAGAGAGAGAGAGAACCTAACTCGTAAGGCCGATCACTTCTACTACTTTCTTTCCCTTCTTCCTTTAGCATCTTTTACGAACACTCGCGTCTCGTCACTTTTTTTTTCTTTTTTTTTTTTATGTCGGCAAGAGGGCCGGCCAAGGGAAAAAGAAAAGAAAAGAAAAAAAATATAAAAAAAGGCCTACTTGAGTGCTGGCTCTCTAAAAAGTAGAAAAACGTCAGCCAAAATTAAGGAGGAAATGCCTCGATACCTCCCTCTTGAAATGAAAGTCTACATATTAACTAATTTCCTTACGCATTCATCTATCTTTTTTTTTTTTTTATCTAATTTTACATACAGTTGTGTTTGTCTACCCGTCTGCTCACTTATCCATCTACTACCTTCCTGCGTGGGTTAAAAAAAAAAAAGTAAATAAAAGGGAGAGAGGAGAAAGAAAATGCGCAGACGTGAAGGCGTTAAAATGAATGCAGTAGGTAGGAAGTGTTTGCTTATTCATTTATTCTCGTACATATTTATGCATACTGTGTTCGTGGTTGTCCTTTGGTTTTTATTGTGATTGATTGGTTCATTTTTTTTTTTTTTTTGTTAGTTTCTATTATTTGCAGTAACAGTTAATTCTTCTGACCTTTACCTCTCTCTCTCTCTCTCTCTCTCTCTCTCTCTCTCTCTCTCTCTCTCTCCCTACGCCTCAACGTAGGAGATTTGTCTTAATTCCCGTCAACAAATAGTTCGTCTTTCCTTAACTTTTTTTTTTCTCTCCTGCATACACTTGTTTGTCAGCACACGTGGTAGACAAATGTGGTGAGTTTTATTTACTTAACAATTTAAATACTTGTATGTTTATTACATTTCTGTTTGGTGATCTATTCATTATATCTTCAAATTTCAACACGATAAAAAGAATGGAAACGTTTGAGATTTGTTTATTTTTTGATGCATAGATTTTTTTTTTTTTAATCGTCGTGCTGGGGATTCAAATTATTAGCTTATTGTTTCTTATATACTTTTCGTTTGGTGATTTATTCATTATATCTTCAAATTTCAACACGATTAAGAGAACGGAAATGTCTGAGATTGTTTTCTTTTTTTTTCCATGCATAGATTTCTTTTTTTTTTTAATCGTCATGCAAGGGATTCAAATTATTAGCTTATTATTTCTTATATACATTTTTTATTCATTATATCCTCAAGTTTCTAAACGACATAAGAGAGAGCAGTGTTTAATTTTGCTTTGTTTTTCCAGGCATTTTTTTTTTTTATGATCGTGGTGAGAAAGATTTAGTAACACACACACACACACACACACACACATATATTTTCTCAAGCCCTCCCATCCTTATACTGTTGAGACCCGGGCACCACTTTCTCTCTTTAATATCACCACACTATTATATTCACCTTTTCCCATTCTTATACCGTAAAATATCCGGCATAATTTCCTCAGTCTTAAATTTCTCCACGTATAGCATTTCCTTCCCTCCCAACCTTGCCATTTTCTTGCTGTAAAATACTGACACCACTTTCCCTCCTTAAAATGTCCACAAATAATTATGTTCGGGTTAGTGCGCCCCTTAAACGGGAAAAGATTTAGCAACATTTCTATTATCTAGTTTCTGAACGTTTGGTATTTTCTTTTCACTAACCTTACCACTTTCTCTCTTTAACACACCCACGTATAATTACTTCCAGCCACTGCAATCTTTCACAGTTCAGATCCAGACAGCAGGAGTAAGAGCGCAGGTCACCCAGCTGTTCACCTCCATCGATACATGGTTGCCTGGGAAAGCCTGAAGAAAGTAACCTGTGGGGACCCGGATGTCACAATGGCCTTGCGTCCCTCAGGTAAGCGATATTCACCACAGGGTCAGAGGCCACTGCGACGGAGATGACGCTGTGGCCACTTGCGCGTATAGACAAAGTACTTCTAATTTCAATATTCTCATGTCACTGAATATTCTGTACTTACATTGTCTTGATTAGCAGTCTCTCCAGTCTGAGGCCTGTGCCCACTTGCGCGTATAGACAAAGTACTTCTAATTTCACTATCCTCATGTCATTGAATATTCGATACACTGTCCTGATCAGTATTCTCCCATATATGTTACTTTTCTTCTTTAAATATTGACAGTAATACACAAACTGCACTTCTCACTTACCTTTTTACTGGTATTCTTCCCATAAATGTTATTTCTTCTTCTTTAAATATTGACACTAATATACAAACTGCACTTCTTGTTTTCCTTCTTACTGATAATACGCACGATACAATGAAATCCATCTTCATGTTGAGAATGTCTGGATACCACGTGCTCAATAACAACAATACCTCCACATACATGATTTTTCCCTCAAGTTTTGCCATTAGTATATTGTCATACATTTCCTATTTTTTTCTTTTCTTTTTACAGCTATTCCTCATGTGAAACCATTATGAAACTTTTTACGGCACTCACAATAGCGCCACTAACACACACACACACACACACACACACACACACACACACACACACACACACACATCAAGGTCTATCCTCTCATTTGCCTTTTTGGTTGCGTACATTTCCTTCATCCAAACAAAATTTCTTCCCCCAAAAAAAAAAAAATCTCCTTCACTTCTCTAACTTTCCCTCTCTTCATTATTTTTTCCAAGTAAAGGCATGTGAAGTAACGGTAAAACTACCATATATGACCTATTTTTATATACATTTTTTTTCTAGCATGTGGGTTTCTTCATCGACACCAGAACGGAGCAACAAAACCGGTGTCGCTTTTCAAACTTATCCTTTCTCATTTCTGTCACAATTTTTCCTATCAAAGACGGACGCGGTAGGTAACTGTAAAGCAAACCAATGTGACCTTTATGTTTTTACTTTTTTTTCCCCTAACACGGAGGTCTAACGATAGCCTTGGAGCGTCACACAATCAAGACAGACATTCATTTACCGGTAGCCTTGATCTGCACCCTCCTTCATTACCTGGCTACTGTCACACCTGGCCGATTGCTTTCAGGTGTGGCTCGTAAAGTATAAGGATTGATTTTCTATTTTACTATATGTCCCAATCAAGGTCTCTCTCTATCTCTTCTTCTTCTTTCTTTTATATTTTTCTTCTATCTTTCCTCCTTCTTCTCCTCCTCCTCCTCGTGGTTTTATTTTAGTTTGTGCTTGTTAGAGTTCCATTTATCACGCTTATTCGTATTTAAAAGAGTGGACCGTATGTTTTAGAGAGAGAGAGAGAGAGAGAGAGAGAGAGAGAGAGAGAGAGAGAGAGAGAGAGAGAGAGAGAGAGAGAGAGAGAGAGAGAGATAATACAGACATACCACATTTTCGAGTTATGCAAGACCTAAAAATACGTAACTTAACTACCTAACCTACCTTCTGTTTATCTATCCGCGCTACAGTACATCCGATCGCTCACTTATCCACGCACTGACCATTAGGAAAAACCACGCCAACAATCTCCTCCTAGTTAAACTTCCACAAATTCCACACCAAGACAGATGTATCCAGATAAAAAAACACACTAAAAAGGAGACTCTGACCAACCCCACCTTATCTTGCCTTGCCTTACCTCGATTTGCCTTACCTTAACTTACCCACCCCTTCTCCTGTCTACCCTCCTGTCACTGCCCCATCATTTGGTGTTCCCTCATGTTCCTCTACCTTGGGACCACTTGTGATTAATTTGACTGTTTCTAACTTTACCCCTATTCCCTCCTTTCCTCTTTCTTTTCTTCCTTTTTCTGTTTCTCCGTCTCTCTCTCTCTCTCTCTCTCTCTCTCTCTCTCTCTCTCTCTCTCTCTCTCTCTCTCTCTCTCTCTCTCTCTCTCTCTCTCTCTCTCTCTCTCTTCCTGTTCGCTAGTCCGTTGTGGTCAGACAGGTGTGCGGAGGATGTGACCAGGTGAGTTCATTAATTCTCTCTCTCTCTCTCTCTCTCTCTCTCTCTCTCTCTCTCTCTCTCTCGCATGGATAGTGAAAGGTGTGCCATTTTCATGTAATTATCTCTTCACTTGCGTGGCACAAAAACGGGTGTCATAGCCCAATACCACCACCACCACCACCACCACCACCACCACCACCACCACCACCACCACCTCCACTACCGCCAACACTACTACAACTATTACCACCAACACCACCACCACCGCTTACACCACCACCACCACCACCACCACCACCAACACAATAATCATAAAAGAAAACAATTAAATAAATGAAATAAATAAAAAAAATGAATATAGAAATAAGATAAAACACCATTAAAATAAATAAACAAATAAAAATGTTGTTGACTCGTTGTACAGTTACGTGCGTGAAGTGGCCAGCGAGGAGGAGGAGGAGGAGGAGGAGGAGGAGGAGGAGGAGGAGGAGGAGGAGGAGGAGGAGGAGGAGGAGGAGGCAGTGCAAGAAAATAAAAGGTCTGTTGGCTTCTAAAGAGGTCACCTGCTTAAATAACCTCTATCTATTTGTCACACCTTCATTAATAGTACAATAAGAAGATAGAAAAGCAAAAAACCTCCTCCCCACCAACCCTTAACTTTAATTACATACTGAGACAAATGAGAGAGAGAGAGAGAGAGAGAGAGAGAGAGAGAGAGAGAGAGAGAGAGAGAGAGAGAGAGAGAGAGAAAGGAATAGATCGTTATACATGCAAACTTCACTGATTTTCTTTTCTTTTCTGAAACAATGACAAAACAGTGACATGCATTAACTAAAACATTCCAACCATACACTTAATCACCCAAAACACACTAAAATAAACCTTACCCAAAATCAACACAATATTTTTTTCTTACATTTTTGAAGCGTCAGTTTTAGAGAATGGTAGAATAGTTCCAATATTTTTTTGTGGATATTGTTTACAAAAAAAAAAAAAAAAAAAAAAAAGAGAAAAAAAATAAATAAATGGATGAATAGAAGAAAATATTAGAGAACAAATAAAATAAAATGATAGATCAATAATAAAAAAATAAAAAAAAAAAAAATATCAAGTGAAAAAATGAAATAAAATTGAGACGAAAATATTAAGGTTATAATTTCTTTGGCCAGGTTAATTAAGTAAGGCAAGGTAAGCTAAGGTAAGATAAAACATAGTGAATTTACATAAGGTGAGGACAAAACTAAATAAGCGGTACAATAAAAAAAATACCACCTGGCGCACACCTATAACACCTGTGCAGTAAGTAAGGAGGCACAAAACACGGCTCACCTCAAACAACTATGCCACTGACGAGGTACCACAAACAAGACCAATGACCCACGATACCCCAGCGCCCACAGGAAGGAAGGAAAACTAACCAACGCAAAGAAAGGCCAATCATCAGAAGAACGTTTGGAATTGATGAGTGTGTGCTGATTTAAACGATCTCATTGCAAGTGTGGGGAGGAGGAGAGCAAAGAGGAAGGAAGAAGAGGGGAATAAGAGGAGGAGGAGGAGAAAGAAGGAGAAAGAAGAGGAGGAGGAGGAGGAGGATGGAGATAATGGTTACTTTGGTATGCAGTAATGGAGAAGAGGAAGAGAAGAGGAAGAGGAAGAGGAGGAGGAGGAGGAAGAGAAAGAAAGAAAGAAAGAAAGAAAGAAAGAAAATAAATAATAATGATAACAATAATAATAATAATAATAATAATAATAATAATAATAATAATAAAAAGATAAGAAGAAGAAGAAGAAGAAGAAGAAGAAGAAGAAGAAGAAGAAGAAGAAGAAGAAGAAGAAGAAGAAGAAGAAGAAGAAGAAGAAGAAGAAGAAGAAGGAGTAAAGAAAAATAAAGAAACAAAAAGGAGAAGAAGAAAGAAAGAAAGAAAGAAAGAAGAAAAAAAAGAATAATAGAAGAAAAAAGAAAGAAAAAATTGAAAGTAATAGACAATTATACCAACAAGATTTATCATAAAGTTACATGCTTATACAAGAAAAAAATGCAGGAGGAGGAAGAGGAAGAGGAGGAGGAGGAGGAGGAGGAGGAGGAGGAGGAGGAGGAGGAGGAGGAGGAGGAGGAGGAGGAGGAACAAGAAGCCTCAATGTCTGATTAGCAACACAATAATAAGCATACAAGTGAAGCAGGTGATCCAAGAGAGAGAGAGAGAGAGAGAGAGAGAGAGAGAGAGAGAGAGAGAGAGAGAGAGAGAGAGAGAGAGAGAGAGAGAGAGAGAGAGAGAGAGAGAGAGAGAGAGAGAGAGAGAGAGAGAGAGAGAGAGAGAGAGAGAGAGAGAGAGAGAGAGAGAGAGAGAGAGAGAGAGAGAGAGAGAGTAAAATGAGGGAGTGGTAAGGAGAGGAAGACTGACCTGAATGGAAGAAGAGGTCACGAGAGGGGAGAAGGGGTGGGTTATAATGAAGAGAGAGAGAGAGAGGAAGGGCGAGTTTAATGACGGGAAAAGAAAAAGACGGACGGTGGAAGATATAAGGAGGAAGAGGGTGAAGGGAGAAGGGACAAAGAGAAGTGAGATAGGAGAGTAGGTGGTGAAGGGAAGAAGGAATGAGACGGAATAAGTGAATGATTGTTGATGTGAAATAAAAAAAAAAAAATCAAGTGAGAAATTACAATAGGGTATGAAATGAATGAAGTATGAGAAATAAGCGAATGATATGATATGAGGCAATACACGGTGAGTGAGAAGCGACTGACTAATGGTATGAGATGAGAATAGAGAGAAGATGAGTAAAAGACACTGAATGATTAGTGGAATGAAATGCGGAAACTAAAGATGGCAAGTCAATGGTATACGCGATGAAAAAGAAAAACAAAATAGAGACGGTGAGTAAGAAATGACTAGCGATACGGGATAGAGAAGATTCTTAGGGGAAGTTTTTGAGGAAATAGAACTAGAGAAAGATCAGATGCCATTGTGGATTATAGAACAAGACAAATCCCTACAATGAAAAAATGGCCACAATGAAAAGAAGAAATAAAGAGAGAAAAAAAAAAGCGAGACAAAACCTAAAGATAGTGTTATAGGAAACAGACAGACAGACAGACACACACACACACACACACACACACACAAAACAAAAACCACACAGTTAGGTAGACAAAACAGATAACCATACAAAGATACAAGATAAACCCCAAAAAAAGAGAGAAAAAAAAGAAACAAATTAACGAACTACAGCTAGCCATATATAGAGAGAAAGAGAGAAAAAAAAAATGAGATAAGAACCACACGGAGATGCAGCCCACAAAACGAGAGAGAAAAGAGAGAGAGAGAGAGAG
>NC_059295.1:16995940-17015940 GCF_017591435.1 Portunus trituberculatus | reverse complement strand
ACCTAAAAAAAAAAAAAAAAAAAAAAACCTCTAAAATATCCCTCCGCACTTCCCTTTTTCAATCAACTTCCCTGTCCCAAACCTTTCATTCTCACCAAACCTTACTTTTTCTATCAACACTACACAGTCACTCCTCCCTGCAAGCACCAACAACACCCTCTTCCTCCTCCTCCTCCTCCTCCTGCTCTTTAATAAAACACTCACCGCCTGTGTGTGAAGGAATGAGGGACGCCCTTGCCTGGTACCGTCTTCCCTGGCCGGCTGAGCAACTATTGGCACTTTGGTTATCTAGACACCAGTAATCATGAGCTTCTTGCCTGAGCAGTATTATTAGAGGTTCGAGGCGCGAGAGAAGGGAAGGTCTCACGTTCATTAAGTAACTGTGTATCTTAAGCTCCGGTAATGTTGTGCGAGAGAGCAGTGAGTAGAGGTATTTCCCTGATAATGACGGAGAGCATGACAGTGAGCGAATAGTGGTAGTTAGAAAAGAATGATTAGTGGAATGTGAGTCGAGAGGGGGGGAAATATTAACAATCAGGGGTGGTAGAAGAGTGAGGAAAAGAAAAAGAATGGTTTGGGATGTGGAGAGGGAATAAAAAGGTAAAGATTATTATTATTATTATCATTATTATTATTATCATCATCATCATCAAGGGGTGGTAGAATGAGTAATGGCAATGATAGTGAGGAAAAGAAGAAGAATGGTTGATGGAACTGATTGGGAAATGGAGATGGAATAAAGAGGCAAAGATCATGGGTAAATTGTTATCATTATTATTATTATTATTATTATTATTATTATTATCATCATCATCATCAACAACAGCTGCATTAACATCGGCAACCTCTCTGACACCCCTTGAAATGTATAGACAGGAGCATACAATAAGTAACTAAACCACCAAATATGTATAATGTAATAAAAATGATAAATATATAAATAGAATAAGCCGATTAACACGAACAGCAAGTAAAATAAAAAGAAAATGTAAGAGGAAAAGAAAGAGAAAGAAAACACCAGGACAAAATGAAAAAAAGGCAAGGTAAATTAGGTAAAAGATTAAAATATATGAGAAAAGAGAAAGGAAAGATATAAAGTCATGAAACCGGATATGAAAATTAAAAAGAAAAAGTTACAAGACAAAACCTAAAATGTAAATAACGAAATTGAGGTAAAGAAAAAAAAAAAAACAGGAAGAATAATAAACCGGATAATTGTGAGAAAAATAAAGACGATAACGGAAGAACAAAATAATAAAAATAAACTCTTGAATCAGAAGAAAAAAAAAAACAGACACACATAAACAAAATTAGATAAAAGATAAGGAAAATAAATAAGAAAAGAACAAAACAGGAACGAAAGACAGAAAGAAGGAAAGGAGACAAAACCGAAAGTAAAGAAGAAAGACAAAAAGGGGAAAAAAATAACTAAGATAACACACACACACACACACACACACACACACACACACACACACACACACACACACACACACACACACACACACACACACACACACAAAAGAAACGGACAGATACACTTGAAAATACAAGGAATAATATTAAACCAAGATAGAAACTGAACTGAACTGTAAAATGCTTTCTTTACAAGAGCAAAATGAATCTTCTCTCCTTTTATGCACGAATGAATGAACGAGTGAGTCAGTGAGGAAGGGAGGGAGGGAAGACAGGGAGGGATAGTAGAAAAATTGTGAGTGAGTGAGTGAGTGAGTAAGTAAGTGAGTGAATATATGTGTGTGAGTGAGTGAGTGAGTGTAAGAATTATATCACGTGAGTAAATAAACGTGACTATAGACAAAATGTGTGACAAAAAAGAGTTGATGAATACTACAAGTGTGAGAAAGATTAAGTTAGCGTGACTGTATGAGTGTGAGTGTACGTATGAGTGACTGTATAATACTGATATCATAGTAAAACAGATCAAACAAGATAGAATAATAATAATAAAAAAAAAAAAACACTAGAAATATCAACAATGTACTTCAACTTTTGCAATTCACTTCATACTTAACCCCTTCAGTATTGGGACACATTCACCTTGATATTTGTGTACGATTAGACCATTTTATTGACATTAGGAAGGTTCTATGGAGGTCACAAGATTAACCCCTTCAGTACCATGACGCGTTTTCACATTCATTCTGCTTATTATTTTGTGATTTTATATAGCTTCAGAAATTTATGTGAGAGGATTAAAATAGCGAAGACTGTGGCCATTAATCTTCTGACCTCCATAAACCCTTCCTAATGTCAATAAAATGGTTTAATCGTACTCAAAACTCAAGATAAAAATGCGTTCCAGTAGTGAAGGGGTTAATGGCCACAGCCTTCAC
Source organism: Portunus trituberculatus (assembly GCF_017591435.1). Lineage (NCBI taxonomy): Eukaryota > Metazoa > Arthropoda > Malacostraca > Decapoda > Portunidae > Portunus > Portunus trituberculatus. The sequence goes on along the minus strand of NC_059295.1, from coordinate 17,013,586 downwards.
TATTCTAATCCCCCACAAAAGTTTCTGAAGTTGTGTAATATCACCAAATATCAAACAGAATGAGTGAATATGGAAACGCGTCATGCTACTAAAGAGGTTAAGTTTCTGTTCCTGGATCTTAAGGCTTACCAAAACGTACCAAAACACCGAAACATTTTAATCTACCGTAAAATTTTGTCCTCAGTAAAGTAACATTGAGCGAGTGAGTGAGGATGGGTGAGCGAGCAGGAGTGAGCGAGTGGGAGAGTGATTCAGGACGTGGCAGAGAGTGATTCAAGACGTGGGAGTGAGTGAGTGAGTGAACGAGTGTGCAGAGTGACACGTCCAACAGGAGGTGGACAGGACAAGGAGACGAGTACGTAGGAGGCAGGACTTCCCAAATTGTGGACTGACCGGAGGAGGAGGAGGAGGAAGTGATGGAGTAAGATAAATGTGAGCAGTAGTGCGTAAAGGAAAAAAAAATAACAAAACGAAGAAGGAGGAGGAGGAGGAGGAGGAGGAGGAGGAGGAGGAGGAGGAGGAGGAGGAGGAGGAGGAGGAAGTGATGGGGTGAGAGAAATGCGAGAAACAGTAGTGGGCATGAAAAAAAAAAAAAATTTATAGCAAAATAAGGAAGAAAGAAAGAGAGGAAGAGAAGGAGGAGGCAGAAGTAAAACAAGAACAAGAAGTACAAGAAGAAGAACACGAAGAAGAAGAAGAGGAGGAGGAGGAGGAGGAGGAATCTTGATTTTCAGAAGCCTGCAAACGGAAATTACACAGCTGGGGTACACATACCAAGGCCAGAAGCACACACACACACACACACACACACACACACACACACACACACACACACACACACACACACACACACACACACACACACACACAAAAAAAAGAAAAAAAAGGAAAATTTACAGTACGCTTATAACCACGAAAAAGTATCATTGCAGGCAAAGAAGAAGAAGAAGAAGAAGAAGAAGAAGAAGAAGAAGAAGAAGAAGAAGAAGAAGAAGAAGAAGATGAAGATGAAGAAGAAGAAGACACATTACACGAATACCCCATTAATAAAAAAAAAAAGAACTAAAAGAAATGAAAGATGGATTTTTATTTTCTTAGAACCAGAGAGAAGACACGCCGAAAGTAACGGTGTAGCCATGTCACCAGTAGGCCTATACAAATACAAGCCTATTAGTTAATCTGGCGCGACGTGTCCTACTCTCATTAGAAGAAGAAGAGGTAGATAAAGACGTCGAAGAAAAAAGAAGAGAAAAGATAAGAAAGCAGAGATCGAGAGAGGGAAAAATGAGTTAACCCTGTACACTCTCTCTCTCTCTCTAGTAGGCCTATACAAATACACGCCTATTAGTTAATCAGGCGTGACGTGTCCTACTCTCATTAGAAGAAGAAGAGAAAGATAAAACAATGAAGAAAAAAGAAAAGATAAAATAAGAAAGCAGGAAAGAGAGGGATGAATTTAATGTTGTACTCTCTCTCTCTCTCTCTCTCTCTCTCTACAACCTGAGCTATTTCAAAAAGGGGTAGCATCACAACACCTCCATAGCTTGACTGTATTTCCTCCTTCCTATGACTTGCCCTGCTTTAGCTAAGAGTGAGGTTCCAAGATTCTTCTCATAACTTCGTATAATCTTTTTGACTGTACTCTAGAACCTTAAATTGAGTTGTTGTTGTTGTTGTTTTGAGCCATTTATTTCTATTGTTGCCCTTTGCCAGAGCCCCTCTTAACCTCTTCAGTACTGGGACGCATTTTTATGTTGAGTTTTGAGTATGATTAAATTAAGGGGTTAATATGGAGGTCGAAAGATTAATGGCCAGTCTTCATTATCTCAATCCCCACATAAGTTTCTGAAGCTGTATAAAGTCGCCAAATAGTAACCAGAATAAATATGAAAGCGTGTCATGTTACTGAAGAGGTTAAGTAGAAAATTAATAAACAAAATCAATATAAACCGATAAATATTTTGAAGGTTTTCAGTTTGTAATCGGGTTTTTTTTCTCTCTCTATCTCTTTTTGCCAGCGAGACATTTTTTCCATCTCCAATTTCCTGCCTTTGTTCACTCACCTTACGCAAAAAGAGAGAGAGAGAGAGAGAGAGAGAGAGAGAGAGAGAGAGAGAGAGAGAGAGAGAGAGAGAGAGAGAGAGAGAGAGAGAGAGAGAGAGAGAGAGAGAGAGAGAGAGAGAGAGAGAGAGAGAGAGAAACAGGTAAACATTTTTAAGCTTTTCAATCTATAATTATCAGTATTGTTTTTCTTTTCATTTGCTAAGGGTCATTTTTCCATCTCCAATTTCCGTGCCCTTGTTCTATCACCTTACCCAACTAAAAGATAACAAAAATAATAAATAAATAAAAATAAATAAATAGGAAATCACAAACGGTTTTACAAATAAGCTAATCAACTCATGAAACTCGACATGTCCCTCTTCGACCAGGAATTGACGAGAGGGAAGATAACGAGACGAAAAAAAAAAAAAAATGTTACAAGAAAGCTGGAGAGAACACCGGAACTAATGGTGTCGAGCGTATCTCTCATAGCTTTACAAATATGCCTGTTAAACTAATCCTGTCCTATCCTTTCCTATCCTGGAGTCCCTCTGTTTGGTCCCCTCCGCCTGACTAATACGCCCGTCACTCTCCGCCTATTCACGCCCATATCTACACGCGTGATGGATGTCCACTATGTATCCTCTTGAAAATCTTCCTCTTTGGTCCTCTTCCATCTGACCTCCACCCATTTCCCATCACCCCACATTCTCACACAACCCACGGTACACTGCCCCTGCACCCTCGCCCACACTTCTCGCGTCCTCCAAAGTCTTCTCCACCTCCTCCGTTGTCTCCACCGCCTCCATCTCTCCACTCAACACCCGAATCATGACTTGCAGAAGGGAATGCCCGCTGGAGAGTGTCTGAGGAGGTGGAGGAGGTGGAGGAGTGGTCTGCTAAGTGGTTGGTTCTGCAGGGTTTCTTCAAGGCAGTTTGTTAGGATTTCACTGCAAGGTAAATGGGAACCTAAGCTTTCTCTATCGACTTAGACACGCTCCATGCTTCCTGAATCAAAATGACCTCGCCAATGCAACGTCAACACGAGAATTACATCTTTACATACAATCGGAACTAACACTGATATAACTAGGGTGACTATACCAAGGAACCAATAAACCAAATTAAACTAAACTATGGAAGCCCCACGTGACATGAAGGGGTGCTCACTATTTGTACTTAATGCCTTCAATACTCGGGCACATTTTTCACCTTAAGATTTGTGTACAATTAGACCATTTTATTGACATTAGAAAGGGTCTATGGAGGTCAGATGATTAATCCCTTCATTACTGGGAAACATTTATTACCTTGAGATTTGTGTTTTTTTTTTATTGACATTAGAAAGGGTCTATATATGTCAGAAGATTAATGACCACAGTCTTCACTATTTTAATCCCCCCATATAAGTTTCTGAAGCTGTATAAAATCACCAAAAAGTAACCAGGATGAATATGGAAACGCGACATGATATTTGAAGGGGTTAATGGCCTACTGAGTCTTCACTAATCTAATCCCTCATATAAGTTTCTGAAGTTGTTTGAAATCACCAGAATGAATAAGGAAACACGTCATGGTTCATAATCATTCCAACATATTTCATTAGTTTACGCAATGAAGGCAGAACACATTTTAGTGACTATTGGTTTGTTAAATTAGAGTGAAAAAGAATGCTAAGTTTTTATCTAGGAATTGTTTAAAAAAAGACGAACTTCCTTCCCTTCCTCCAAAAAAAGTACATGAATAAACTTATTTTTTTCACATGATGTGGTGATAAACTGAACGAAAAGAAAAAAATAATAAAAGGACTCTCTCTCTCTCTCTCTCTCTCTCAGCGTGGGTTCCCTATACATGATCTAATCTGCTCCCTGTTTGGTTTAATGAAGGCATACAAGCAAACAGAAAGATAAAAACATCCTGTACATTTCCATTAGCTCTCTCTCTCTCTCTCTCTCTCTAGAGGGCACCTTCAAATCCACTGAGGGACGAATAGAGGGAGGAACGGAAGAAGGGAATAAAAAAAATAAGGAAAGAAACAAGGAAGGAAGGAAGAAAAAAAAGAGATGGTCAAGACTGTAGAGAGAGGGAAAAAAAGATGTTCTCTCTCTCTCTCTCTCTCTCTCTCTCTCTCTCTCTCCCACACACACATTTGAAGAACCTGTCATGTATATGGCTGTGTGAAAAATCGTGTGTGTGTGTGTGTGTGTGTGTGTGTGTGTGTGTGTGTGTGTGTGTGTGTGTGTGTGTGTGTGTGTGTAGAGAATTAAGGCCATGTAGGGGTGAAGGAATGACTTTTTGGAACTTATGTAGGGAAGACTTATGGAGGAGGAGGAGGAGGAGGAGGAGGAGGAGGAGGAGGAGGAGGAGGAGGAGGAGGAAGAAAAGAAGAAGAGGTACGGCAGGAGAAGCAAGAGGAACAATATAAATGAGTAAATAAAAAGAGCAAAAAAAAAAAAAAAAAAAGAATAAATAAAATAAAGATGATAAAAGGAGAGTATTGAGTTTTGGGAACGAAAAAAGAGAGAGAGAGAGAGAGAGAGAGAGAGAGAGAGAGAGAGAGAGAGAGAGAGAGAGAGAGAGAGAGAGAGAGAGAGAGAGAGAGAGACTACTGTAGGTGGACACTGGGTATGACACTAACATACTAAGGAAGACAACAGCATCTATTCTGTAACCTTAAGAGGTAGTGGTGGTGGCAGTGGTGGTGGTGGTGGTGGTGGTGGTGGTGGTGGTGGTGGTGGTGGTGGTGGTGGTGGTGGCGGTGGTGGTGAGGGCGGAAGACGGTGGGCTGAAGGTGCTGGGTCACTGCACGCCCACACACACACACACACACACACACACACACACACACACGATGCAGCCCTGTGTTTAAAAGTATATTTCTCAGTGTATATACGTGAAGGAGTAAACAGCACTCTCTCTCTCTCTCTCTCTCTCTCTGTCTCTTTGCGTTGCTAAAAGCCGAATGTTTAAAGATGCACATTAATTTTGATATTATCTATACGAACCCTTAACTGGTGTGTTACAGAGAGAGAGAGAGAGAGAGAGAGAGAGAGAGAGAGAGAGAGAGAGAGAGAGAGAGAGAGAGAGAGAGAGAGAGAGAGAGAGAGAGAGAGAGAGAGAGAGAGAGAGAGAGAGAGAGAGAGAGAGAGAGAGAGAGAGAGAGAGAGAGAGAGAGAGAGAGAGAACGAATGAAGAGTGCTAGAAAAAAAAATAACAGAAATGTAGAAGAATAAAACCTAACACACACACACACACACACACGGCAGGACAATCAACAATGGAAGTGCCATAATACATACCAATCAGTTCAACATTCCTTAAAAGTCACCGTGTGTGTGTGTGTGTGTGTGTGTGTGTGTGTGTGTGTGTGTGTGTGTGTGTGTGTGTGTGTGTGTGTGTGTGTGTGTGTGTGTGTGTGTGTGTGTGTGTGTGTGTGTGTGTGTCCACTACGCAACCCCTCACCTCTCCTCACTTGAAGGTACCGTTATCAAGTCACCAAGATTAGAAGTAATAATTGATGTAGTGGACATGGTGGTGGTGGTGGTGGTGGTGGTGGTGGTGGTGGTTGTGGAGGAGGAGGAGGAGGAGGAGGAGGAGGAGGAGGAGGAGGAGGAGGAGGAGGAGGAGGAGGAGGAGGAGGAGGAGGTGGTGGTGGTGGTGGAGGTGGAGGTGGAGGTGGAAAAGGGGGAGGAGGAGGTGGTGGTGGAGGTGGTGGAGGTGGAAGTGGAGGTGGTGGTGGAGATGGATGTGGTGGTGGTGATGGTCGTGATAATGAAGCTTTTTTTCCTCCACTCGGGATGCAAGGTTATTTTTTCCTCCACTACGTCTCATACTTCACAAATGATTACAATTCGACCTGTGATTCAGCTCCAATAGATTACTAATGATGATGATGATGACAATGATGATGGTGATAATGTTAACAAAAAACAACATTACTATTAATATTACTATTACTACTACTACTAATACTACTACTACTACTATTAATATAATAATAATAATAATTAACAATAACACTACTACTACTACTACTACTACTACTACTACTACTACTAATGACAATAATAATAATAATAATAATAATAATAATAATAATAATGATAACAATGATATAATAAAAAATATGAATAGTAGTAGTAGTAGTAGTAGTAGTAGTAGTAGTAGTAGTTGTTGTTGTTGTTGTTGTTGTTGTTGTTGTTGTTGTTGTTGAAGATGTAGTAGAGCAAGTCACGCATATCCTGTGTATATTGTCTGATCTGTCAAACCATAAAATTGAAAAAAAAAAAAAAAAAAAAAATTGAGTGAATGAATTTTGAGATGGGTCCAGAAAGCCGTTCACATCTACCTGCAAAATAATGAAGAGCTAAGAGTAACACACACTATGACCCTTTAACCATTTGACTGCTAACGACACGAGAACCCTTCAACAATTTCCATAGGTGGGAAATCTCAAACAACACTGGAAAGTTTTACTAATTCCTTCGATCACCAAATTTCCTTTCATTTTAGTGGTGACCTTCAAACTTCATACTTATAATACTAGTTAGCCAAGACCATTGCATCGCGGTGAGAAGCCACACCAGTTAAGATGTTGAAGAATACTACGTGAAAGTGCATTCGTCTGCCAAACACTACACAGTAAGAATTTGTCACTGAACATTATAGTAACTTTTAGACATCAAGGAGTGTAGAAAAGTTCAGCTGATGAAAAATAAGTAGACCAGATAGATAAATACTTAAATACAACTTGGTTTAGTCAATTAAGAAGTATCAAGGAAACTACAGCACTGATTGATTGCAGGAGTTACACTGATAGCAATGGTACGGGCAAAACCGGATCAATTTTATCTGAATTAATAGAGTTTAGAACACAACACTCAACAACTGACTAGGATCGCTAAGAGGTGAATGATCGGAGAGTAGAAAAAACAAGAAAAAAAAAAAAGTAATATGATAGAGGAGTTCCAAGTGCTACCGATGTGTGGTAGTAGTAGTAGTAGTAGTAGTAGTAGTAGTAGTAGTAGTAGTAGTAGTAGTAGTAGTAGTAGCAGTAATTGTGGTGGTGGTGGTGGTAGTGGTGGTGGCGGTTCCAGGGGCGGGTAAGCAGTGAAGGTGTTTGGCAAGACTAATAATGCAAGGCAAGATTAATGACCGAGGAGGAGCACATCAGATTGGTCACCTACGCACATCCCACTGCCTCTCACACACCTCCCAGTCACCTCTCCCTTCCTCCCTCCCCACACATTGCCTCCCACACACCTCTCCCTTCCATACTCCCCCATTTCTTCACATCATCACACTTCTGTCCTCTTTAAAACTATATAATCTTTTTTTTTCCTTCCTTAGTACTTTAACTCACTCAACCTCAAAAACAATGTAAAAAAACGAAGATGCTTAAATAATACCAAGAAATTAAATGAAAATGTCCATATCGAGACATTTACACCAGAGGGAGCTTTTGCCGCAATGGTGGTGTTATGGTGGTGCACAATACGTCTTTCGGCTTTTTGTTTATTAATTTAAGATCGCCAGAGCTGTTCAATCTTCTTCCACGTGCTTGGTCTTCTGTATCTTCTTCACTCACACTCATTACAAGCTTGCCTTCTTTCATTCCTTAGTTATATCTATTACAAATATAGCTTTTTTTTTTTTTATCCTTTCTGAGACACAACCGTTAAAATTGTGCCTTCTCATTTTTTTTATTGGTTTGTTTTTTGTTCCTATTCCGCTCCTACTCCTCCTTCTCCTACTCTTTTTCCTCCTTCTCAACTTTCATTCCTTTTTTTCTTTTTTTTTTCTCCTTTTCAGTCACGCACGTTTACTTTCCCTTCTCTCTCAGACACACTCGTGAAATTTATACCTTCTTTTACTCCTTCCTCAGTCACCCACTTTATAAACATTCCTCTCTCACTCACTCTTCATTCACACTCTTTACAGCATACACTCTTTCATTCCTTCCTAAGTCACGCCCATTACAAGCATATCTCCTTCCAATACACTAATACATACTCCTTTCATGATAGAGGTGGAATCAGGACAGAAAAAACTCATCCCACGTTTATCTATATGAGTCTATATGATTTTAGTGCACGTAAAGGCTTCCCTCAATGGCCAACTTGGATTAATCTTTTCCCCATCAGACTTTTTTTCTTTCTATAATCACCTGGACAGTTAGTAAAAGACAAAAACTAATCTCTCTCTCTCTCTCTCTCTCTCTCTCTCTCTCTCGTGTCCGTGTAAGCATTTTTTTTTACAATGGTCTGTCTGAATGGCAACAACGGACAGCCCTATCAGTAAAAGGGTCGACAGGCTGAACACCACGCCGCGCTGCTCGACCCACAACTAAGGCCACACAATGTCACCGCCATGTGTGTGCAGCAACGGTCAAGATACACCAGGGAAGACAGAGAAGATTATAAGGAAAGCTGCAAAGAGTCACAAGGCCTACACATGACAGTCTCTACCCTCACCCATAAAGTATGTCTAACCTTTTTAAAGCTCCCTTATGACTCGCCCCTAACAACCTGATTACTGAGTCCATTACATTCATCTGTCAATCTATTTTTGGATATCAGTTCCTTTCTACATCCTTTTTAAATTTGGCCTCTTCCAGCTTTAATCCATATTTCTTGTTCTACTCTGATTAATGATCAGGAATATTATGCTTACGTGACCCACACACACACACACACACACACACACACACACACACAAGATATTTATCCCCTAACTCTCTTGGACTTGCATGAGGACTAATAATTAAGTGGGCCTTTCTTTTTCTTTCTTTCTTTTTCTTTTTTCTTTTTACTATTTATGTTGCCCTTCGCCAGATTTCCTCTCTACATAAACACACACACACACACACACACGATGGGCGGCGGCGACGGTGGTGGTGGGTGGTGGTGGTTAGTGGTGGTGGTGGTGGTGGTGCCTAGGGACCGCTAATGCCACCATAACAATGCAGGATGGGCCTCGTGGAATGCTTATGGTCTGGGAGAAGGCAAGGTGCGGTGAGGCCAGATAAGAGCTGAATGAAGGCTAAATGAGCTTACGTAAGGAATTCTTCTCTTCATGTACTGACTTTCTTTTCCAACGTACCTCTCTCTATCAGTTCTATTACGTAGGTGATAAGAACTAAGCTTAGAGAGAAAGAAAAGAGAAAAAGAAAAAAGAAAGAACATATATTAAAGAAAAACAGGCGAATTGAGGCTAGTGAAATAAAACTAAACACTAACAAAAAGTATTCAAAGGAGAAAACCAGGTGAAGAAGAGGTAAATTGAAGACACACACTTATGCTGAGTTAAGACAAAGCAGCACAGGTGTGAAGTGAAGAAAAGCTGAAGTGAAGGAAGAAAAGAGTACGTGGAGCAAAGAAAAGAGCTGAGGGACTAGAAAAAAAACCTCTCTCTCTCTCTCTCTCTCTCTCTCTCTCTCTCTCTCTCTCTCTCTCTCTCTCTCTCTCTCTCTCTCTCTCTCGCAAACGTCACGGAATAAAAGCAATCGATAAATCAAACACATATGTCTTTAACCTCCTACACACACGCTGTATTAACTTATCTGCCTACCTATCCTGCCTACCTGCCTGCCTGTCCTGTCCTGACCATCCCCTGCCCGTCAATTATCACAGAACCGTACTAGGCGTATATTTCTGGACCTCCTATTGTAGATACGAACATTACCACGCAAATCCATGCAAATCAAGACATCTTCAGCCTTAATCTTCTCTGTCATAATGGTGAGTCTGAGGTTTGGTGATGGTACCGAGATAAACCATTGTTGTCATTAGTTGTGCTCTGGGTTTGACTCACTGCGTTGTGGAACTCATAAATTAAGTGTATTTGGATTGTGGTGAGTGGGTTGCGTATTTTAATGTGTCTGTCTTTCTGTCTCTGTCTGTCTGTCTTGTTAAGTTTAATGCGGGAGATGTTTACACGATTTTAGGAACTTGTGATACGAAAAATGATTTATTGTACGGATTTTTATTAGAATTACCAGTGACTTCTTAATCTTAGTGTGCCTTTCCGGGTTGTCAAGTCTGGCGAGGTGAAGGTTTAGAAGTAGATTTCAGGAGATGAAGAAAAAAAAAAAAAGACAATTACTATGAGGATATTCGCTAAGATGTGTGTATTAGGAAAGTCTCTGATGTTTTCTTATACAAATGTGCCTTCCTGTCTTGTTAAGCTCAGTGTGGTGGAAATCTAAACGTTGATTTCAGTAATGAGTGATGACAAGGAGAATTATCATGAGAATATTCCCTAAAATTTGTGCATTATTAAGATTATAAATGACTTCTGATCTCATTGTGTTTTTATGCTTCGTCAAGTTTAATTCGGTACGAGCTTACATGTTGATTTCATGAATTAGTGACAAACGGAAAATTATAACACTTTTCACACTTTTCTATTAAGACTTATTAGTATTAGGAAAGTAATTCGTTGCTTTCTACCTCAATATACTGATCCGTCTTGAAAAGTTTGATGGAGTGAGACAGGAGAGGCGAGGAACAAGAGAGAACCAAGAGATGCAGAGACGAGATGATAAAGACTGTGTTAGAGAGGCGCATGTTGATCCCTTCAATAATGAGACGCATTTTTTTACCTTGCTGTTTTGGGTATGACTAGACGATTTTATTTGCATTAGGAAAGGTCTGGAGGTCAAAAGAATGATGGCCAGTCTTTACTATTCTAATCTGTACAAAATCGCCAAATAGTAACCACAATGAATATGAAAACGCGTCCTGGTACTGAAGAGATTAAATATAGTCCAGGGGTTGGAATTACAGCTTCAAACGACTCCAGTATATTATGGGAATCTTGCTGTACAGAGCGCGTGACATCCCACCACGGAGGTTGGCTAGTGACTGACGAACAGAAAGTGGGAGAGACACCAACAAAGCTCCTGGTAGAAACGACAGGCGACAAACGTAACAAATGGATAAAATAAATGATAAAATAATAAAGAAAGTGAGCTTATACACATGGACACTACGACAAGACTCCTTCCCGGATGAACACGACGAGACGGAACAACAAAACTGGAGGGACAAAAGGATGATTAGAGTTAGTTAAGGCAGCGACAAGCTACCAGTGAAGGCCAGATAAGCTTAAGTAAAGAGAGTGAGCGAGTATGTCGAAGAAAAACATAAGATAAGGACTCAAGTTTCATGATAGGAGGAAGAAGTGAGGTAAAGAAAACGAGATCAAGGTAGAACGGTTCACTTAGAAAGGATGTAAGACTGACAAATGAATGCTGATGTTGATAATGGTGGTGGTGGTGGTAGTGGTAGTGGTGGTGGTGGTGGTCCTTTGTAGAAAATTATAATGGTGATGCCTTTGTTTGTGTGTTTATAAAGGTAGTTTTTACTTTTGATGGTCAGCGAATGAAGAGATAAGGGAATAAACAAATGCGTAATAAGAGAAGGAAAGATAGAAGTGAAGGAAGAAGTTAGGAAAGTAAGATTTGTGGAGGCGCCACCAACAAAAACAACAACAACATCGATGAGTCATGTTTTTTTTTTTCTTCGATGACCAAAAAAAAAAAAAAAGTGAGGACGTAACAGAAGCAGGTCTCCCTTTTTTGGCTCTGGTCAATGCTCTCTCGCTCTCTCTCTCTCTCTCTGGCAAAGTGACATTTTCTCTTATTTTGGTGGTAGCGATAATGATGAGTGGTGATGAGGAGTAGCGGCGGCGGCGGTGAAGGTGGTGGTGGTAGTTGTGGTGGTGGTGGTGGTGGTGGTGGTGGTGGTGGTGGCAAGATAGTAATACACCATAATGACAAGTAAACACTGATTGAGATGGCATAGGAATGTAACTGTACTGTATTGATCACAGGTAAACACACGCATTAATTCACCTTGTATGGTTCACGCGGGTATCTTTCTTTATCCCTTCAGTACTGAGACGCATTTTCATCTTGAGGTTTGGATGTGAATAGACGAATTTATTTACAGAAGTTTCATGTCCAAAATCTTTACTATTCTAATCCCAACATATGTTTCTGAAGCTGTATAAAATCGCCAAATCCGAGGGGTCTCCAAGCGCACGGGTTCGAATCCTGTCCACGGTCTGAGTGCAGGTTGGGCTTCCTCACTCAGGGCAACGGTTTCCTAGCCCATAAATTTCCGTGAAAAGTCCACATGGTATATAAAAAAAAAAAATAGTAGCCAGAATGAATTTGAAAACGCGTCCTGGTACTTACTGAAGATATTTAGGTTAAGGCGCTGTAACTTATCACAAACATCCTCGTTAGCACCAACATGTCTGCTAATGATATATAAGTAAGTATAATTTCGGTGGATAAATACCTTTTTTTTTATATATATGCGTCACGAAGACAGGCCAGGAGGAAACAAAAATGGATGAGAATACAGGTAAATGAATAAAAGGGTATGTATATGAATAAATGAATAAATAAACCAAAGAATCAGGAATAGTGTAATCCAAAGAACGCTAGTCCATTCAGCTGTTTTCACTTATTAATTTTATTCATTACATGTTTTAATTATCTATCACTATACCTCGACCTAAAGATTATCTATTAGCCTTGCATTTTTCTGTTTGTCTCCCTGTTTCTATCTATCTACCTGTTATGTCTTTAATTACCAATCACTGTACACCTCTTGGTCTAAAAAGTTTAAAACATCTATAAACAACTATTTTTTCTATTTCTCAGCTTGTTTATTTCATCTGTCAACCTGCTTTGCCTTTCATTACCCATCACTGTAAGTTATGGTTAACTCTCCTGTCTTTTAGGGAACTAGCAACAGTGGGCCTTTTTCTTTCCATATTTTTTGTTGCCCTTGGCCAGCTGTCCCTCCAGCATAAAAAAAAAAAAAAAAAAAAAAAATTCTTGGTCTAAAAATATTTATAAACATATCTATTTTTCTATTTGTTAACCTATTTCTATCTATCATTCTATTTACCTTTATAATCTATCCGTATACCTACTTATCAACCCACCTTCCCAATTCCTTTACGCTCCCAAGCACGTCCCAGGAGACAGACAACATGAGAGTTAGTAAGCAGTTGGTGGGAGGCGGCGAATAAGAGAATTCCTTTATATAGTCATTCATACACACATCCACAAACCCTCCCATCTATTACGTACCTATCCTGCCCACCCACTGCACCACATTCCCTCCCGTCTCTTTGTCTCGGCACTCTTCCCCTTGTTACTGCCGCTATTTGCTTGTCTATTGGTATTCACAGGTTTAGCTATACGTGTGTGTGTGTGTGTGTGTGTGTGTGTGTGTGTGTGTGTGTGTGTGTGTGTGTGTGTGTGTGTGTGTGTGTGTGTGTGTGTGTAATTCACTGTTTGATCTGCTGCAGTCTCTGACGAGACAGCCAGACGTTACCCTACGGAACGAGCTCAGAGTGTGTGTGTGTGTGTGTGTGTGTGTGTGTGTGTGTGTGTGTGTGTGTGTGTGTGTGTGTGTGTAATTCACCTCGGTCGCCTGCTAGTCACCCAGCCAGTCCTCCCCATTACGGAGCGAGCTCACAGCTCATAGACCGATCTTCGGGTAGGACTGAGACATCAACACACTCCACACACCGGGAAAGCGAGGCAACAGCCCCTCGAGTTACATCCTGTACCTATTTACTGCTAGGTGAACACACCCCACACATTAAGAGGCTTGCCCATTTGCCTCGCCGCTTCCTAAGACTCGAACCCGGCCCTCTCGATTGTGAGTCGAGCATGCTGACCACTACACTACATGTGTGTGTGTGTGTGTGTGTGTGTGTGTGTGTGTGTGTGTGTGTCTTCCTTGCATCTGTCTTTTTTTATTTGTTTGTTTATTTATGAGAATTTTGAATTTATTGAGAGAGAGAGAGAGAGAGAGAGAGAGAGAGAGAGAGAGAGAGAGAGAGAGAGAGAGAGAGAGAGAGAGAGAGAATAAATATGACCAAATATACACCTTTCCTTATTACTTTTTATAACCTTCCGCAGATTAAAGGGCAGGTTAGGGAGGAGGAGGAGGAGGAGGAGGAGGAGGTTTTCATATTTCCCACTATAAACGATCCACTACTTGAAATTCTGGGGTATAGAAACACAAGAGAAACAAACGAAGAACAAACACGCATACCAGTACCACCACCACCACCACCTCCAAGAAAAAAGAAACAAGAAAATGGCGATATTCAATTAAAGGCAGGTATTTCCGACCCAGACACACACACACACACACACACACACACACACACACACACACACACACACACACACACACACACACACTTCCCCATATAAAAAAAAACATCCAAATGCAAGTAAAAATAATTAAACAAAAATTTCAAACTTGTAAAGGAAAAAAAAGAAAAAAGAAAGAAAACTACATACGCTCAGCACTTCACAGGACCAGCGACCGTGTGTGTGTGTGTGTGTGTGTGTGTGTGTGTGTGTGTGTGTGTGTGTGTGTGTGTGTGTGTGTGTGTGTGTGTGTGTGTGTGTTTTTTCACCACGGTCACCTGCTGGTCACCCAGCCAGTCTTCCCCATTACGGAGCGAGCTCAGAGCTCATAGACCGATCTTCGGGTAGGACTGAGACCACAACACACTCCACACACCGGGAAAGCGAGGCCACAACCCCTCGAGTTACATCCTGTACCTATTTACTGCTAGGTGAACACATCCCACACATTAAGAGGCTTGCCCATTTGCCTCGCCGCTTCCTGGGATTGAAAACCGGGCCCTCTCGATTGAGTCGAGTGTACTAACCACTACACTACGCGGTGTGTGTGTGTGTGTGTGTGTGTGTGTGTGTGTGTGTGTGTGTGTGTGTGTTTCAACGTTTGATCTGCTGCAGTCTCTGACGAGACAGCCAGACGTTACCCTACGGAACGAGCTCAGAGCTCATTATTTCCGATCTTCGTGTGTGTGTGTGTGTGTGTGTGTGTGTGTGTGTGTGTGTGTGTGTGTGTGTGTGTGTTCAATGTGATATATGCCATGTCTTGACAATGAAGTAGGACATACAAACCATCTCTCTCTCTCTCTCTCTCTGAACCTGATCCTCGCTTTACCACTTTTTACGAGATCTATGAAGAGTCATCTGTCAAATGTACCCTTAAATGTGCCCCTTTTGTGTGTGTGTGTGTGTGTGTGTGTGTGTGTGTGTGTGTGTGTGTGTGTGTGTGTGTGTGTGTGTGTGTGTGTGTGTGTGTGTGTGTGTGTGTGTGTGTGTGTGTGTGTGTGTGTGTAAAGGCTTAGACGAAAATTCTGCATTATTCACAGCGCCGGTAATAAACGACAAAAAACTACTACTACTACTACTACTACTACTACTAATAATAATAATAATAATGACAACGGCAGCAACACGATAAATAACAATAATGGCAAAGAAAGGAAATAATAATAATTTTCAGCATTTTACGCCCCTTCAAACACACACACACACACACACACACACACACACACACACACACACACACACACTGAAACAATAGGGAGCCACCTATACAATGCGATTGGTAGCTTTTACACAGACTAATACAATGCTCCTCCTCCTCCTCCTCCTCCTCCTCCTCACAGACATTCCTCTCTCTTCTTGCCCTTTCTTCCTTTTTTTTTTTTTCTTTAGTAAGTCTGTTCCTTAAATCTATTGTTTCTCTACTTCACTCATTCATTACTACTTTACATATTACTTCCTTCTTACATATATTTCTTTTAATTTCTATTATTTATATCTCTCTCTCTCTCTCTCTCTCTCTCTCTCTCTCTCTCTCTCTCTAATGGAAATCCACTTTACATTATTACCATTCTACCTCAATGCATTCCTTCCCCATCACATTCCTGCTCTCCTCCCTCCCTCCTTCTCTCTCTCTTCCTCTCCTCTTACCTTCCATCAACAAGTCACTCCTACACACACACACACACACACACACACACACACACACACACACACACACACACACACACACTGGGTTCGTTCGTCTATGTATCTTCCTGTTAGTTTATTTGACACAAGCTGACACAAATTGGACAGGAGACAAGGAAGTTCATCTTATGCAATTTGAATAGAGTGAATCTTATATGCGAGGAGACGAACGCATTAAATCAGGGTAGTATACAAAGAGGCAGTAAAAATGTCCTCCAGTAACGCTTCCTAATACCTGGGAAGTGATATGTATGTGATCGTGGGGATGAGGTAGTGACGAGAAAGTTTCAGGAAGAGTTTAGAAGTGTATTGAAGGAGGGTGAGATAAGGTTCAGAAAAAAATAAATGTAAAAATGTATTCCAGTAACGCTTCCTAATACCTGGGAAGTGATATGTGTGATCATGGGGAGGAGATAGTGACGAGAAAGTTGCAGGAAGAGTTTAGAAGTGTATTGAAGGAGGGTGAGATAAGGTTCAGAAAAAAAAAAAAAAAAATGTAAATAGCAGTCGTCGAACAAAGCTTTCTTAATACCTGTGATTATGAGAGGAGTGGATGAAAAGTTAAAGGGAATATACAGTGACATGAAAGAAGGTAGGAAAAAAAAGTCAAAGTGGAAGAAAGAGATTTACGGAAGCCAGAAAGGAAGATAACATGAAAGAGAAAGAGAGAGACAGAAACATAAGAAAAAAAAGGAAAATAAGGATAAGATATAACGAATTGAAAGGAGGTAAAAAAAAAAAAAAAATCAAATTGGAAGAAAAAAAGATATCTAAGGAAACCAGAAAGGAAGCTAACATGAAAGAGAGAGAGAGAGAGAGAGAGAGAGAGAGAGAGAGAGAGAGAGAGAGAGAGAGAGAGAGAGAGAGAGAGAGAGAGAGAGAGAGAGAGAGAGAGAGAGAGAGAGAGAGAGAGAGAGAGAGAGAGAATTTTAAAGGGGTAGGTTTCTGTTTTTTAAAGGTTATTTTAAAGGGTAATTATTTTCTAAGGGTGACTCTCAAAGGGTATCCAATTTTCAAGGACATTTTGAAGGGGAAGGTTTGGGAGAGGGAGTTAATAATTAATATACAAATTATATTAACAGTAATACTAAAATTTCTGGTCTAAACCCAAGTAAACATTAATTTCAAAGGTTTACAAGGGAACTGGCAACTAAGCGAGCCTTTTTTCTTTCGTCTTATGTTGCCCTTTGCCAGCTTTCAAGGGTAATTTTTAAAGGTATCTATTTTCTAAGGGTGTTTTTCAAAGGGTATTTCAAATCTCAAGCACATTTTGAAGAGAAAGGTACTAAGTGAGCCCTTTTTTTCGTCTTATGTTGCCCTTTGCCAGCTTTCAAGGGTAATTTCAAATGGTATCTATTTTCTAAGGGTGTTTTTCAAAGTGTATCTCAAATCTCAAGCACATTTTGAAGAGAAAGGTTTGTAAGAGAGAGTCACTATAGAAGTTACATGAAAAGTAATACTAAAATTTCAAGTCTAAACACAAGCAAACATTAATTTCAAAGGTTTACAAGGGAACTGGCAACTAAGAGATCCTTTTTTTTTTTTTTGTCTTATGTTGCTCTTGGCCAGCTTTCTCTTCTTAAATAAAAAAAGTCAATAGTTTTCTTTAATTAATTTGAAATACGTACAACAGAGAACAAGTCACTATATGTCCTTTCCTCGTCACTGCCACTGAATGCCAACTTGAATCTCGCTTCGCTATAGTGAAAATGTTATGTGTCACGTAT
>NC_059295.1:16970940-16990940 GCF_017591435.1 Portunus trituberculatus | reverse complement strand
TTGCTTTTTCCTGCCAATACTTATTTTTCTAGTTGTATATCTAATCACTGTGTTGTGTTTGGGATTTGTGAAGTTAATAACCTGAATATCAATGAAATTTGTTCTTTGATGTCATAAAATTGTCATCCACACTAATAATAACTGTTAATCTCTTCACTGTCTCTCCACACAAAACACAATTTCACTATTATGTAAAAGAATTTGGTTTATGGTTCAATGCCACTTATGTTTGTGAAGACATTTGTCAGATGTAGCTAACATTTTCTTAATTTTGTATTCATTTAAGCAGGTTCAGTTCCTTCCAAAGTGCATTTCTACTTTCAGTTTCAAGCATATTTTTTTCTATTTCAAAGCACTATGAATCAATGTGCTGAGCCTAGCCAGTAGTTACCAGAGGAAACTTGCACCACCAAAAAGCACACTGGCCACAGCACAAAACACACCAGCAGCACCTCAACACACACACTGCTCCTCTTGGTGCGTAAGTAACTTTCCAGCATCACACTTACCAGAGCACTTGGCTTTCAATGATACCACAATACCATAAGAAGGCTAAACATCAAGATGACTCAAGAGCAGATATTATCAAGAGCCTCTTCTCCCTCTCCTTGTTCTCCTGTTCCCGGGCCGCGGCCAAACGAGCCAACACTGAGGCAGGTGACCTGTCCACCTGGGAAGCAAAGAAAGTAGAGTGATTTCAGGGAAGGGAAGGAAGTACAGTGGCTTCAGGGATGGGAAGGAGGCATGGTAATTCAAGGGAAGGAAAGCAAGTAGAATGATTTCAGGAAAGAAAAGGAGGCAGGATAATTTCAAGAGAATGAAAAAAGGAGGGAAGGTTAGAGGAAGAGAAAAAAGCAGGTGGTTTCAAGAAGATGAAGATGGTATTGTGATTTCAGGCAAGGGAAGGAAGGAGGAAAGTTATTGGGAAAAGAAAGAAGTAGAGGGATTTCATAACATCCTTCAGTAAGAGAGATATACAACAAATATGTACTAATATCTGGACTGGCTTGGTTTTTGCCTTGAGTCATTCTAATGCAAACTTAGATTATAATTCTAAAAGACATTAGTATTCATCAAGGGGATGACTGAGTGTTTTCAGAGCTTTTTTTGAGCTTAGAAAAATCACCTAAGGTTCTCAAATGTAAAAAAAAATGTCAGTACAAAATAAAAATTCCATTAAGCTTGTCTACCTCTATTTCTTATTACAAGTAGAGGATTGCATATACACTCAACTCTTCTACCCTCTCCATTTCTCCCTCCAGTTAACGTGATACCACAAGGCAGAGTGTATACTCCTTTTGACTCAATATGCATGACCCATCAAAGCTCCCTATCTCAACCATTCTCCTCTCAATCTCCATGACATTATTATTTGTCTACATCAGAGTTTCATGGATTTACTGACAATAAATATGATAATGGAAGGAGCATGGCATGTGAGACCCTGAAATTTCTCACCTTGTTGCTCAGTTCCCCAAGACGTGAGACAGAGGGGGTGTGTCCCTCACCACCATCCCCAGGTAGGCGGTGTCCCCCAGTAGGAGCCTCCAGAAGCAGCTGTGCCCCACCACGCCTCTGGCACACGGCACACACCCCAGCTTGGGCCAGACGCACCACCTCCTCTCGCAGCTGCTGAAGCCGCAAGTGTTCCTGAAGTGAGGTGATAGTGATTAATGAAATGTTGCTGTGATGATGTTGGTAGACAAGTGCCTGCTGTAAATGCAAGTTTGTAAGAGAGACAAGAGAAGACAAAGTAAATAAACACTATACCTTGTCAATTTTATCCTGTTGGGTGTGCAAGGACCGAGTCTGAGCAGCAATCTGGCCAAGCCTTTCCTGCTGCTCCAACCTCAGTGCCTTTATTTCCTCCCTGGCTGTCTCACTGTCTCGCCGAGTCTTGTCCAGCATTGCTGACTCCTTGGCATTTCCTTCTTTCTCTAGATTCACCTGTCAACATACAATGAACAGCATTACTTTTTAGAAGAATATGATGTGTCATAAATTCCAAGGATAGAAGGCAGGAATATTCATCAAATCTATAGATATTGTGAGGAAAGTAAACTGTACCAAAGTATTGGGTAGAGAGAGAAATACATCATCCAATGTTTTTTGAGAATGTTAACTGGAAAGAAATATCTTTGATGACATATAAGACCTGAAGGTGAACATTTATACCAAGTAAACTAATGACAATTGAGAACAGCCTAATGAAGCATTTAATTGTGACTGACTGAGCATCACGTACTTTCATCCTTTCCTCTTCCAGCTGCAGACTCAACTCCTTCAGCCTGGCCTCCTCCTCCTTCAGGCGCTGCTGCTGCAGAGCCACGGCCATCATCTTCTCTCTGAGGCGCCGCTGCTCCTCACTTGCCAAGGAAGCCTCGACATCTCGGCCCAGCATGGTCTACAAGCATGCACAATGAATTATGAGGGAGAGAAGTAGTACACAAACTCAAAATGAGGCAGATTAACTATATTCTCTTTAGATTCAGTTTTCTTATTACCTTTTCCATTCAATTTGTCTCATCTCCACAAAAGATATTATCTCATCCAGTACAGTAAATTTATCAGTAGAGGAAAGCAATAAACAAAGTCAAACTAAAACACGAAGACTATATGTTCTCATTACTCTCAGCTCCCCTACTACCTTTCTCATTCAAATGTCTCACCATCACACAACAAATTACCTAACTCAGTGCAATAACATAAGATTTCACAATCAAAGTTCAACCACTCACCATTTTACTGAGGAGGTCCCAGCAGCACTCAGATGAGGCAATATCTGGTGTCTACTGAGGTCAGCCTGTGCATTTGTCAGCTCCTGCTTCTGCTGAGCCACGGACTGCAGCAGAGTGCGGTGTTCAGAGAGGAGGTTGTCACGCGCCTTAGCCAAGTTCATCCTCTCTGTTTCAGTGCTCAGCTGGAGAGAGAGAGAGAGAGAGAGAGAGAGAGAGAGAGAGAGAGAGAGAGAGAGAGAGAGAGAGAGAGAGAGAGAGAGAGAGAGAGAGAGAGAGAGAGAGAGAGAGAGAGAGAGAGAGAGAGAGAGAGAGAGAGAGAGAGAGAGAGAGAGAGAGAGAGAGAGAGAGAGAGAGAGAGAGAGAGAGAGAGAGAGAGAGAGATCTTCATGTACTCAACTGCAAATTTGTGGCTGCCCTATATATAGCAGCTTTCTTGTGTTTGGGTGAGTGACATTCTAGAAACATGCTTTTGGTACATTTGCAGGAAGATATCTTGAACACTGTAACTGAAGTCTATGCAGAACATATCTCTAAATTATAAATGTGATATAAAGGAAGTAACTCATTGATCAATCATGGTTTTCCGTCACATGCCAGAACCTTATCCCAAACACCTATACCTCAAGACACATTCAGATCTTAACAAGTCAAATAAGTATGATCACTAAGAACACCTAGGTATGTCAAAATATACAAATAAATGGATAAACTTGCATGATAGATATAAAGGGAAAACTGCAAAACCTAACAGAAGACAAAATGTGTATAAAGATGAGCCAAAGATATGCAGCAACTCTTGGTACTGAAAAAAACCAACTACCAAACAAGACATTTGTTCCTTTCTTTTGGCTGACTCTCTGACCTGCAAGGAGATGGGCAATTAAGTGGGCCCTTTTTTTTTTTTTTTCGCCCTTGGCCTGTTTTTCCTCTTACATGAAAAAAAAATAAATAAATAAATAAAAATGACAGCCTTGCATGATAGCTGTGGATGAAGGAAAGCCACACAAACTGATGGGAAGACAAGCTTTGCATCTTCACATCAACACTTACTTGCTAACTGCATGCCTTCCCCCCTCCTGCGGCCTCGCTGCACAAGACTCTCTACTTCTTCTCATCCCTATTCTGTCCATCTTCCTAATGCAAGAGTTAACCAGTATCTTCACTCCTTCATTCCCTACACTGGTAAACTCTGGAACTCTCTACCTGTGTCTGTATTTCCACCTGCCTATGACTTAAACTCTTTCAAAAGAGGAGTGTCAAGACACCTCTTACGTTAACTGGACCCTCCTTTTAGATTTCTTTTGTTTTTTCTCTTTCTACTTTCTTCTTAACAGGGCCTGGCAACCAGCGGGATTTTTTTTTTTCCAACACTTTGTTTGCCCTTGGCCAGTGCCCTTGTAATGTAAAAAAAAAAAAAAACTTACCTGCAGGTGCTTCCTCTCCTCCATCATGGCCTGCCGTTCTGTCTCTACCTTCATCCTCTCCTGAGCCAGCCGCCATCGCTCCTTCTCAACCTGCAGTGACGGAAACACAACTTGCCATTAACATCAAAGGCACCATTTAAAGCTGTTTTTATTCTACCTTATCCCTATGTCAACAAATTCAGGTAAACTAGATACAACAGTGTGTGTGTGTGTGTGTGTGTGTGTGTGTGTGTGTGTGTGTGTGTGTGTGTGTGTGTGTGTGTGTGTGTGTGTGTGTGTGTGTGTGTGTGTGTGTGTGTGTGTGTGTGTGTGTGTGTGTGTGTGTGTGTGTGTGTGTGTGTGTGTCACCTCTGAGCCCTGCTGCAGGAGGGTGTTTTCTAGCCTGTGGATGAGGGTGTTGAGGCGACCACGCTCATTCTCAGCCTCAGCATGGGACGCCGCCAGCTGCCCCTCAAAGTCCTGCAACTGCTTCTCCTTCATCTGTGTGCAACATATTCCAACTCTTCATTATCAGGTCATACATCTCCCCTTCCTCTCCATCTGTGTAACTATTTCATTTATATGTAATACTGTATGTAGTCTCTCTCTCTCTCTCTCTCTCTAAACTAATACATCAAGCATTTTAAAGCTACAATAGGAATTCTGAAAATACTAAGAACAATCAAGAGTGACACCTGCATGTTGAAATATATGTTTAAGGCTCATACTTGTTATTCATTCTTATCATAAAAGTCTCATGAGGAACAAAAGATCTGCTGCTGTTCATTTTATTGTGTTCCTTGGTGTGAGTCTGACAAACCAGGCCATAATAATCAGGGTAGAGTTTAATCAACAAGACTAACCAATCATAACACACAGCACATCCACACCACCTGAGATCCACTAAATGCTTCCCTAAGGTCAACTACTCCACCCACACACACCTTCAGTGCCCTCTGTGTCAGCTCCAGGGCAGAGTCATGTCGAGTGTTGATGGACGCTGTGAGTTCCGTGAGATCAGAGGTGTTGGTCTCCAGCTGCCCCATCACCACTTCCACCTCCCTGTTGTGGTATTGTCATTCTGTCATTCCCATTGTTGAGGCACAGAGAGGTTCCGATGATATGAGCTATTAAGTTTTATCTAAATTGTTCGTATAGTGAATTCTTGCACAAAGAAACACAAACATGGCAAATATGCCTCTTTGTGAGTGTTACTGGTACTCTAGCTCACTTAGCCTCACTGTTAGGACTTGCACCAAAACTTAATGAACATAGTTAGCACTTAATAAGCAAAATAAAACACAACCTATATAAAACATGGTCAGTCACACACACAGAAACACACCAAAGACAGTGAATGAAAGAACATACTGCAACACATCCAAGCACCAATCAGTTGCATAAAGCACTGTACACTGTACTTGTACTGTATTATTGTAAATATGCTTTTAAGAGGAGGAGGATAGAAAACAAATAGTTTAATAATGAGCAGTAAGGCCATAAGAGTGTGAGTCTCAGACACTGAGTGCAGTGGAGCATCATTCTCTTCCAGCACTCACAAACTCATCTTTGTGCATCTGACATCACCATACAGTCTGGATGTGTCAGCAAGAGGATGCATCTTAAAGTTTGCAGTATCACTTGCCCCACATACACATATCAAAATAGGTAGACCTCTTTAAAGTAAGAATTTTACAATATGGGGAAAAATAAAAAGTAAAAATAAAAATAAATAAATAAGAAATACACTGGTGTGTTTGTGTCTGTGTGTATGTTAATAAAGCTACAGTGTCTATAGTCTCCCTCACTTGATGTGTCCTGAGGCAGACACCGCTGCCTTCAGTTCCATATCCTTGAGGTGCGTCACTCTCTCCAAGGCAGATGAGTGCTCCTCCCGCACCCGGTCCAGCATACTGGTGTACAGCTCCCTGGTGCGCTCCACAGCTTGTGACCACTCCTCCTTCACTGCTGCCAGTTGCCCTTGGTAGGATGTGGACAGGCTCTCTTCTCCTCCTTGTAAAAGAAGAAAAAGAAGTAGAAGCTTGTCTGCTTTCAAGCATTGTGGATTTCTGATGGGCAGTAAATGAATCTTGCAATAATGTAAGATTTTACACTACGATGTTATTTCTACATACATAATGCAGGTTTGACATTTAACATCAAAAAGTTACTGTGGTTAATGAATTACTTACCAATTTATCTGTTTACTTGGCTTGTTTTTATGGCTAATATTAGAGTTTTATTAAACCAAAAGACACTTCATGTTTAGAAGTGAGGAATTCCCTGTAGTTTGTGGCAAGATTTCCTTTCCTTATTCATCAACAAAACTGTTATAACTGACAGATTAATAGTCTACTATAACCTGTTATAACTGATAGATTAATAGTCTACTATGTCTTTTCTTGAAACTTTTCTCAATGAATTATGTATAAATTTGGGATCAAAACTTTGCTAATAATGCACTAAGTCCTAAGGCAAGGGAGGAGAGCAAGGATGGCATGAAACAAGAATTGTGCAGAAAAAATGGAGGAATGAATATCAGGCCATCATGGTTACTTCTTGGGGGGAAATTTCTCAGGGAAGTAAAAAGTCATTCATATGTGAAAAGTTCTTAAAAGTATATATGTGATTATAAAATGGAAGCAAAAAAATAAAGCAAGAAATAATTGCAAGAAATTAGTAAGACTTGTAAGGAAAACATAATATGCATACAAAAGAACATAAACAACAGTCTAAAAACTGGGTCACTATACCTGCAGCAATGACAGTTTACTCTGAAAGTCTGAGAGGAGAGAGTCTCGTTCCTCCCTGAGTCTAGCCTCCACTCGCCCCCACACTCCTCGCTCCACCTCCAGCTGTCTCCTGAGGGAATGATTGCAAGGGATTAAGACAAATTTTACCCAGCTAGAGACAAGCAGACTCTTGCTAGACCATTTGATTTCACTATGCTGTTATTTTTGTACACTACAATATACTAACTGTGGATAAGAAAGACAAGGTACAAAATGCTTGTTAATCTGGTAATAAGTAGTGCATTTAGTGTATGTACAGACAGTGCAATGGTACTCACATAAAGACATACTATGTGATATTTTTTTGGACAGTGAAGTCTAGCACTAATATGGGCAAGACAAAAAATGTGTCAAATTTTCAGTTCTGTAAACTTATGTGCATAAAGGCTACTTGTGACTCCCTACATTCCCTGACCATGTCTTATCTAGATCCTACAACTCCACAAGACTGATCTTCTTCATACTTTTCATATCCTATTCTAATGTTGCCGAGTCATCTAAACCAGTGAAGGAGCTGTGGAAAGCCAGTGTTGTGGTGCTCTCTGCTGCTTGGCTCCAGCATGGCAGCACCACAACATCAACAAGTACCTGTGACTTTCCTCCAAGAGAACCACTTCCTGTGCGTGTTGTTTGCGAAGCAGGTCAAGTTCAGCCTTGGCCTTAGCTGCCTCAGTTTCTGCTTCTTTCAAGCTCACCTATTGAAGACCAGACATTCAAACTTGGTTGGTATACTGTTAAAAGTCACTTTAACAAAAGCTAATGATCATAAAAGCTATTAGCTAGTGAGAAATTTTTGTTGAACAGGCTTAAACCAACATTCAAGTATTGTGTAACTCTATTTCTATGTTCCTTATGATATTTTACTTGGATTATTTAAAAATATCTGTGATAAGATGAGAAAAAATGGCATGAAAAAATTAATGTAATTTTAGATTCCATAATAAATCCACATTTTTTCTAATATCATTATTAATAGTAAACAGCATATTGATGAAATTATATTTGGCATGATACAAACTCTTAAGGTGTGACAATACTCTTTACCTCAATGTTTTTCTGTTGCTCAGCATCCATGGAAGTGTTCCCTTGTGGAGCAGCAGGAGGAACCATAGCAAACTGACCCATGGTGGACACAGCCTCCTGGTACCTGAAAAGTTTCCTTCCACTAAGTTCTAAATATACCATCTTCTTTCTATTCACAAATAAATCCTTAAACACTTTTGTTTTTTGTAGTAATTCTTGTACACCTCTTCCAAGAATTTTCTGTTCATAATCTTGCTTCTTACCATCCAAGTCACAGAGGTTCGTTTAAGATGAGTAAAGAGAGAATTCATCAAAATAAGACCAACCTTTTATTAGCAGCCTCTTGTTGTGTCCTCAGGAGTTCAGCCATCATCTGCTGCTGCTGCTGCAGCTGCTGTGCCATCTGTGAGCTGAGCTGTTCCTGCTGTGATCTGACCTGGGCAGCAAGGGCAGCAGCCTGAGCCTCCTGCTGCTGCTGCATCAACAGCATACTTTGTGGACTGTCTGAATAGAAAATAAAAAAAAAACCTTAACAGAAGGAAGAAATACCATGGGTACATATCAACTGCATGTTCACATTCTTCTTCTTTCAATATCATATCATTACACATAAGCAAATGAGAATCTAAAAAAATAAGGAACTTGGGAGAAAACTATAAATATACACTAAGGCTATCAGTCCCACATAGAGGCTTGCCAAAAGAAGACAACCTTTATATACACACTCATTCAAATCACTCTTAGCCTCTCAGCCTACAACAGAGAGAGAAGGTACTCCTGCTCTCTCTTTATAGGGATCAGATACACAGCCTGGAGAGAAAATAAATAGATATAAAAGTAAGAAAGAGTTTAACTACATCAATATAACAGCATTTACTTTGCATTCTTTCAACTGGTGCTGCCAATGGAGCTGGTGTGTAAGGGGCAGCTGCAGCAGGTGTGTGTGGAGCTGCAGGGATGGAAGAGGCCACAACAGCTCCCTGGGAAGACCCACTCACAGTAGCAGGAGTGGGAGGGGTGGGGTTTGTGACAGGCAGTTGTGATGTTTGGCTGGGAGTTCCTGGGTCTGCTGGGCTGCTCTGAACCTGATGATGGAAGTAGAGTGTTATATACTTTAAATGATGTTCAAGTTATTTCACATCATAAGGAGCATCAGTATTAAAAAGAATAAACATGACACTGGTTAAGTTGAAGATCACTGCCAGGCATTAACCATCAACATGCTTACATGCATACAACTGCTGTGGAGAAGTCATGACAAGTACCAACGGAGAGGAAAATGAGAGACAACATAGAAACAATAGGGAGTATCACATTATCACCTTGTAAAAGCGTGATTCAATGGGGTTCATAAATGAAGCAGAAGAGGGGATGGAATGTAATGGAAATATGGTCTCAAAAGGATAGAGTAACAAATAATAAAGCTTAGAAAACTGATGCTAGAGTAGAATGGCTGATTGAGCTAAGTAAAAAATTTACAACATCTAAACAAGTGAAAAGGATAGAAGATTGACTGGTGAGGATAACTGGATCAGAGGTGAGGATTATAAGGCCAAGAGAAAGGCCATAAATGAGATACATGAATGGATGGTGTGATAGTACATACAAAAAATACAGCACTGCCCTACTGGTTTCTTTGACAGAATTCTTGAATCTCCTCTTGAAAGAGTGACACCTCCACAAATGCCCAGCCAACAGACACACTCCTTAACCTCACCTGTTTAGCTGCAACGGGAGACTTTTTACTGGTGGTGAGGAGACTCCCTAGCCAGTCTTGATCTTGGCCTGGTGACTTCTGGGAACAGCAGCAGGTTTCTCCACTGAGGCAGTGACTGTGCTCTCTTCAATATTTTTCTTCATAGCCTCAGATGCTTCCCCAGAATCCCCAAACAACCAGTCATCCTTCCTCCCTGCCCTTGAGGATTCCTTCTGAGTCCCTGGTGCTGAAGACACCCTTGTCTTTGGGCTTGGATCACCACTGATCTCCTTGTTTCCTCTCCTGTGTGACCTCACATTACCCAGGATGTCATCATCATCTACCTCGAAGGGTTTCCTCTGGGGAGCTGACCTGGAGCCTCTCTTCCTGGGCTCTGCGTCACTCAGAAAGTCAAAGTCCATGCTATCCTTGGCAGGTGACTTACTTGGTGTTCTCCTTCTGGGGCTACCGGACTTGTTGGCTGATGGTGCATACCCCTGAAACCCTCCACTGCTTGGTGATGCTTGTTTACTCGTGTTTTTGTACTTGTCATCTAATACAAACTCTGATGGTTTTTTTCCTCTGGGTTTATCCAAAGGACTCTTGGAGAGAAGACTATCCAGGAAGCTTCCTCCTCCCTTTGGTGAGGTTGAGGGTCTTTTCTGTGTGTCTCCAATATCTCCAAGCAAGTCTCCACCATCATCATCAAACATGGAGTAATCAGTGCTTTTCTTCCTGCTGGTCTCTGTCCTCTGTGTGGCCTTTCCCGGTGACGTGCTGGGCTTACTGGCATCATCATCACCACCAAATAGTTCTGACATGAGTTTTTTCTTGTCTCTTCTTGGGGCAGCCAGACCAGGTGACTCTGAGGCTTCAGCTGATGTGGCATTCCCTGAGGAATCATCACCAAAGAGTTCAGCCATCAACTTTTTCTTATTCTTGGGCTTCTGGCTGGTGTCTGCAGGATCACCTTTGCTGTTACTGATGTCCACATCCTTTTTTGCTGGTGGTGATGGCTTTCCTGTCAAGACATGACACCAAATATGCAAATGATCATTATTATCAAAATCTAGTTTCCTACACCTCATATGGATGCCCAGTGTGGTGAAAACAGATTATTTATCAAGGAGGGAAAAGCTATACCATCATATATAGAAAACTAATATTCAATTTCACATTTATTTCTTGATAAAAATTATATATAGCATTGGAAATGCTGGCCAAGAAACTGGCTTTCAAAAATACTGCAGAAAAGATAATGTAGAATGTATAAAACTTTGACAACATTTTAAACACACCTTTGTTATAATCACCAGTCTCTATAATTTCACTGTAAGACAAAAGCTTCCTCTAACATTTTCTACAAATCTTTAGGCAACTAACAAGACATTCAAACAAAATATCTCATCTCATCTTCCCACCTTGTTCTCTGTCTGTTCAGCATTCTTTCAACATTCCTAACTTCCCATTCTAATACTCTAACACTTTATCTATATATCATTTATATGGCTCAAGATGTGTCCCACTTTCATACTTCACTCTGACATTTTATTCAAGAACTGATATAAGATCAATTAGTCATGAGAGGTACTTATGATGTATTTGTTTGACTCATGATATGTTTAACTGTCATTCTTCCCTTGGCCATTTAATTCAAACACAAGAGGTATTCAACAGGGATCAAATTCCTAGCAAGACACAAAAACATGAGAGTGACACTTTACCATTCACACCAAGACTTGAGTGGATTTCAGTTGGCCTTGACTGTCCTGTCACTAAAACAACTAGTTACTCAGAAAATAACAAAAATGGAATGAGTCCCCAGCCAAACATTACTCTGTGAAAGAATACACAAGATAAAGAGTTAATACAAAACTGGCATAGCTATGGTGTGGTAGAGGACGTCAGTACCCATCTTTTGAAACATGCCCACCATTATCTCTATGGAAGAACAAGAACACACCTGGTGACCGTGGCTTCTTTTGTGACTTTCCTGAGGACTTGGCAGCATCATCATCTGAGTACAGTAGGTCATCAGCATCCCAGTCTGAGAGAGAGAGAGAGAGAGAGAGAGAGAGAGAGAGAGAGAGAGAGAGAGAGAGAGAGAGAGAGAGAGAGAGAGAGAGAGAGAGAGAGAGAGAGAGAGAGAGAGAGAGAGAGAGAGAGAGAGAGAGAGAGAGAGAGAGAGAGAGAGAGAGAATCTTAACTATCAATGCAAAACAAAAAAAGACAAGACTCCCAACTATCATTATAAACATTTAAAACAAACAAGAGAGCAAAATTTAATCTAAGAAGCTCAAATTGAGGAACCAGTGTAGCAGATTATCCAACCATGATTAACCTTGACTGTGTTAGTTGTAAAGGAGGTGGACATTATAAAGCCTACATACCATCATCATCATCATTATCATTGTCTCTTTTTCCCGGTGCTGGTTTTTCACTGAAGGTTACTTGTCGCTTAGTTTCTTTCTTCTCTGGACTGGCTGCCTTGCTGGTGCTGCTCCCTGCCTTGCTGGTGGACTTCAAGTTACTCTTGAACAAGTCATCATCTATATCATCTATGTCCTAGAAAAGTGATACATCTTATTGATTAATAGAGTTGAATCACTTGATACTTGAGAAATTCAGAATCAATAACTTTCACATTAAGAATCATTCATACTTTTCTCTGGTAAACTCTGGAACTCTCTACCTGCTTCTGTATTTCCATCTTTCTATGATTTGAACTCATTTAAGAGGGAGGTTTAAAGACATTTATCCTTTTCTTTTAGCTAACTCTCCAACTTGCATGGGAACTGGCAACTAAGTGGGCCTTACTGTTTACCCCTTCTTTTGCCTTTGATCAGTTTTCCCTCACATAAAAAAAAAAAAAAAAATCTTACAAAAATATAATGAAGTGAAAACTACTCACGGCCATGAGCCGCGCCATCTCCTCTGGGTTGACATCAGACACAGGGTCCGAGTCTGTGCCACTGAACTCGATGTCACTCATGGCAGCATTACTCTCTCTCCCCTCCTGATATGAAGTGAGGGAGGGAAACAAAAGATCAATACACAATCCCAAGATGATGTTGCTATCTACATTACTAATCAAAAGTACAATAATGAAGGTTCAGACACTAGACTATCTTGTCTCTTTCCCCACAGCAAAGGTAAAATCTTCAGAATTCTAACTCCACTGTAATAATTTTTCAATACACAAAGTTGGTGTTCAAGATTCTCCAGAAAATGAGACATAAAGGTTGGAAATAGTCACAATTACTTGACTGCAAATTCTACAACAAAAATGTGAAAGTAGAATCCCTAAGTAGGTTTGTAATGAGTGATGTGGTGGTCTTCCTCCTTCATCAGTCTTGCCACCTAAACACAAGGACACATTATTGAGACTTTATTTATATTTCTCCTCTTCATGACACACCTAATTGTTACAAATAAGACGTGAACCTAACCTGTTTAACACTGAAAAGTTACCACCGACTCTTCTGTGCAGGTCGTCGCCCCTGCCAGGTGCGGCCAGCATGCCAAGGGTTTGTTTGTTTACACCGCGCCGCGCCGCGCCGCCCTAGCAACGCTCAGATGATTGCTGCTTTTCATCGGCTCTTGTTTAGCTCATCAAGATTTTTTTTTTTTTTTACATTACAAGGGCACTGGCCAAGGGCAAACAAAGTGTTGGAAAAAAAAAAATCCCGCTGGTTGCCAGGCCCTGTTAAGAAGAAAGTAGAAAGAGAAAAAACAAAAAAAATCTAAAAGGAGGGTCCAGTTAACGTAAGAGGTGTCTTGACACTCCTCTTTTGAAAGAGTTTAAGTCATAGGCAGGTGGAAATACAGACACAGGTAGAGAGTTCCAGAGTTTACCAGTGTAGGGAATGAAGGAGTGAAGATACTGGTTAACTCTTGCATTAGGAAGATGGACAGAATAGGGATGAGAAGAAGTAGAGAGTCTTGTGCAGCGAGGCCGCAGGAGGGGAAGGCATGCAGTTAGCAAGTTCAGAAGAGCAGACAGCATGAAAACAGCGGTAGAAGACAGATAAAGATGCAACATTGCGGCGGTGACTTAAAGAATCAAGACAGTCAGTTAGAGGAGAAGAGTTGATAAGACGAAAAGCTTTAGATTCCACCTTGTTTAGTAAAGCTGTGTGTGGATCCCCCAGACATGAGAGCCATACTCCATACACGGGCGGATAAGGCCCTTGTACAGAGCAAGCAGCTGGGAGGAGAGAAAAATGGACGAAGACGCCATAGGACACCTAACTTCTTGGAAGCTGATTTAGCAAGAGTAGAGATGTGAAATTTCCAGTTTAGATTTTTAGTGAAGGATAGACCGAGTGTGTTTAATGTAGAGGAGAGGGAAGTTGAGTGTTATTGAAGAAGAGAGGATAGTTGTCTGGAAGGTTATGTCGAGTAGATAGTTGTAGAAATTGAGTTTTGAGGCATTGAACAAAACCAGGTTTTCTCTGCCCCAATCAGAAACAAGTGAAAGATCAGAAGTTAGGCGTCCTATAGCATCTCGCCTTGAGTCATTTAATTGTTGTTGGGTTGGGCGTCTGTTGAACGCTGTTGAATAATGCAGGGTGGTATCATCAGCATAGGAGTGGATAGGGCATTGAGTCAGATTTAGGAGATCATTGATGAATAATAGAAAGAGAGTGGGTGATAGGACAGAACCCTGTGGAACACCACTGTTGATAGTTTTAGGGAAGAACAGTGACCGTCTACTACAGCAGCAATAGAACGATCGGAAAGGAAACTGGAGATGAAGGTACAGAGAGAAGGATAGAATCCGTAGGAGGGTAGTTTAGAAATTAAAGATTTGTGCCAGACTCTATCGAAGGCTTTCGATATGTCAAGGCCGACAGCAAAGGTTTCACCGAAGTCCCTAAAGAGGATGACCAAGATTCAGTTAGGAAAGTAAGAAGATCACCAGTAGATCTGCCTTTACGGAAACCATACTGGCAATCAGAGAGAAGGTTGTGAGCTGATAGATGCCTCATTATCTTCCTATTAAGGATAGACTCAAAGGCTTTAGAAAGGCAGGAAATCAAAGCTATAGGGCGGTAGTTAGAAGGATTGGAGTGGTCACCTTTTTAGGGACAGGTTGAATGTGAGCAAACTTCCAGCAAGAAGGATAAATAGAAGTAGAGAGACACAGATGAAAGAGTTTGACCAGGCAGTGAGCGAGTTCGGAAGCACAGTTTTGAGAACAACAGGAGGGACTCCATCCGGACCGTAAGCCTTCCGAGAATCAAGGCCAGAGAGGGCCAGGAAAACGTCTTTATAAAGAATTTTAATTTTAGGGATGAAGTAGTCAGAGGGTGGAGGAGTAGGAGGAATATGCCCAGAATCATCCAAAGTTGAGTTGGTAGCAAAGGTTTGAGCGAAGAGTTCAGCTTTAGAAAAGAAGAGACAGCTGTAGAGCCATCTGGATGAAGTAAAGGAGGGAAAGACGAAGAAGTAAAGTTGTTAGAGATATTATTGGCTAGATGCCAGAAATCTCGAGAGGAGTTAGAATTGGAAAGACTTTGACATTTTCTATTGATGAAAGAGTTTTTAGTAAGTTGGAGAATAGATTTGGCATGATTACGGGCAGAAATATATAGGGCATGAGTTTCAGCAGTTGGATGGCTACGGAACCGTTTGTGAGCCGCCTCTCTATCATTGACAGCACGAGAACAAGCAGAGTTAAACCAAGGCTTTTTAGCTTTAGGGTTAGAGAAAGTATGAGGAATGTATAGCTCCATGCCAGAGATAATCACCTCTGTTATGCGCTCGGCACAAAGAGAAGGATCTCTGACATGAAAACAATAATCATCCCAAGGAAATCAGAATAGTACTGCCTTAGTTCCTCCCACTTAGCAGAGTTAAAATGCCAGAAGCACCTCCGCTTAGGCGGGTCCTGAGGCTGCACTGGAGTGATAGAACTGGTAACGGAAATTAGATTGTGGTCGGAGGAGCCCAACGGAGAGGAAAGTTTAACAGAGTAAGCAGAAGGGTTGGAGGTTAGGAAAAGATCAAGAATGTTGGGCGTGTCTCCAAGGCGGTCAGGAATACGGGTAGGGAACTTCACTAGCTGCTCTAGGTCATGAAGGATAGCAAAGTTGAAGGTTTGTTCACCAGGTTGGTCAGTGAAAGAAGATGAAAGCCAAAGCTGGTGGTGAACATTGAAATCCCTAAAATGGAGATCTCAGCAAAAGGAAAGTGAGATAAGATGTGCTCCACCTTGGAAGTCAAATAGTCAAAGAATTTTACATAGTCAGAGGAATTAGGTGAGAGGTATACAGCACAGATGAATTTAGTTAGAGAGTGACATTGAAGTCTTAGCCAGATGGTAGAAAATTCTGAAGATTCAAGATTGTGGGCACGAGAGCAAGTGGTGTCGTTACGCACGTATGCGCAACATCCAGCTTTGGATTGAAAATGAGGATAGAGCAAGTAGGAGGGAACAGAAAAGGGCTGCTGTCAGTAGTCACAGACAACTGTGTTTCGGTTAGGAAGAGAAGATGAGGTTTAGTAGAGGAGAGGTGGTGTTCCACAGATTGAAAATTAGAACGAAGGCCACGAATGTTGCAGAAATTGATAGTGAAAGTATTAGATGAAGTGTCAAGACACCCAAGGTCGACAGCAGAGGGCAGTCCGACCTGGGGACATTTATGGTCCCCTCCCCAGAGGGGGACTCCGAGGCAGGGCGTGGTGAAGCCATTATTAAATTTTGATTTGAAGAGAGTGTAAAAGTGTAAGGTGTTGTAGTGTAGTGTAGGAAGTAGTAGAAGTTGTCTTTAGAGGGCAGGCTGCAGCTGCTCAATTGTATAAATGAGACCACAAAGGGAACCGGGAAGAGAGGACACGGGGAATCACTCAGTCTGCAGCACTGCCTACATCCCCGTAAGTACCTCTCCTGGAGTATTCCACCGGGCGGAAGGTGACTACTGCCTACTCCAGATGCTATAAGGATACTACTTTAATCATTCGCTAGTCTCAACATAGCTCTTCTTACCCTTCTCATCATTCTTCTTTTCATTCTGATATATATATATATATATATATATATATATATATATATATATATATATATATATATATATATATATATATGAACCATAATAATTTGTTACATACATAGCAACACCGATGCTGCGAGTGTTTCCAGAGTTGGTAGGTAAAAAGAGCCAGGAGAGAGAGAGAGAGAGAGAGAGAGAGAGAGAGAGAGAGAGAGAGAGAGAGAGAGAGAGAGAGAGAGAGAGAGTCATATTTCATATATATATATATATATATATATATATATATATATATATATATATATATATATATATATATATATATATATATATATATATATATATATATATATATATATATATATATATATATATATATATATTATATTATTTCCATCCATTTCTCTTACCACATTAGTGTTTTCCCAGTAGTATGTATACAACAATACTGTATATTCTCTCACTTTATTCTATCCAGACACAGCCCATACTGTTTTAAGCGTTGGAGCTGGAGGAGGGTTCACACTCTCCCCTAACACACCCCAGGCTTTGACCGGTGTCCCGTAGCAATTAGGGCGTGAAATAGGAGTTGTATTCTGAAGCGCTTTGCTGCCTCATTAGAAGTGTTATCATTGGTCACTGGGATAATTAGTCAGACTCTCATGCGTGTTCTCTTTTTGCAGTGATGGTGTTTAGTTCTTTGCTTATGTATTATAGGGTGTACGAAGATAATGGGATATGGATGGGGGAGAAAGGTGGGAGGGGAGTGTTGGGTACTAAATGAAAGGTACAGAAAGCTTACTTGATGAAGCAGCCTTCCTACCCTTACTTTTACTTATAGTCTTATACCAAAGCGACAAATCAACTCAAATGATTTTAATAGATAAATATCATTGGCCAAAAGTAGTGAAGTAAACCACACCATCTTTTTCAATCCCACTTCATGTCTGTCAGCCTCCCCATCCCCACTCCCATCTTGTTGCTACATTTCTCATACCACCTCCCCGTCACCTCCATCTAAGCCAGTCCCCTCCCCAACCCCTCTCTCTCTCTCTCATTCAGAGGAGTGTGACGCACGCACACCCAAAATAAATAAATAAATAGATAAATAAATGAATAAATAAATACATAAACACACACACAAGAAAAAAAAAAAAAAAAAAACGCACACGCATAGTCAGAAAAGTTTAGTTAGAGTGAAAGCTGTCTTTGTAAAAATGATGTATATGATCATGTTTTTGTATAACCGTATCTTCAAAATATTGACCCTCAGCCAGGCAATTCCCTTCTGCCTTGCTGCCATCTCCCTGCGGCACCACACACCACCACCACCACCACCACCACCATGCCATTACCTTCCCTTCCCTGGCTGTCTCCTCTCACCCCTCCTCACTCCCACTACTCCTCCTCCTCCTCCTCCCTTCCCCCTATTTCGTTGAGATGGAAGGAGTCAGGTGCGGCCAAATAGCCATGTCTCCCCCACCCTTCCTCCCCCCCACCTCTCCCTACAGAAAAGGAAATGTATAAAAAAGGGAAAAAGAAAACAACTTAGCCCACTCCTAAAAACAGCTGGTGACGCCAACACTCTGCACGAACAAGAAATGAATGATGAAAGAAAGAGAATGAATATAATGGAATAAGAAACTCCTTTTATATTTATGACTCATTTCTTTCCTAATCATTATTATTTCTTCTCATTCATTTCATTCACTTCTACATTCATTCTATTTCATTCATTCTATCATTTCTTTATTTTTTCCTTTCACCATTTATGCAATTACGTTTGAGACTATAATTAATATCTTATTCTAAACTTCTCACCACATTCCCGTCCTCTCCTTCGTTATAATGACACATTCTCTTCATTTATTCACTTATGTATCTGAGTTTTAACCACAGAACACTTACATATTTCGTTTATTACTCACTATACAGTTTTGCTCTTCTCTGCTATCCTCTCTCCCTTTCTTTATTTATATGTAAGCTTCTTTCATTTTGCCATTTTTTCTTATTTAAAGCACCAATACAGTAACCTCGGCCTGTGTTTAGGATTATCAAGGATACTAATAATAGTTAAAGAATGACATAAGAACATAAGACAATAAGGGAAGCTGCAATTTTACTACAGCATAACTGATTTAAATACTCACACTCAAGACTCAAAAAAGAAAAGAAAAAAAAAAAAGTTCCAGATGAGATAACAGAACGTTTCAAAATACTAAGCATGACACAAGAGAAATAATAAGCTACCTGTGACATCAAGATCATGAACAAGATCACTGCTAGAGGTTAATGAAAACAATTTGGTCCCATTTAGGAAGAGAGTCAAGGTCCCGCGCCTCACACCTCTTATTATTGTGACTCAGGGTCTATTTTTTGTGATTCTCTCTCTCTCTCTCTCTCTCTCTCTCTCTCTCTCTCTCTTACATAATTCAACTATTTCATTCTCTCGCTGTGTGGCTCAGTATTTATGGATCAACGCTTATTTTCTTGTATATTCTATTTCACTGATATTTATCCTCCTCCTCTCGTGTTAAGTGGTGGTAAACATGGTAACAGTTTTTCGCGCTCTTTTGTAACTGATTCAAGGTCTATTTTTGAAGTCTTCTTTTTTCCGTATCTACAGTAGTTCATAATTCAACAGTTTTTTGTATTTTTAACGTGTTGCGACTGATTAGAGTATCTTTCCCGGTATGTTGCGTGCCAATGAGCAAAGTAAACACGATAAGTAATAGTTTGATGCGTTGTATTCATAATTATTGATTCATGTTTTGTTTTGTTTTTTTTGTAATTTTTTTTTCTTATACATCTGTTTCACAAGTCATCTATCTATTTTTATTTTTTGTATATTTTACGTGCACACACACACACCCACACCCACACACCCATACACACCCACCCACACACACACACACACACACACACACATCTTTTTTTTTTATCATTACTATCTTTACACTAAGACAAAAGCTTCTATTAATATTTCAGTGACGTGTGAACGGACTTTAGTCATTCCTTGTATATTTCCTTTGGCAATAAGATTAATTTACTTAGATTATGGAAGAATATTCTCTCTCTCTCTCTCTCTCTCTCTTTTATTTTTTCTTTCCTACTTCTTCTTCTTCTTCTTCTTGTTGTTCTTCTTTTTCTTCTTCATTCTTCTTCTCTTTTTCTTCTTTTTCTTTTCTTTTCTTCTTCAAAAAAAAAATATCCACATAACATTTGAGTTGCTTCCTCTTCCTGTTTTTCCAACTCCTCTTCCTCCTCCTCCTTCTCCTCCTCCATTGTTTATAGATGGAAGGAAAGAGAGGGGAGGGAGAGAAATGAGAGTGGGAGCAAAGAGAGTGAGGGGAGGG